>NW_020897737.1:13678535-14010522 GCF_003984885.1 Neopelma chrysocephalum
CCCCCCCCCCCCCCGCCCCCCCCCCCCCCCCCCCCCCCCCCCCTCAGGAACGCGCGTGCGCGCGGCGCGCGCCACCCAGGCGGGAGGAGGGGGGTGAGCGCGCGCGCGTCCGCGCGCGGGCCCCGCGCGTTCCCGCGCGCGCGCCCGGCGGCCCCGCCCGCGCTCTTCACTCCCTCCCCCCTCCCAAAAAACCCCCCCCCCCTCTCCTTCCCCAGCCCCCCTTCCCGGGCCGGGGCCGTTCTCGGGGACCTTCCCTTCTTCCCCTTCCTCCTCCCCTCCCCCGGCCGCCATGCGGGTGTGCCCGCGCCTCGTGGTGCGGTACCGCCCTCCCCCGTCCTTCCCTCCACCGTCCTTCCCCCGCGGCTGCGCCTTCCTGCCGGGCCCGCTGGGTGCCGGAGCTTCCCGCCGCCTCCTGCCAGAAAGCGCCTCCTCCTCCTCCTGTTCCCCTTTTGTTCGTGTCCCTGCGCCTCGCAGCAGCCCGAGAGCTCCCGCTCTGCTGCAAGGACAGCGACTGGTTATTTCTCCCCCCTCCCCAGGGTGCGGAGGATTTCCCCGACTGCTGCATCCTGATCCTACAGGCTTCTGCCTGCAGCCTTCCACGCGTCCGGGAACGCCTCTAGTTTCTCTGGTTGTTGGAAGCACACACACAAAACCCTCCTAACGAAAATTTGGTCACCACCGGCCTGACCAAACCGGCGTGTTTTTCCACTCGTAAAAATGAAAAGGGGGCGTCGATGTGCTGCTGGACTAAATTACTCTTGTCAGCCCCTGGCCATGGGGCTTCTGCTCTGCTCTGTAGTGCTGCCATTCCGGGAAAGCAGATCGGCAGCCTCTGTTGAGCTCTGTTACTGTAGCGTCCTTTCTCACAAAGGAGATACATATGAATGTAATGCAGTACAGTTCCACAGTATTAATCAGGCACGAAATTCCTGTGCAGCTCTTATTTTCTGTTTAGAAAAAGCAAACGGAACCTTCCAGAAGGTGCTGAAGTTGGAAGCACTATTGGAAATTTTATAGTTAGGTATTTCTTTTTATTTCAGGTTAGAGTTCAGAAAAGACAGTAAGTATATTATAATGCTAAGTGTTTGTTTTCAAAAACATAATGAAGAGTAAGCATGTTGTAAATTTACAGTAGAATGTTTTGCTAGAGACCAGATATGCTTTAGTACTTAAATAATTCTCCCCTCCTTGAGTTGATGTTGGTTACCCAGGATTGTGGAAATAATTAGCCTTAACTACGGGAATGATAATCTTTCTTCCAGGAGAGTTCTAATATTTCACTTACCCATATATAACCCATAGTAGCTTTCTTGCTCTTCAGAATTTTGCATTTCCCTGTCAAGGTAACTTGAACTCCTTATGGTTTTCTTTCATCATTCCATGTGAGTTACACCTTTTTGTGAGAGTTTTACTGGCATTTCTAAACCAGCATTGTTTTGAAGGTGCCATGAGATGGATCATTCAGGGAAAGCTTGTGGTTTAAAAAAAAAAAAGCTTACTCTTAAAATTATTGACTATATTCATGGAAATGGCTTCATTAAATGAATTTATTTTGCTTCTTTGTATTCTCTCTCTAACAGGATTTTTCTCTTCCCTGAGTTTATATCCAGTACTGTGTTGGCAGTAGCTTGAATTACCCTTAGAGTATAACTTTAAACAGGTGGTTTATAAAACATGAGAGAGGTGCAACGGTGTCAGCTCTAAAGCAGGTTTTATTGCCTGGAGCAGGGGCTGCATGAACTCAGACACAGAGCTCGTGTAGTGTAAATTATCAGACCGTTTTTCACGTCACTTCCCATCCCAGCACCCACTGAAACTGGTGTAGAGACAAGGATGGAGAACCAGAAGGGTAAAACAGTGATCATTTGTGTGTGGTGAATCATGAAACCACTCAGGGTGAAATCAGTCAGATTCTGCCTGTAAGTCAGGTGGAAAAGGAGTGAGTGTGGACAGGTTTGCTATAATACTTCCCTGTGCATTTGGTGTGGATTTCCTTTCTGTGTTACTTCTCCACATCAAGATAAAGACATTTAGGGCATATGCTTTTTTGCATATTAATGTTTTCTATTCCAGTATGTAACTACTTTATTTTTTATTTCCCTTGCAGAGTCAACTGTTCATTTTATTTCAAAATTGGAGCTTGTCGCCATGGAGACAGATGTTCTCGATTGCACAACAAACCAACATTTAGCCAGGTTTGTTTCCCTTTTGTTTCCTCTTTCTCGTGGAAGTATATTCTGGCTTCTTTAAAACGTAGATTCTTAGATACAAGTGAATAATTAGCGAGCTCCAGATTAACTAGTTCACTTTTGGCCCCAGTTTATCTGGGTCTTTGATTTTTTGGGGGTATTCCATTTACTTCTCCCAGCATTTCTAATTATCTCCTGTCACCCTTAATGGCTGCAGGAAGCGATGCTGTTGTAAGCTTGCCTGTAGTAGAGACCAACCAGTGCTAACTTTCAGGTGAGTGTGCCTTCTCAGTGGTGTTCAGGCACTTAAACCATCCCAGATTTTTTAAAGCACAGACAATGGCAGCAAGTTCCACCTGTCCCAAAGATGGGAACTTTAATCTTTCATGCATATAGTAGAAGTAAACTAATTGATGAGTAGAAGTCACTCATCTGTCATTACATTTGCTCTCTGACCCAGGCTCTAAAGTTTCAAGAGTGAATTGCATACTTCCTTTTAATGTTGTAAAAATGGGTTATTAAAAAACGACTTGCCTGGTTGCTGAGGGTGAATTGTCACTTGACATGACAGATTATTGAATCTTTGGCTAAGTGAATATTGTTAGAGACATTATGTGTGACTGCATATCTGCCAGAAATAAAAATAAATTTTAAAAAGTGCAGTGAGTGACAAATTTTTTATTACTGTGAGCTCTATAGTTTTCACAAATTACATTCTTGGAGAACTTTGTTTTCCCTGTATCTATCACTGCTGATTGTCAAGGTACACAGATAAATAGATTTCTTTGGGAATATTGCACTTTAGAAGTAGTGCCTTTGAAAGTTGTTGCCTTATCAGCAGTCTACAAAGATAAAGTTTACATAAGAATAGATCTTCTGCAAGTTCATCTCATCTGCCTTGGAGCAGAATTGGTGAGAATGGTGGGCTGATGTTGGTTTGGGGAGAAATTAAGGAGGCAAGTCCTATCCATGTGACAAGTTCAGAGCTGTGGTGCTCCTCAAGTTAAACTGTGAGTGGGCAGGGGGAGTTCCAGGGGGGAATGTCAAGGTTGCTTATCCATGGGGGCTGCTGCTGGTACTTCAGCTACAAAAACACTTCCCTACTTCTGGGAATTTAATGATTTTTAATGCAAATATTTTATTTCAAAAAGAATATTGTCCATTTTCAAAACTATTCTGTGTTGCTGACCTACATGGAGCACCTGCTGAAATGTGATTGGTTATATGGAGACCTGAATTTAGGTCACTGGCTACTAGAATATATTTCTAAATCAGACAAGTAGTTGCCTTTTAGGTTAAAAAAACCCACCAAAAACCTAACACAAAGCCCCCACCTCCCCTAAATCCTTTTTTAACAATAAAACTTTGCAAGTACAACTTCCTCTGTCAGTGCAGCTTTAAGCTCTGCTTTAGACTCTGTTTAGCAGTGCCAGCTGAAGTGGGTCAGGTGTGTCCCGTTCATCCGGGGATGTCTGGGACTGCACAGCACCGTACCTGGCACTGTGCAGGGCTCACCCCAGAAATCTTTATTTGTGTGCAGGTGGTTAATCAGCTGTGATAGAAAATAGAAGAACAGAGACTTCACTAATGGGAAGTTTTCAGCACAACATTTTTACCTTGTGCAGCTCTTGCTGGTGCAGCTACTTTACAGAAGAGCTGTGTTAGGAAAGGTCATGCAATCCAGGGTGATCAAATTACCCCCAGTCAGCAGGAACACCAGAACTAGATGCATGTTTCTGGCGGTCTCCAATTGTAGGCTAAATCATGGGTAGTTTAAACCTGGGCCATGGAAGCACAAAGCTTTGGTTGGTATGACTGTACCCATTAGAAAATGTGTGTGATTTTAAATGTGATTTTTTTTTTTTACGTGTTAAATGGGCAGCATGTGTAGGTGTGGCATTGCTGGTCCTGTGACTCCTTTAAGCTCTGAATTCTTATTGTGACTAATAATAATGTGTAAGCTAAAATTACTTGGGGATTGCCATTCATATTGACTAACATTAAGCTTGTATTTTAAGTAATCAAATTTCAATTTTTGAGCTGCTTACAGTGATATGGACGTTTGGAATTTTTTTGTAATATTAGTTTACTAACTTAAACATGGTTTGTTTTTTCAGACAACTTGATTTTAAGAAGAACGGTTCAAATGTAAGGTTTCAAGTCTGCCTGGGCTAATTCTTCAAGTAAAAAGCAGAAGGGCTAAAAGGATATTGTCCTTATTTGAAGGATCGGAAACATGTGAACCTATGATGTGCTATTATATTATTTAAACAGAAATTCCACCAAGAAATTCCTGACGCACAAAACGAGACGTAGCTGTTGCCTAAAGGCCTCACTGTCTGGTGTAGCACTTTGGAGACTGTGGCATTATGTATTACATGCTGTGCACATAACACTACTTTTTTCCCCCTTAGACTTGCAGTAGTGAATCTGGTCTCGAGGGCTTAGGCATCTCCAGGACACCTCGTGTGACGTTTTAGGTTACTGTGCCTCACACCTCCCATTTTGAGGATAGCTGTTGAGACAAACGCAGCTCTTTCTTGGTGGTTAATTAAAACTGTTTTCATAATATGATGGTCTGGATGCAATTTTGGAAGATACTCTGCAAATACAAAAGGAAGTCTTTAAGGATAAAATATGACTTTTAGCTGTTTGCAAACAAGTTGTCTCTTTGCAATTGTCTATTATA
Organism: Neopelma chrysocephalum; assembly: GCF_003984885.1. Lineage (NCBI taxonomy): Eukaryota > Metazoa > Chordata > Aves > Passeriformes > Pipridae > Neopelma > Neopelma chrysocephalum. The sequence goes on from NW_020897737.1 coordinate 13,683,414, forward strand.
TGCACAGCAGCCAGTAGAATTCCCCTTTTTATTTTTTTTCCCCGCAGACCATCTTGATTCAAAACATCTATCGTAACCCCCAAAACAGTGCACAGACGGCTGACGGCTCACACTGTAAGTCCCACAGTTGGAGAAATTTTTTTAAAGAATGGTGTTAAAGAGCCCACTCCTAATTATGAGAAAATAATGTTGGCTCCTGAGCTGCTGACATAAAGCTGTTGCAAACAGGACAAGTGATGGAACTCTTCTTGCGCACAGATCAAGAATTTGGGGAACGTGTGCAATTCCAAGTGCATAAGTGGCTGCATAAATTGGACTTGATGCAGGTTCCCTTTTGTGTTACAAAGTGAAGCTTGATTTCTGAGTAACACTGCATTCTTTGTAAAGAGTTAAACTGCAGACATTTCTCAAATTCTTGATTTAACAACAACAACAACAAAAAAATTAAAAAAAATAGGTATATACGTGATGTACGGTAAGTTTCCCAAAACTGGGTTTTCTTTCATCTTAACTTTTTTAGGTAACTTTTTTAGGAAAATGGAGATTTCATGTTATGCTGTAATTATTGTATTGCTTCCTTTCCTGCTAAGAAACCATTCAATAAAACCAAATTCAAATTACTATACTTGTAATGTAAATGGTGTGTGGATGCCACCTATTACAGAGCTGTCTGAATTCATGCAAAACCCCTCTGTAGTAATATTGGTGAATGGAATAAAATACAATAATGGAGTGTCATGAGATCTCTATTACTTTACAGTGTTAGGTTGATTTAGAAAGGTCACCAGCTAAGTGAAAGTTCTCCTTCTTGGGAGAGAATAACCACCTCTCTTTCAGCACAGACTCGGCCAAAGCGACCCTAAAGGAAACCAGTTTCTTGTTAAAATTATTTTCCATAATATAAAGTTGTTGCGTTTTGTATTTCAGACCATTGCCCTCTTGAACATTTACCGTAACCCTCAAAACTCTTCCCAGTCTGCTGACGGTTTGCGCTGTAAGTTCATACAAGTTCCTTCACTGGTTCCCTGGGCTTGATTGTCAGAGCTCAGTGTCGACTTAAGCTGGTCTGCCATTTTAGTTTAACAGATCAAACTGACCACGTTTTGTTAAATGTGTTCAAAACAAACACAAAAAAAACCGAGGAAAAAAAACCCCAAACTTTTTTTGTCCCACTCACCTTCCTCCCTGCTCCCAAAACTATGAGGGGAATCTGAATACCAACTACTAAATCGAAAAGGGTTGAAATTGTACTTCCCCAGTGAAGCAGTCTTGGTTGCACTGCTGTCTTCCTGTCACCTTTCTCCCTGCCAGTTGCCTGCATCCTAGGAGTGGTTTTCTGTATGTTTTGTGCTATCCATAAAGTTCCACTGTCTAAAGAGCAGGACAATGACACATTGACTTCATCCAGAACAAACTTCCTGCTCTGTAAACGTTAAGAAAACTTGAATTTGAAACTTCTCAGACTGCATGCAGAAATTTGTCCCAGGTTAATGCAGCTTCCATTTAGGGAGTGCAATTTGGAAGGAATATACCATGACTGACAAACGCTTCCCTTCTGGCAGCTGTCCTTTTTGGATGGGTGCGTGCTTAAAATTCCTTCCAAACTTTGAAAATTCAAATTCCAAAGCCAAGTGGCATTTTAACTAAGAAAATGTATTTTTAAAAGTACTTTTGAGGAGGGGAAGACATTTGGGTATGGTCACAAAGTAATTTAATGACTCCTCCTCAGATAAAAATGGGCATAAAAGCAAACGCACTTCCTGTGAGACTGGCAGCAGTTAATGACCAGGACTGATCGGCGATTATTGATATATCAGTGTAACAGAATCATCAATATTAGAATAAAATTAAAAAAAAAAAAAGTTTTAGGACCAAAAAAGGGTCGGTGTTCTTTTCTAACTAATATTTCTTGTTGAAGTGAGTATTGACTGTGTGGTAATAAAGCTTTGTTTGGCTATTCCTTTTTTTTTTTACTGTTGGATTATAGACTAGTTCAGATTAGTTACCAGCATTTGATTAGAAGTGCCTTGTGAAATCAGCCACTAACTTGAAAGTCAACACTGCCTCTCTTGCTTCTAAAAGTAATAATAGCTCAATTAAATGATTTGAGTTTTTGTCACACTAGACCTGCAATGAGCTATGTAATTTTGTCTGGATGCTTAAGCAGTTCTATTGGTTTGTAGGCTCTCTTGTTGCAGATGCTTAGTAGTTAACGCTGTTTCAGTAGACCACAAAATTTCCAGTTGGGTATTTCCCCTCTCTCCCTAAACTCTCAATGCGCTGGTAACTAATTTGCACAGAGTGACAGCAGTTTGGTCTGTGGAGCTGTTTAGATTTACAGCTGCAAGAGTCCTCAACAGATTCTCCAGTGTTGCAAATGCTGGTATCCAACTCTAGTTTGTTGTGACAAGCTGTGTACCAGAGCCTCACTGTACCTCCTGGGGTAGAGCTGGAGCTCTGCAAGCAGTAGGTTTGCTGGAACTCCTTGCTCCTTGTTACTTTGGTATTTGTCCCTATTTAAGTACTGCATGTATTTTCAATGGATAACTTGGGTAGCTATTTAATGCTTTGTCGTTGTTGCTTAACTGTCTTCCTTTCTATTGCCGTCGTAGAGGATTAACCTTAGTTTTGAACAGCAATAGTTTTCCTGAGTATTTTAATTAGTAATTGGGGCTTCTCAAGGTTCAGATACCAGTAGCCCTGGAATAATATGGATGTTTGTAAAGCCTGTGCATATGTATGCTTCCCACTTTAGAAGGACATTGAATAGTCATTAATTAACTGTTGCTTATGATCTCCTAATTTGACAATGGAATCTCCTTAAAAGTTTTTGGCACTTATCCATCTGGTAACAAGTCGCTACTCCCAATGTGGCTCACAGAGCCCCTGTCTGATACCTTTAAAAACAACAACAGCAAAAAAAAATCCGTAGGTATTAGTAAGCTGTTATCAGTGGTGTTGGCAGAACCTTGAGAATATAGTTAAGTATTAAACTGCCTAGAAATACTGGTTTAATGTTTGATATTCCTTAATTTGCAATATAACCATGGGGAAGGAGAAATTTCTTAAAAGCAAATAACGTTTCAAATGCAGAGGTATTGTTAGCCTAAACTATAAACCAAATGCTCCTTAGCCTCTTCTGGAAGTGAGCTGGGTGGAAGAACAGGACCTGCAGTTCCAGAGAATATGGCTGGTTAATATTAGAGCCTTTGAAGAAAAATGTAAACTTTGTTCAAGTGGTAATAATAGCCAAAAATGACTGAGCCCAAAGCATCTATTTTTTCATAGCAGCCTGAAAGTGCTTTATTGGCTCAGATTTTTGTCTTTCACATTCTGTGAACTAAAGCAGCAATGTTTCTAATTTAAACACCAGCATATTTTTCTAGCATAAAATGTGGAGTTTGTTTTAAAACTGCTCCGCTTGATCTTAATAAGCCACTTAACTGCTGAAGAGCTAATACATTAGACTTTAATGAATACAACATGTTTAAAGTGCTGTAGACTGGAAGAAATAAATGAAATACATTTTTATACTTTTAATGCTTTGAAAAATAAGCCAAACTTACATTGATTTTTGTAGCAGCAGGCAAGCAGCACTCATTTTTAAAGTCCAGCTTGGAGCATGAAAATAATCTAACCTGAATATGTGGCTGGCTTGTCTTGCACTAAAAGGTGTTCTGCAGGACTACAGAAAAACTTAAATTATATTCAAAATTAAAATAGAAAATTGTTCTCTCTTGCAAAGCATTATGGTACCCTGCTTCGAGGGCACTGAGAAAAGTGTGTCATTTCAATAACTATTTTGAGCAAATTTAAAAAAAATAATTCTGGGCTATGTTACATTGTGAACTCAAATTCTAGTGGATATGCTGGAGAGGTGGACATAAAATTCTGCCTTTAGGAAGAGGAACACTAAATTGTAATAATACTTAAAATATGGACATGTAACAAAGCACTTGCCTTCTGTTTAGGTAAAATTATTAGTAGATAGAGAGTGGGACTGTACATTAAATTTAAAGTGATACTTCAAAGGAATTCCTTTCCCCTTCCTTTGAATTTGTGGCATACAAGCTTGGCTCTGATTAAAACTTGCTTTGATTTGATCATATCAATGTAATGTTTTGACAGATACTTTGGGGACTCAAAGCTCTTCACACATCCTTATTTTTTAATATTCCTATTAGTTAGCTCCATGCTATATGGTGTCTCTTATGCTCCAGACGGCCTCTCTAGATTGTTTTGTAGTATGATCAAAATCTCTTCTTCCTTATTGGCAGGCTCTAATCACTATGACTCTTTGACTTTTGCAGGTGCTGTGAGCGATGTTGAGATGCAGGAACATTATGATGAGTTCTTTGAGGTATGTAAAAATGCATTAAAGTGTTAGTGGAGCTGTCACCGCAGACAAGTGAAAATGGATGTAGTGCGTAGCACAGTGAGGTGGATTCAGACAAAAGCACTTATTTCCTCAAGTGTTCATATAAAACTGACAGCTTTATTTATTTAGCAGTGTTAAATATTTCCTGGTATAACCTTTGGTTAGTTTGGCTTTAACTTTGCCGTTTGAAATAGAATTTAATCAAAATCAGCAGCTTAAGCGATGTAGCATTTTGATTCTATAATCTGCTTCCTTTTTATGAATTCAGAATATACTTAATTATGTGTACAGAAAGAAAGTGAAACTATAGCATCAAGGTTTATATGTTGTGTTTTCAGTGCATCTTATGTATTGTGTAAATACTGTTTGCATAATGTTTTCCATAGGTTTTTATTGTATCTTGTTAGTGCTGTACCTACAGATGGACACGGTACAGGCCAAGCAAGTACTAACTTTAAAATCAGAAATGTAAAAAACACAGTGATTTTGCTTTTTTTTTCCCTAAGGAAAGTTATCTTTCATACTTATGGCTAAATACAACATTTCTGTACTCAGAACTAATGTGCTGCAACCTTGTAATGGGTTTCTCTGTGCTTAGGAGGTCTTCACAGAAATGGAGGAGAAATACGGTGAAGTTGAGGAGATGAACGTGTGTGATAACCTTGGAGATCATCTAGTTGGAAATGTATACGTAAAGGTAGGATAAAGGGGCATCTTTATGTAATTGCTAGGGGTGGGGTTTGTTCATTTATAAAAGCTACTGTATGCTTTAGATTTTGCAGGAGAAGCTCTCCAATATCTTGATTTAAAGTAGAGTGAAAATGTGAAAGGAATCTGAAAGAAATTTTAATGGATTATGAGAAAGTTTCTTGATAGTCAAAATTTGTAATTTTCAGAAAGATTTACACTTGTTTTTTTAGCACAGTTATCAACACTGTACTGCTGGACTATTTAGTTTGACAGGATTAATTTGGGATCTGTCTTGCCATCATGCTGCCCTTTAAGCACTTCATTATGAAAGAGGTTTATTTGCAACAGGTGCATTTATTTATTAACTTCCAGTTGAACACAGTATCCTGTAATCCTGTAATATTTGGCACTAGCTGCGTGGTTTAAGGTGCAAACTGGAGCACTTGGGTTTAGCTTTTAAAAGTCATTGGTATCTCTTGAATAACCAGTACAAAATTGTCACCTGCAGAAATTTTATTGTGTGTGCAGTGTTGGGGAGGTGTGAGAGAGTTTGTTTGAATATTTGGATTGTGCATTCCCTTAACTGGAAAGTATTTTCATACCTGTGTTGGTCATAAGCAGAACCCAAAGTTGTTTTTAAAGATTTGAAAGTGGTTAGCTGTGAAAAGGCATTTCAAATGTTTTACATTCATCATGAAACAGGATCAAATTTTTGTAAGTTCTGATTTAAATGAATGAGAGCTTCAGTTCTCCTACAGATCTCTCTTAAATGTTTGAAGAAATCCATTACCTCAGGAGTGTTGGTGTTCCAGAAAGTACTTCTAAGCATTCTCTTGCTTTAAAGCTGTACTAAGAAAACACAGTAGCTTTTATTGACTAACTTTTTCACTTGAAAGACCAAAGAGAACATAATTAAGAGGAAAATCAATGTTTTGATTAGCTCTGAGTCCCAGTTAATAAAGAGTTGACATATTTACCCTTGATTTGATGGACTGTCCCAGGAACTCTGAAGTAGCTTCTAGTTCCGTGACTGGCCCTGAGCCTCAGATATCGCACAACTGATTGGATGGGAATCTTCAATCTGCTTCTCTTACTTCTCTATAGAGTGAGAAAATGTTACTTTTGCTTTTAGTTTCGCCGTGAAGAAGATGCAGAAAAGGCTGTGATTGACCTGAACAATCGCTGGTTCAATGGGCAGCCCATCCATGCCGAGCTTTCGCCTGTGACTGACTTCAGAGAGGCCTGTTGCCGTCAATACGAAATGGGGTAAAACACTGACTTCCTCTGGCCTTGGCAGTGTCTGAGAAATGTTTGCACAGGCAGGGATATTGCTTGGGTGTGGTTTTTATGTGTAGCTGAGTGTAGGAAGAAAACCACTTCAGGTAACTGATGTGGAGGACCTGTGGTGAAACGCGTGACTTTTGCCATCTTTTTGGGTTTTTGACCTAGGAGTGAGTCACTGTCAGTAAACGATGGTTGTAATGTGCTGGTTTTAATGTTAGAGGTGATTAACTTCTGGGTGTCTAAAAGTCCAAACAGGTAGTGTAGAGCTGGGAATTCTAACTGTGCCTCTTGAATTCTGTTTCAGAGAGTGTACACGAGGAGGTTTCTGCAACTTCATGCATTTGAAGCCCATCTCTCGAGAGTTAAGACGTGAGTTGTACGGGCGTCGTCGTAAAAAGTAAGTTTCTTTTTAAACACCATTAAAATGAGTAAATTAATGATCAGTTGCTGAAAAATCTGAAGGCAGGTCTTTAAACTTAATGTTCTTGTTTTTTCTAATGCACTTCTGGCACGTGCCAATGGAAGGGCATCAAGTAAAGTTGGCCAGTGGTTTAGAACAAAGGTGAAGGTCTCTAAATAAAAAGTTATGGTGCTTCTTGCTCTGCAGTGCTGTGGGTGCTCAAGGTTGGTGTGGCTTTAGGAGAAGGCAGGGTTAAGGGAGAGGAAAATTCACTGAGTTTACTGAATATGTAGGCCCTGTCTGCAGCTCAGATCTGCAGACTGTACAGAAGGACATTATTTGGGAGAAATTACTTTATGCCTCTTATGTTTTTTTCTCTTCTAGATATGTTTGCTCATGGCCTTTGTCAGGCACAGGCTGCTTTGCTAATGGGCATTTTGGCAGCATCAGATTGGCCTCTTTCAACATTTTGTGCAGTCAAGCATATCTATAGATTATACTCAGAACCAAACCTTGTTTGCTTTTAACTGTTAATGGCTAATTTTTGTAGCCTGTATTCATTTCTTACTGTTAGTAACAGGCAGTCACTGTATTGAGCTCACTGTTTATTAATAACCAGCCTCACAGTGTGACCCTTCTTGATAGGAATTCTCAGTAGGAAAAAAGAATAGTAATCTTGTTTAATGGTAAAAAAATGTGAGAAGTACATTCTGTTATATTTTAAATTATTCATTTAGTGAGGTACCTTGTAGGAAGGCTTATACCTCTTGCTGTTACTACGATGGTTCATTTGCAGCTGGATTCAATCTGCTTGCATTTAGGACCTTGATATTTAGTGTAGGCATGGAAAATTGTTGATCTTGCTTTTATAGAGAGCACAATTTTGTAGGTTCCTTTCAATGACAGAAGGAGCCTGGGATTGTGGATTTGTTTTTCCTATAAATGTCTCTAATTGGCAGCATCTCAGAATTTGTGAGGGTGAATTTAACTTTCAAAAACATGGATTGCGTTGCTTAGCCCACATGTATTTGTGCCTAAATACTTTTCCTAAATCATCCCAAATAATATTAACTTAAATGTAAGTTTTTAAGATGTTTGAATTATTCATGAAAAAGACAAAATATGCTTTTTGTATTTGCCTCACTGTTACAAATGCGGATCTCTCAGACTTAGTAATGCTGATTAAAAGATACCCCACCTTTTTTTGCAAGAAAATTGTATGTTGGGCTTTGGAATATGATTGTTTTATCCATAGCCCAATTTCAGTATGTGCTAAAACAAATAAAATACTGAATCCTCCATCCAGTTTTGTCTTTATTGTGCCTATTTGAAGTCTTTGTGCAGCTGTCACAGGTTAGCAGTAAGGCTTGGTATAAAAGATACCAGTTCTTGTGTCACTGGGGTTTCACAGGTAGGTTGTATAAACTAGACTGTCCTGAAAGTAGTTCTGCACAGAGTGAAGTGTGTCAGAAGGTTTTTGAGTAGGAAAAAGAAGGGTAAACCAGAACTTTTGAATAAAAGCCAAATTTAGTAATTTGGGCCAGCTGAGTGGTGTGAAAGATTTAAGTATATGTCTTTGTCATAGTAAAACCATATATATGTCACCACACATAATCCCACCCCAAAACATCTCACTACGAAACAATATTCTGCAAACTGAAGACTTTTAGCGTTTGTTTCTTTGAGTTTTTTTCAGTTTTGCTGTAATTTCTACATGTATTTAGAACTGCACTGTTAACTTGTTTTATACAATTTTTCTGAAATGCTTAAAACCATTGACAAGTGCCATATACACTATAAATTCACAGTAGCTCTGTTAGCAGGATGGAATGGATGGTTTTAACTTTGTTCCTGAATTTTTCATCTGTCTCAGAGGCAGGGAAGGTGATTTGCCAGTGCTGATGGCTTGGGGGGGAGGGCATGATGTAGATAAAAAAAGAGGGGAGAACAACCACAGAGAACTGAGTTGTAATTGCTAATTAATGCAATTGATTTAATATGAGTGGACTTACAAGCAGCTTTAGGCTTTTTGGCATTGACAGCTGTTCCTGTCTGCCAAAGCAGGTGTCCCTTTCTCCTGCTTCTTTAATTAACAGCTGTAACAGTGCCTTTGGTTCCTCTCCCTGCCTTTCCTTAAGGTTTGCAGATCCACTCTAACAGGTGACTGCAGGAAACAGTCCATTATAGTTCCAGTGTGTGTTGACTCCCTGGCATTCTAAGTTAGTGCAGTGGTTTCGCATCCCGAGCGCTAATTAACCAACCCTTCTAACGACACGCTGCCTTTCTTCTCCCTCATTACTCACATCCTTAATTAAGTGTTGGTACTGCAAGTAAACTGCTGGCTGGGATGAGACACTAAAATGTTCCAACTTTTTTCTCTGCAGGCATCGATCCAGGTCGAGGTCCCGTGAACGCCGGTCTAGATCCAGAGATCGCGGCCGTGGCGGCGGAGGCGGCGGCGGAGGAGGCCGCGAGCGCGACAGGAGGCGGTCAAGGGATCGTGAAAGATCCGGTCGATTCTGAGCCATGCCATTTTTACCGTATGTCTGCTAGAAAGTGTTGTAGTTTGACCAAACAAGTTCATAATGACATTTTTTTTAAAAGATGGGCTTCTGAATAAAAAATTTGTAGTGATACAGTATTCTTTGTGTAACTTGTTTCTTGTTGGGGGGAGTCTTTTTAACTGTCATTCCTCTATCTTGACAAATACCTGGGTTAACTCTGCCTGAGGAAAAGGTGGTAAATGTGTTGGAGGAGCGCCGGTTTTGGTTTGGATTTTTTTTTTTTTTTGATTATTCGGGTATAATTTGAACTGTTGATGAAAATGTATGTGTATATAATATAAAATATATTATATACATAGTAAAAATAATATACTGCTTAAGAAACAGTTACTCACAAAGTTTCCCTTTTCTGCTATGCTGTCTGCTTATTTAGGTTAGTTTAGGCACATTTAAGAGGAAGGCTGTGCGAAACGCATTTATTTACTGAGTAGAAACGCTTAGTTACAAAAAATGTATGTTTGTTTGTTACCAAAAGTCTGTGCTCTGTCTATCAATGTGACTGTGGCATTTACAATAAATCCAGTTTTTGTTGGTGTAAAATCTAAAGCCTATTTTCTAAGCACTCCGGAGTAGTTGAGTTGCTACTCCTGGCTGCCTATTTTCTAAGCACTCTGGAGTAGCTGAGTGGCTGCTCCCAGCTGTGCCAGAGTTCATAGTTCAGGTTTTTATAATTCTTGACTAAATTTCTTGTCTTTGGCTGGAAAGTTGCCTAGCATAGTGTGGAAAAAAAAAGTAATATTTTTATTGCAATTATTCATAATAGGCAGGTGAGAGTTTAGTGCAAAAAAAACCACCAAAATTCTGCTCCATGCAGCATGATACAGAAGTGCTATTGAAGGAAATGCAAGGTCCTAAATACAAGGATTGAATTTCTTAACTGATTGATTTTTTTTTTCTAATCTGTGCTCTCTTACCTTCATTTATTGAAAAGCATTTTGTTAATGTTCAAGGTAATAGGAAACTAACTGGATGCTAGTGGAAAATAAATCTTTTCTTCCACCTTTACTTGCTTTCTGATAGTCTGGAGTGTGATAGAAGCTAATGGACAGATGTCAGTTTATTCACAAATTTGTATTTCTTTTTCTGAGCTTGAATTGCACAATCACTGAACATCACAGGTTGTGTCTCAAAGCGTTAAAGCTCCAGTGGAAGTGTTTGAACATCTTGAGAGGCAGTTTGTACAGTGGCTGAGTTGCAGTTTCACCTCGTTCATGTTATTCAAAGTGTAACATAGCAAGTTGTTCTGGTCAGCGATCATATTTCTGCAAGATATAACTTTATGTGCACAAAGCTGTGTGATACAACACAGTTTTCCAGTGGGGGAAAGAATTTATTAGAGTTTTATTAGTTCTGAGCCAGATAACTTGCTAAATGATGAATCTGCAACTTGATGGTTATTAAATAAAAAAAAAGGAAATAGAAGGGATATGGATTCATCACATAGAGGCAAAGAGAAGCTGGTTTGTTAATCTAAGTGTAAAACCATTTTGCTCACTGGAACTTGGAAAACAAAATAACATTGAAAAATGAGCTTTTCTAAATGAATCTGCTTTGCTTCTTACAACTCAATTCTTCCCCAGGTTCAGTTTGAATTTATTTTGTTTCCACTGGATGGTTTGGCCAATGACACTGTGGAACTTAAGTTTGCCAGGACCCTTTCTGGAGAAATACCACTCAAGCAGTTGAAGCTTGACATCTCCACATGATATTCTGTTAAACCTGTAAAGGAAATGATGCTTTCTTTTTACTGTAAGAAATTGAACAGTGCCTGGCATTAAATGGCTGAACTGAAACGTATTTCTCCTAGGCATTAGGAATTTCACATTGATAATTTAGTTCTTGCAGTTTACAGAATACTAATCCTGTTCCATTTTTTTTTCTGCTGTAAGATTCAGCATTATTAGTGAGCTAATTTAAATCTTAAACTCCAAAAGGTGAGAATAGTCTTTCTGTTTTTTTTTTCTTCAAACAGTATCTAACACAATGTAGATACCGTTTAAAAGGTTTAAGATAATTTTTACACAGATTAATGACACAAACTGATTTGCCCTATATAAACAAGTTAGTTTAAAACAATACAAATGTGTTCCTGTAATGGCTTTAATCTGTTTATCTAAATCCTGTTAGTCTGCAGGTATATTTTTGCATGAACAGATAGTGGAAGTTTGATTTCTCTCTCTTCCCCAATACAATTTTACTTAAGCACTCTTGAATTCCACCAAATGTGGAATTGTAAGGTCTGATTGCATGGCTGCCCAAAAATTAACAATGTAACTGGAATACATCAGGATGGGCACTGAAAGCTGTGGATTTTACTGGATATTCTAATGGGTGCCTAGTGACAGCATTCAGCATATAAACTAAACTCATGACATATCTTGTTAGGTTCACATTTTAAGACTGTACTACCAGCAAAGTTCATCAAATTTGAAATTTAAACTGCTCCAATTTGGTTAAACATTTATATGTGATAGTCCTACAAGTGGAAATTCTACCTCCCCCTTCTCTTGTTGCTCACAATGTCTTTTAAGATTTATTTTTTCCCCTCCTCTCCAAGGTACCTACTTTCCAAATATTTCATTGTTGACTCTTCTGTTGAACAGTGGATCTTAATTTATGGAATTCCTTTACCTCAAATAAGGGACAGCATACAGGATTTTCTGAAGTCTGAGTCAATTAGGTTGAAACTGTTCATCCCAAGTGGCTTCCTCTTCTTTGTATTTGGCTCTTATTCTGTGAAAATGCTGCTTGTCCATGAATATGATGTATGTTGAGACTGTAAAACCAAATGGAGAAAACTTGTTCAAAATAAAGCCTTTTTTTTTATAAAAGTCTGACAAAAATTATCCCTTTCCTTTAGATGGGATGCTGCTCTCTAAGTGACTGATGAGGACATAGACTACTTTTCCAATTCTTCACTCTTGAGCTATTTTTTGAGCAATTCTTTGTCTTCTGTTCTTTACAGCTGATAAAGCATGTCTTCAACTAAAATAACCCCAAGCCCTCCATATTTAGTTGATAAAGTTGAATTCCAAAGAGTGCAACCTGGGGTTAGGAGTTGGGGTGTTTTGGTTTGGGTTCTTTTAATTGAAAAGGGTTTTGGCTGAGACGTCCTGCAAGTTTCTGTTGTGGTGGTCCATCGAAGACAAGAGGGCTTCCTTTTGGCAGAAGAAGGTTCATTTTTGACAGAAGCAGCATGTTTAATTGAAGAAATGAGTAATGGAGAAGGGATCGTGGCTTTTAAAGATGATTCCTCCTGGTGTTGCATTGCTCAAGCTGCAAAACTTGGGGTGTTAACGACTGTGTCCAGTGCTGCTGTTGCACAACAGCACCTTACACTGCATCTGCTGTCTTTAATACGTTAGAAGTGAAACTGCTTTCATAGCAGTTGTGGGGTGGGTGGGGGTAAATCTTTCTAACTGCACCTGCACTGAAGACTCTGCCTAAAAACAGTCTTGTTCAGGAAAAGTTCCAGCTGAAAAACAGAACCGAGTTAATGTTTCATTTCAGCTGGTAAGGCTGCGACAGAAGAGAATATTTGTAGCTGCGTTTGCCACTTATTGCAAGGCTGGAGCTGAGCTGTGTTACTGGAGAGAACAGTTTTACCCTTGGGGCGACTTAATTGCCATTTAAAATATCAAACTTACGTCCAGATGCCTGTAGATTAAATCAAATTCATGTTGAATTGATACACAGGTATTTCTGAATTCATCCGTTTAGCCAACGTTGCTTTCTTACGAATCACAGAATGGTTTGTGTTGGAAGGGAAGTGAAAGGTGAGTTCCACCCTCCTGCCATGGGCAGAGACACCTTCCACTAGACCAGGTTGCTCAGAGCCCCATCCAGCCTGGCCTTGAACACTTCGAGGGATGGGAAGTCCATAGCCTCTCTGGGCAACCCGTGTTGCAGTGTCACAGTGGTGAGGGTGTCTCCAAATAATTTTTCTTTTTTTTGCAGTTTTCATTTTGTTCCATCCACATGTATGGAAAACAGAGCACACCTCCTCAACTACACAGACAGTCCTTCCTTGGCAGCGATGTGCTCATCAATTATAAACCTCTAATCCTCTGTCATGTTTTATTTCTTATAAAACTAAGCAAGAGACTTCAGCAAGAAGAGCCACTGGTGAGAGGACAGTGCTGTCCCACCCCACAGTCCCGTGGTACTGCAGCAGCACAAGTGCTTTAGGAGGCCCCTGTTTTCCTGCTGATAGTTACTGCCAGAAATGGTGTTAATTCAATCGATCTCAAGTTTCAACTGTAAATTGGATGTGTGGAATCGGCTGGAATGGTAGAAGCCAACAAACCAGCCCTGCTGCCAGCAGACCGGCTCCGGTGGCCAGCGGCTTCCTTTCAGCACATGAAAAGCGGGATGGGGGAAGGGTGCGCTTATCTCTGACTGTTCAGAGGCAAGTGCCGACTCCTCAGTGCTCTGATAAACATCGGGTTCAGTACTTTTGCATAATTTCAGTTTTGGTGTTTGCTTTTGAACTAGATTGTTTTGACAGGACAGCTGATGAAGTGGTGGGATGGTGGGGGGAGTGGTGGGAGGCAGCAGCTTCACGGGTGAGCTGTGGAGCCCTGCAGCAGCTCGTGTGTGTGGCTGCCCCTTTGACCCAACCACTTTAACAGCCTTCAGAGCTCTGCGAGCTGTTCCCATGAGGCAGAGAAGATTACTCTGATCCAGGTGTTCCTTTGGGACAAACCCCTGTGTTCCTGACAAAGGCCTGCAAAGCACTGTTTTCCTGAGCACTGTGAGCTCAGGACACCATAGGCCACTTCCAGCTCTCTGTTTCCAAGACTGCACGTGTAGGTGGGTCTGGAGGGAAAAAAAGTAGTTTCTGCTCTGGTTTCAGTGAGCCACGAGACAAAGTGGGGAGAGAGGCAGCAGGGAGCACTGGAGCCGCTGTCCCTGCCTCCTTGTTTTTTTGTGGAAAAGCTTTTAGTCTGCCAGGCTTAGGCCTGCTGTGCTTTTGCACAGCTCCTGGCTTGATTTCAAGTCTTGCTACCTGTGCAGCTGAATACTGGATTGTGTTTCAGATCCTTCTCACTTTCTTCCTGGAGCCATCTGGGATTCTGGCCAGGCAGAGGGAGGGAACTGCTCCCAGTGCAGCCTGTGCACCAGCCTGCCTCCTGGGCCTGGGAGCTGTGGGAAGAGCCAAGGGGAACCACTGCTCCTCCCTTTACCCACCCATTTCCCTTGAGAGCTAACACTGCTCATGTCTGAGAGAAAGATGGGAGAGAACTTCACCAATCAAAGCAGTCCTGCAACTTCCATCATTCCTTCTTCTTTGCTCTCTAGTGAATGAGGAGGATTCTTCTTGTGTTGGAGGAAAAGAAGTCCTGGAGCCGCATGAGGAAGAGATTTGATAAAGGGACTCTGAGGCAGGACATGGAGAACTGATTTCTGGACAAAGCACAAGTGGAGAGTGAGCTGCCAGCCTTCCTGCCTGGGGGATTGAGTGAAATATTAATTGTTGCACTGCTGGACTGGGGATGGGCAAGGGAAATTCCAAAGTCTGAGACAGGCCAAAATCTGCCCAAGTAATACTCACTAATGTCTGGGCCATTCTTTCCATTCTGCAGGGGTTTGGCTCGTTATTTTTTTACCCTTTCATGTGACCATGCTGACCACAACAAAGAGACATTTAATTGCCCTCCTTGCTCAGCCTCCAAGGAGGGAAGCCTTCAGTCTTTGGGACAACTCTGGGGTTCTCAAACACACGTGTGGTGGCAGCTGTAACACCTTACAGAAAAAACATCTTCAGCCAAGGGAATAGGGCAGAGTGAGCAGCAGATTATGTCATCCTTGTAGTACTGGTAGGTGATTTGAGCAAGGTTTCTGTTTCTGTTTTCTCTGAACAACTTCACTTCCTTCAGTCTCTATTCCTGGGCAATGTTTCTCTCTACACTTTGTGCTGCATGGGCCATGTCTTTTTTGAAATGCAGCATTCCAGATGGGAGACAAGGTACCTCAACAAAGCTTGCTGGTGCCGAGGGTGCCATGTGTCCTGCAGGCTGTATTCCTGTTTGCGTAACCCTGCACGATGTTTGCTTTTTGCACAACAGCAGGGCCTTGTTGACTCTCACTGAGCTTTGCCTGGCACTACAGTCATACCCTCCACTCCACACAATTACTATCCAGATAGTGACTACTCAAGAAATTTTGCAGTGTGGTTGTAAAATTTTGTATTTGTCTTTATCAGCCAACTTCCTATTTTACTTCCTCATTTCCAGGCTGTCAAAGATCATTTTGAAGTCTGTTCTCCAAATTGTTTGTGGCCTCTTGCATGCAGTTAAAATATGGAGTGGCTCTTCCTGGGCTGTGTTTTCTTCCCTTTGCATAAAAACCTTTCCATGAGCTTGTGTGATAGCCTTGTGCTCTCCCATCCCAAAATGGCTGTGGGTACCATCAAAACTCTGATGGTTCTTGGGGTGCCTTCATTAGCTGGTCAGAAAAAGTCTCCTCCACGTGATCTTCCTCCTTCAGTGATCCTACCACAACAGCATTTACCTTTTTTCCCTCTCCCTTTGATCACTGACTGCACTGGTCCAAGGAATCTCTCTCCTCAACCTATGAGTCTTCAGCACGTTTTACTCATCACTGACAGAAGAAACATCATCCTCTGCTTTCCATTCCTAAACAAGCTGTTTATTTCCATGTTAATATTCCAGTTGGTGTCACATCACCGCTGCACTGATCAGATCACAGTTTTGATTTTATCCCAACCCTCACTGCAGCTCCTCTTGTTCCTTGCAAGAGAAATAAACCCAAGCATTGTCAGATCTCAAGAAATGGATGAAATGGCTCCACTTATGGTATTGGTAGTGACCTGCTGATTTATGGAAGTTATTCACAACGCTGGGTTGAAGAATAATCTGTGTATCCCACTGATTGAGCTCAGCCCTAATGAGTCTAATTAGTGGGCAGTGGAGAAAAGCTCTGTGTGTTCATTCCCAGGCACCATGACTGATTTTAATGCCAGTAATGCCCATGGTACAGTGTGGGTTGGCATTGCTCTGGAGATCTTTGAAGTCAGTTTATTCTGTAAGTCAAAACTCCCCTGTAGTGGAAAGGGGCTTTTCACAAGGGTATGTAGTTATAGGATAAGGGGAAAAGGCTTTAAACTGAAGGAGGTTGGGGGTTGAATAGATATTAATAAGAAGTCCTTTACTCTGAGGGTGGTGAGGCACTGGCACAAGTTGCCCAGAGAAGTTGTGGACTCCCCGTCCCTGGAAGTGTTCAAGGCCAGACTGGTTGGGGCTCTGAGCAACCTGGTCTAGTGGAAGGTGTCCCTGCCCATGGCAGGGGGGTTGGAACGAGAGGATCTTTAAGGTCCCTTCCAACCCAAACCATTCTGTGCTTTTCTTATGTTGCTTTACCTTCACCTGGCTCCTGACACAGTGATGGAGATCAAATCTTGATTGCAGAGCTGTGGTGCAATCACAAATCCCTCTCATTAGCCTCACACATCATGTCAGATAATTTCCAACATGCCTGGCGCTGTCACTTGGTCTTACAAGTCTCCTCTGAGGTATCCCTTTTGCACTTATCAGGATCTGGCATATCCATCTGTGCTGATGATTTCATACCTCGACACCCATCTGCCTGAAGTTGCAGTGGTTGCTGCAAGGCTGGCACTTCTTCAGAGAGAACAGCTGACTCAGTGCCTCTTCCCCAGTCCCTCCTGAAAGGCATGAAAGGTATGGTTATCCCTCCTTGGATACCCTCTGTGGGCATGACCACAGTTTGCAAACACTTGCACTCATACTGTTCCAAATATTCATGGATTTTTAGCATTATTCACAAGCTTAGCTGTTCTTGCCTCACGTGTGCCCTGGTGTCTCATGGTTTTTCTGATACCCATATCAGGGGCCAGGCCTTCTTAGCATCCCTGTTTTCACACTCTGCATTCCCCTTGTGCCATACCATAACTTAGCTGTGGCAAACACAAGGTACACTCTGTTTCCACATTTTTCCAGTTGATGTTTTTTCTGTGAGGCTAACAGTTACTTGTTTGTTACAGTTACTTGAACAAACCTCTCTTTATGTGCACATTTCAGATGTAATTAGCTAAGCAAACTGCAATTTAAAGTAAATAGTTGTCCTGTTCAAGAACAATATTTTCTACTAGCTCTTTCTTTAGGTAAATGAGAATAAGAACATGAAACTAAAATTAGGTTTGCATCTACTTCAACCCAGAAAGGGACTGGGAAAAAGCAGTGTAATTTCAGTCAGGAACTGGATTTTGATGATCCTCGTGGGTCCCTCCCAACTCAGAATATTCTGTGGTTCTGTAATTTGTCATCAGTGTGGAGGTTTCTCTGCAATTTGTGTGGATTTCTAACATGTGTAATGAAACAGCTGCTTCAGTGCCTCTACTTAAGGCAAATATAAAGTATCTGGCTCTTCTTTTTAATTGTCCAGTGTTTTTCCTGTGGTTTTCTTTTTTTCTCATAAATTTCACCCCATATTCTAGTCACAGTCCATTTTCTTACCAGAGAGACCCTTGACTTTGTAATGCTGAAACTGGTCACTCAAGCTTCAGACCAGTCACATCCAGTTGTAAAGTCTCTTCTGTCGCTTTTACCACTTGATTAAAACATCCTGTTTCTTATTTTTCATATTTATAAAGAATGCAATACTCTCCAAATAGCTCCACTACATAGCATGTGTATGTACAGATGGAGACACACAGCTGCCTCCACTCCCTTGATTACCTAAAACACATGGAACACTTCAGGGTGAATCATGTTCTAAAACAGACCTCCTTGAATTCCATTTCTCTTTACTGGTACTTTTTATAGATACAGAAGAAATTGCTGCTTGGAGTTCCCACAGCCACAGGCTGTGATCTCAAAGCATTTCTCTCTAGTAAGCCTTTTCAGTACCTCCTTCTTTCATGCAAGAACTTCTGTTTTGTTTTGTTTTAAACTTTCTCCATAATTTAGAGCACCTTGTTGTTGTGAAGAATTACTCTGACACGATTTGCACGGAGTGTATTAAATTCACCTGCATCCCGTGTTACACATCACCAAGCTCTGTTCACAACAGTTGTGGATGCAGCTTTTGTGACACTGAGTGACCTCCCAGGTGAACACCTCTTTATCACCTTCTCAGATACCATCAGAATGGCCTTAAGCCGAAGGAGGGCAGGGTTAGAATAGATATTAGGAAGAAATTCTTTACTGTGAGGGTGGTGAGGCACTAAAACAGGTTGCCCAGAGAAACTGTGGACTCCCCATCCCTGGAAGTGTTCAAGGCCAGGTTGGATGAAGCTCTGAGCAACCTGGGCTAGTGGAAGGTGTCCCTACCCATGGCAGGGTTGGAATGATATGATCTTTAAGGTTCCTTCCAACACAAACCATTCTGTGATTCACCAGCCTCCTTGCCCTGGGATGGGTATTTCCAGGGCTGCCTGGATGTCTCTCCCCCTATTGCTGGCCTCAGCAAGCTGAGATGGGATTTACACTGCCAGCACAACCCCGAGGTCTTTTCTGGGGAAGAACCCAACTGCTGCCCCATGAAGCTCCCTCACATGACCCCTCAGATGGTGGGTATTTTCCCCCCAAACCAGACAAGGACCTGCTACCATAGCCTGTGCTCAGGAGCCACCAGCAGCCATGTGTGTGTCCCCTACAGCCACTGCCCACGGGTGCATGAGTAAAACACCTTCAAAGGCCAGGGCCTGGCCACAGCCCTGGCAGAGCCCTCTCTCCAGGGTCACACATCAATTAGGCTGTAAAGGACCTCTGAGTTCATCAAGTCCAACCTTTGACTGAGCACCACCTTGTGCACTAAACCATGGCACTGAGTGGCACGGCCAGTCCCTCCAGGGATGGTGACTCCACCACACCCCTGGGCAACCCATTCCGATGTCTAATCACCCTTTATGTGAAGAAATTCTTTCTGATGTCCAACCTAAACCTCCCCTGGCACAGCTTGAGACTGTGTCCTCCTGTCCTGTCACTGGCTGCCTGGGAGAAGAGGCCAAATCCACCTGGCTACAACCTCCTCTCAGGGAGTTGCAGAGAGCCACAAGGTCTCCTCTGAGCCTCCTTTTCTCCAGGCTGAGCCCCCCCAAGCTCCCTCAGCTGCTCCTCACAGGACCTGCACTCCAGACCCTTCACCATCTCCATTGCCCTTCTCTGGACTCACTCCAGCCCCTCAATGTCCTTCCTGACTTGAGAGGCCCAGAACTGGACACAGTCCTGGAAGACCCTGTGGAAAACCCAGGCATATCCCCCCCGTTCCCCTCAATGATCCAGCTGGACATCGCTGGGCACCGCTGGACATTCCTGGACATCTCTGGACATCCCTGGGCATTGCTGGACTCCACTGGGCACTGCTGGACATCCCTGGACATCACTGGACATTGCTGGGCACCGCTGGACATCCCTGAACACCATTGGACATCTCTGGACACTGCTGGACACCACTAGACACCGCTGGACATCGCTGGACATCTCTGGACACCACTGGACACCTCTGGACAACACTGGACATTGCCGGACATCAATAGACATCACTGGACACTGCTGGACACATCTGGGCATCCCTGACACCACTGGACATTGTTGGACACCGCTGGACACTGCTGGACATCCCTGAACACCGTTGGACATCTCTGGATATCATTGGACACTGCTGGATATCGCTGGACACCGCTGGACATCCCTGGACACCCCTGGACATCGCTGAACACCTCCGGTCCCGCCCCGCCTGCGCTCCGCCCTTCCATTGGCTGGCTCCGACGAGCCAACGCCCCCGCAGTGACCAATCAGCGCTCGCGCCGCCGCTCCCGCCCCTCGGGGGGCGGAGGGGGCGTGGCCGGGGCGTGGCGGGGGCGTGGCCAAGCGGCTCGCGCGCTGCTCTTAGCCCGCCGCGCATCCTGCTCATCCTGACCCTCATCCTGGTTATCCTTCTCCTCCTCCTCATCCTCCTCCTCATCCTCCTCAACATCACCTCCATCCCCATCGCCACCGCGGCCGTGTCCCGGATCACGCGGGTGAGGCGGCGGCCGCAGCGCGGGCGGGGGGACGGGAGGGGCTGCCCCATCCCTGCGGCCGCGCGTTGCATCATCCGCGGGAACGGGATGGGGTGGGGAGAGCTGGGGGCGGCCGTGCCCCCCTTCCTGGCGTGGGGTGAAGGTTTGGGGGCTGCGGGCTGGAACAGATTTCCCCGAGAGGGTGTGGAGTCTCCCTCGCTGGAGATATTCCAGAAGCGTATGGATGCGATCCTGTGCCATGTGCTCTGGGGTGGCCCTGCTCGAGCGCGGAGGTTGGACCAGATGAGCCGCTGTGGTCCCTTCCAACCTGACCCACTCTGTGGTTCTGTGAATGTGGTGCTGCTGCACAATTGGACTTCTGTGTTTGTAATGAAGGGAAGGGGTGGGAAGGGGCAGCTGCGGGCCAGGGGAGCCCCGGAGCCAGCCCTGGGAGGAGCGGGGGATGCCCAGGGCAGGCCGGGAGCGTCTCCTCCGAGCAAGGAGCAGCAGGAGCAGAGATGGGCTCTCGGCGTCTCACGCTGGCTCTCAAAACGACTTTGTGCCTTCTGGTTTTCTCTCTGGTTTTGGCACTAGCTCTCTGCCCAGGCTTGGATTGTTGTCCGTTGTTCTCATGGGCACCATGAGGGTCTCCTGCAGTGTTTTTTTGCGAGTCTGGCTAACGCAGGGGACTATGAAGCTTCTTTTTTTTTAAATTTTATTTCATATATTGCCTTTCCCCAATTGGGAGGGGTCTGAACTTGACGAGGACCCGAGCGAGCTGCTCAGTATCAGCGTTAATAATGCTGCTGGCACATGGAACCAGCCACTACTTGAAAGACAAGTGATTCTTCTCCTTCCTATTCCTGCTTGAGTATCTAGTCTGCTGTGTGTCTCTCTAATCCTAAAGCCTTTGACCATGAAGTGCTGGGCCCTGTTCCAGCATGGTTGCTCACACTGTTTACCCTTTCAGCGAGTCTGTTTGCTGATTTGTGGCGTGAGAGCTCCGTGTTCTGCAAAGCTTGTGCTGCGGAAAGGTGGAAAAAAACCAGAGTATGGAGAGAGGTGAAACGTGGGAATCTCATGGCAGAGAGGAAAGGTGTTTCCCGAGAAACTGAGAGCTGCTCAGAACGTGGTATTCCTCAGGAGGGGAACGTCTGTGGTGAGATCACCACTGATGAAGTGCAGTTTAGGAGCTGGAGCGGGTTCAGTATTGGGGTGTTTGTCACCCTTTTTCATACTGATTGGTGGCTGTTGTTATCCTGCCACGACCTCTGCGTGTGAGTTACCCAGCCTGCTCTCCTGCAGCCAGAGTGTGCCTCTAAGGATGGTGGTTGGTGTCCAGGGGCACAAGGGACCCGTGTCCCGGGCTGTGCAGGCCCAGGGACGCCACCGACCTGGCACTGGCAGCACGGCAGCCTTGCCAGGGTGGTGGGATGGGCTGGTCCCTGGCTGTGGGCAGGTGCCTGCAGCCTGCATGTGACCTGGGAAAACTGCCTGTGAGCACAGGGGCTGGGCACACAGCAGCACCCTGCCCGTGGCTGCACTGGGGGTGCCTTGCTGGGAGCTCCGTGGGGGTAGCCGCAGTGGTTGCAGCTGTGGCCTTTCCCACAAAACATGCACCAGCCAAAAAAGCTGGCTTCCTGCCCGGGTACTGGTGACCAGCAGTTCTCTGCCAGCCTTTATCAGAGGTCCCTGGGCTAACAAAAGTTGTGTTGCCTTGCAGGGAGGCACCATAATGCTGGGGAGGGGGAGCTGTGCTTCTGCCTGTGTGACAGACCTCTCAGAAACCGAGAGCAGAGCTCCAGCTCCCTCTTTTTGCCATGTTGGGCAGCTTGCTTAGTCTCTGAGCCTCTCACCTGTAATGCTTCTCTCCCTGTACTTGGTGAGCTCGGCAGATCAAAAGCACTGTTCAGGCTCCCAGTGTTGGTCCATCTTTGTGCGCTGAGGAGAGGGAGGTAGAAGCAGGGAAAGAAATAATGAAAGCTTCTGACTGCAAGAGGTAAAAATGCAGATAAAGCATTCTCCAGGCTTTTGTCTAACGCTGTTGAGCTCCTGAAGACTTCAGTCTTCACTCAGAAGACTTATTAGGTGAGTTCAGACAGGGTTGGAGTGAACTCAGGAAATGGAGATGTCAGAAGACACCTGGGTTAGAGCTGCAGGCACAGCTTCCCTTCTGTGGGGGGAAGCAAACTGGACATTTTCATGTTTTCCCTGGCTGTATTCTAGTGTAACAATTGCCACAGCTGTGGAAGTTGTTTTGCTGTTGAAGTTGAATCTTTGCAATGTTACAGAGGTGGGGGCATTAAAGAATTACCCATTTCCTATCAGGAATATTATAAGTATGTCAGTCTGGCTTGAAAAAGGTGATGACTGAGCACATGCATGTGCTCATCTGCTCTGTAGGAGAAAATGGAAATAAGACTTGGGATTCTTGAAGGATCTCTTCCTAGAACCTCAGTGCTGTTAATTCATTTTCCAGTTATTTCAGGTCACTTGCTGTCTCCTGACACAGGAGCTAGGGCTGCCTGCTCCTGAGGAAGGAGCAAGGACACACACACACACACTCACAGAAAAAGCACAACAGCAAAACAAACCAAATGTCTGACTGTCTCCTGAATCATTTATAGCTGTGGTGTTTCTGTGATCAGCTTCCAAAGGCTGGATGGATACTGCTGCATCTGCTTGTCTATAAAGATCCTAAAGCTCTCTAAGACCCTGTGACACTCAGAGTGAGCAGAACAACTGTTTTATAGTGGTTTACTTGTGCCTGCTTAATGTCATAAAGTTTCCTGTTCTCAGCGTAATGGAATTCTGTATCTCATCTCTTGCTGAGCAGTCAGCCCTGCAGGCATCTCTCTCTGATTCACCTCTTACACCTGCCTTTTAGAGGGCTTTATTTGTGCTTCAGACAAGAATCAAGTTCATTAAGTTCTTGCACACATGATACTTAAATGGTACAGTACATTAGTGCTGATATCATACACTGTAAACAGCTGTAGAAACTGTAGTTCCTGACTTATCTGTGGAGTGAGTTCAGCTCAGGCTGTTTGGGCATTAATTTCACTCACTGGCTTTCAGCCCTTTTCTGTAGGAGTTGAGAAATAGTTTAGGTCTTGGGTTCCTTGTGGAGATGGATCCAGAGGTGTGAGCCTTGCCCATGACAATCTCTGCATCTCACACCTCTGTGTCCCACTCCCCTTCGTGACTTAGGTTTAAATGACTTTGTAAATTGTCTTTTTGATTATTTTTCGTTTGCCTCGTGTGCTCTGCAGTTATAATGGCAGAAGTTAGTCAGGCTTTTCTAGTTAGGCTCTACCCACACCCCCAAGTAGTTATGGGAGTGTTCCCCTTTACAGCAAAATTAAGTTCAGGCTGACAGAATTTCTTTTCAGAGGATGGGCAGCTCTTCCTGCAGTTTGTCTCTCTCAGACTCTCCTGAGCAGTGTCCAACTGCAATTATAGGAGCAGAGTTGCCGTCCTCCTGTCCTGTCTCCCCAGTCTTTCATTCCCAGAAAAAAAAGACTGAGAAGAGGGTTAGGCTAGCAAAGGAGTTGCTGCCATCCTCTGTTTTCGGGGTTTCTGCTCACCCCCTTTTCTTTGTTCCCCAAAAGTCTCCCCAGTAGAAAGATGCAGTAGGTTCCTACGGCCTGTTTTGGGTCTGTGGGCAGAATCATGTGGGAGGGTTTGGATGTCCTAGACCACCTCTGCCCCCTGTTTTGCTCAAGTTGCATCATCAAGGGCTGTAAGCAATGAATTGTGTTGCTTAAGGTTAGTATTTGGTTAGGATTTTTTTTGGCAATGCTTGAGGTTGGCTTTTTGTCCCTCTTCTCGTTATTTGTTCGGAACTGAAGCCCCATTATTGAAGCTTTGATCAAACATCAAGTATTGCCATTCTGAAAATACAAGAATCTTCAGCTCAGCTGAAGGCAATAAATATAGCTTGTTCTTAGTTTCTGCTGTTTCTAGTTCAAGAAGTGATGGGAGTTGTTGTTAGTGAATTATGGATTTTTTTTTTTTGCTTTACAATAGAGGAAATGAGATGGCACTGTCTTGCCCAGTTCAGAGGGAATCCTTCAAAATACAGCTTTTTGAGAGCCACACCAATTTCTTTCCTGCTGTCACTACAGAGAACAAATACTTGAAACCTCCTAAATTTTTTTCTGCAACAGATTTCTCCCCCTTTCCCCTCGATTTTTGGACCCTTTTGAAGGATACTGTGAATTGGTGATTTTTAAAGCTTTTAAAGGTTTTGTGCTCCTATTTTATGAGAACCTGGGAGACGAACAGAACCTGCTGTTTCCTGTCTCTAACCCCCTGCTGCCCTCCTCCAGCGTGTTGAAATAGTTTGATCCTTTGGCACCAAGGTCCCTTTATTAGATGGACTTTGTCAGTATTGTCAGTGTTACCTGTGAGCAGAGGCAGTCGGTGTCTGTGTCCGGTGTTTTGTGCCAGCTGGGTGAGGGAACATGTGGATGTGGCTCAAAGGAAGCCTTGAAACTTCTCCAGTGTGTTTTTTTTCCTTTACTAAAAAAGCCACCAATATTCTGAATTGTGAACCAGGAACCTCCTGGAAAGAGAAATGAAAGGTGGGTTTCACTCTGGAACTGGAAATGAGCTGATTTCTGGTGACAAAGACTGTTTGTTGTTTGATTATGTGTATTTATAGGATCTTAGCTTTCTTGGGCTGGTGTCTCTCAGTTTAGTGCTGGTCTGTATTCTAGGACAGGATGTAGTCTATCTTGGCTTTACCTAAATAAAGTAAAATCATACAATTCTGGTGGCATGGAAACCTTGATATCCAGGAGGAGAATTATTTCAAGTCTTAGGCTGGAAAGTTGATGCTTTCAGAGGTTTTTTTTTTCCCTAAAGGAGGGCAGTTTAAATACTTTAGGAGCTTTCTTCAAGTCAGCATGCAAGAAAGGAGTTGGTGTGCACAAGGCAGTAGTGGTTAGTGGTCCATATGAACTTACAGGATCAAATACTAAAGTTCACTGAGCCTGTGATTCAGTTTTTTTTTTCCAGTGTGTCACCAGACCATCAACTCTGTGTCTGTTTTATGTGCATCTGTCAGAAGAAGGAGGATGAGGCCAGGGACCCTTTCCAGCACAATTCAGTAATGGAAAGAGCTGAATTTTGCTGCAAAATGGTGATGAGAAAAACAAATATTAGGGGAAAAAAAAACCCTCATGCTTTCCAAGGCTTCAGCCACGTTTTTGCCTTCAGTGGAAAGGAAGCAGAGAGGCTCTGTGAACAACTGGCTGGTGCAGGAAAAATGAACTTAACTGTTTCCATCTTGTATTTACTAATTTCTGAAACAAAAAACCTCCTAGAATGCTGAAGTGTTTGCTGTGTGTGTGTTATATCCAGCATCACTGCAGCTGTGCATGCAACACTTATTCATTTTGGGTAGGAACTTGTGAGATTTGGGTCTCCTCAAGGGTTCAGAGGCCTCTGCAAGTGTTCCTGGATAAAGCCCTTTCCTAAGTTGTGTACTGGGTCTTTTGGGGATGACACCGTGAAACCCTTTCCCCCTGTGTGTCCCTAGAAGTCTATATCCTGTGAACTGAAGTATTTCCTGTTACTTTGTGTGGCTTTCAAGCTTATGGAATGGCAGACGGTCTGATAAAAGATGTTTTCTGCTTACTTGCCTGGCTCTGAGAGGGAAGATTATGTAATGCAGGAAGGACAGGGTCAGGGGACCCTCCATCAAGATTGTGCAATACCTCTGCTGCATGATTTTATTTTTTTTTTAATCCTATTTATACAAGTCACCTTCACTTTGTTTTGCAGCTTCTTTTTTTCTCTGTGAAAAAGGTGTCTGTGTTTTGCCTCTGTGAGACACTCTTTTGTGACAGTGGTGTTTTTTTTTCCAACTTGCATGATCTGCAGAGTTGAAGAGGATTCCAGTCTTGTGACTCTTTCCTGAAGGAATTCCAGTCTCCTTCACCAAAAAACATGGAGAAGTTTGCATCAGGGCCTGTTCCTGTGTCTAAGGTACTCATGGGTCTTTAGGGAATACTGTTATCCCACCTTTCTGTCACCAGAATTTGGGAGAGCCCCACCTCTTTCCAGAGAGATTTCTAGGTTGTTTTGCTGAGATGATGTGGTGGGAGGTGCTGTTGAAACCAGTGGCCTTTCTGGAAGAGTTCTCCATGACCATAAGTAGGAATGCAGAGTCTTTTGGCACAATTTTCTACTTATTCACCAAGTAGTCTTACTGTGTTCCACTCTGCTCAGAATGGGGAGGTTTTGTTTCAGAGAGCTTCTGATCTGGGAGGGGTGTCTCCCATGAGACCTGTCCTGTTTTCTTGATATTTATGGAGGCTTGTTACAGTGAGCACATGCCTCAGAGTATTTAAATTATTCTCCTGCTGGTGATAAGGATTTGGCAAATCAAAATGATGCTGAAACACCTTCCCATCCTCACACTATTACAGAAATATCAACTGACCATCAAAATACCTGTTTGTTGTGACCTTTTTCACACAAGGGGAAAACAAGACTGAGACACTGGAGGATGGGATTAATCTGAGACATGCTGTGCTTTCTTCCCCAACACCTGGGTCTGAGGTGCAGTCCCAGGATCTCTTGTAGTCAGTGGCAGAACCTGTTCTTGGGTGTTAAAATTGCTTCTTGCCCTCACCCTTTTTAGTTCATGGGCAAGACTTGTCTCCTGAACACTGTCACCAGAGTATCTGCTGCTCAGGTTTCCCTCAGGAAAACTGCATGCTGGAACACCAGACTGGGATGGTTAAGTTGGTGGGACAAGAGTGACAAGAATAAGGGTTCCTTATTAGCAATGTGATTTTTAGCTGTTTTAGCAGGGGGCAATGATGTGAATGGGGGATTTCCCATGGTGTGGAACTTGGGTGACTTTGATAATCTCCAAGATGCTCTGATCCTGTTACAGCAGGGCAGAAAAATCACTCACTCTCTCCTCAACCCTTCACCTTTTTTCTTTTCCTTTTCTTTTTTTTTCCTTTTTGTTTTCCTTCTCCCTCTCGCAAGAACGGAATCCCTACTCCTCCTTCCCAGAAGAAGCCAGATACAAACTCGTGCCCTCATGCAGCTGGCAAGTGTGTTCTCCCTGGTGGGGTGGACAATGAGAACTGCAAGAACAACGAGAAGGAAAGGCAGTGGATACGCCCTGATACACCCAGCAAGTGCACGTGGAAGCTTGGGAAACCCCTCTCTGCCTCCCCACATCATCATGCCTCTCTGTAAGTGTTTTATTTGCTGCTTTTCAGCACTAATCCAGGTTCCCTCGGAGCCATGGGGATTTAACAGCAGGTGACTGATTTAAATGGAGTCTTGTTTAGCCTGTAGATGTGCCGGTGCTTTTTAATTTCCATGTCCAAGCAAAGCTAAGGACTCAGACTGAGCATACAGGGGGCCTTGCACCACAGATGTGAAAGTACATGGACTGGAATGAACTTATTTTAAGTGACCTGGCAAGCAGTTCCCTGACCAGATGAAAGTTTGCACTATTAATGCCTTTTGGTTATAAAATAGCTGACTCTGAGGAGTGCTGAGCTGCTCCATGCCAGGAGAAAGTGCAGAGCGCTTCATTCTTGCCTCAGCACTTGGCTTGATGTCTGATTAATCCATGTTTTGGATCAAGGACTTGATGTTTTGTGAGTTTGTATCCCATGGTTGTTCTTTTAAGCTAAAATATCTAAAGTAACTACCCTGATAAAGGGGAGGGAGAAAGCTGGTTGAAATAAAAAGGACCAGAAATGCTGCGTGGTTGTTGTGTGACCTGCCTGTGGCCTTTTCTGGGAATACACTGACTTTGTTTGTATTTATACCAGGCCAGAGCCTCCAAAGATCCTGCCAAACATCCTGAATAAAGTTGGCAATACACCTTTGGTGCGAATCAACAAGATTGGGAAGCACTTTGGACTGAAGTGTGAACTCTGTGAGTACTGCTGCAGGCAGAAAATCAAACTAACCAACATTGTTTCAGAAACTTGGGGTAGTTCTGGTTAGTAGTGCCATGTAACCCTGGGAACAGGAGTGCAGGCACCTGGCAGAAAATGGTGAGGAAAAATTCCTCTTTTTCTTTGGCAGATTGTCAGTTTTTTGGAATTGGTCATTTAAAACGTCTTTCAGTTTGCACTTCATGAGAACATTCCCTGCAGCTTTTCCATTTTTGTAGAAAAAGTAAAACGTTTTTCATAGAACATTTAAATTTTAAAAAGTTGTGTAAAGTTTTTGACTGCTTCTCATATTCAGGGTATTCATCAGTGTGTGTAAAATGCAGATCAGCAGTTATCACCAAAGATCACTGAAAATGAGTAAAGAGATGAAACTGTCAGTGAAAGTTTTTTTTTTTGGTTGGGGTTTTAAACCCAACTGTGCTGGAGATACCTGGAGGCTCTGATCAGAGTCCTGAAAGGTGGTGATCAACACCACTGAAGGGATTATTGCTGGGGGGGACTGGAGTGAAAGTGTGGGCTGAATAAGGGGAGAAACTTCCAGTTTGATCAGGGGCAAGACCAGGTTTCAAGACCAGGTTGGATGGGGCTCTGAGCAACCTGGTCTAGTGGAAGGTGTCCCTGCCCATGGCAGGGGGTTGAAATGAGGTGATCTTTAAGGTCCCTTCCAACCCAAACCATTCTGTGATTCCAGTGACAAGCTGCTTGTTGTTGTGACCCGCAACAGAGGAGATGCCGTGAGCTGAATCCCCCTCTCTGGTGTTGGGAAGCAGGGAGGTGAACTGGGCAAACATGTTAACAGAGCTGGTCTTCCAGAGGTGTTAGGAATCAGCAGCCTGCTACCCAGTGACTGTGCTCAAGAGCTGTGCTTGGTTTCTGTGATTCCAGTGGTCAAGTGCGAGTACTTCAATGCCGGGGGCAGCGTCAAGGACCGCATCAGCCTCAGGATGGTGGAGGATGCTGAGAAGGCTGGGATCTTGAAGCCTGGGGACACAATCATAGAGCCAACCTCTGGAAACACAGGTAGGGCACAGAGAGACCTCAGCAAAGTGTGGGGAGAATTGCTGTGGTGCTTTTCCTGGGTGAGGCAGGTTTGAGGTTGGAGCATGGAGGTTGCCTGTGCAAGGGAGAAGGGATCTCTTCCTGCCTGCAGTGCCTCCTCCATCTTGCACAAGGAACATTTCTACAGTGCCCTGTGCTGACCAGAACAGCTGGGAAGCAGTTCTGCTAAATTTGCAGAGCCTCTTTGCTTTAAAAGAAAAGAAGTGTTAGGCCAGATTCACTAGAGTCTTTAGGTCCTATTCAGGAATTCAAGTCTGACTGAAATTAAGGGGGGAAAAGGCACCCAAAAGACTGGTAAGAATCTGGATCTTCTCATTCTTTCTGTTTGGGAAATCCCGTGGTCCCTCTGTCAGGTAAGGTGGGCCTGGTTTGAGAAACAGCCCTTCCCATGTGGGTGCAGTTGAGGTGGGAGATGAGCTGCACACCCACAGCACAGCCTGCTGACAAAGCCCTTGCACACCTGGATTTTCAACGTGTTCCACTGTTGAAAATCACAGGAGATCCACAGCATCTCCTCCTTGGAGGGCTGGAGGAAGGAACAGTCCCACTAGGCAGGGACCAGAGCAGAGCATCTGATGATCCAAGACACTGGAGTTAACTTGGCTCCTGTGTCAAAGCTGTTGTAGTTCTGTTAAGCTGCTCTGCTCCTGGGGAGAAAACATACCTGGGGAGAAAACATACCTGGAGTGTTCCCCCTTGGGTTAAATATAAAATATATGATATAGTTAAATATAAATAGTTAAGTATAAAATATACTGCCTCCCCTGAGCATGTTCCTGAGCTGAGCTGCAAGCTTCTCTCCTGCCTGATGTGCTCTGGAGAGGTGTTTTGTCCTGTTCTTAAACTCCTTCCTGGGCTTCCATCCACTGTTGCAAGATATTAGACACAGGCCAAGCAGATCTTTCTTTTGTTCTTTTGGTCCAGTCAAACCTTTGTTACTGGAGGGACTGGGATGATGAGCTGATCTCCCTTCAACAAAAAACTGGGAGGTCACATCAGTTGCTGTTGTCTCAGCAGCTGTTCTTTGGGGGGTGCAGTGCAGCTGAAGCCTTTGTGAGTGTGGCTGTACCCCTTGCCTGAACAATGGCACGTAGTGGAAAATATCCATATGTATTGCATTCCCCCAGTATCTAAGGTCATACTGTGACATCCTGCTTTCTGGGTCAGTACCTGATAAATGATTCTCCTTGCCACAGAATCCGAAAAGGCAGAACTGAAGGAGATACAGGACAATTGCTGCAGAATGCTGTCTCTTTTTTCCATATAAAAGCAAAGACCAGGGCAGACAGTAACCTGAGACACTTATCATTTGCTCTAGGCTACTGCTCAGGGCTACTGAGTATGTTGAAAGTGAGAGCTAATGTGTTATATTTTTATCCTCTCTGCATCCCACTTCTCCCTTAGCCAAAGTCCTGTTTTGATGTTTGCTGCATTTCCAGTTCAGTGGCAGAAAGTACAAAGTGTTAGAGTTCAGGTCTCAAAATTCTTTCTTTATCACAGACTGTAAGGAAGAGTACTGGATGGCTTCTCTTCAGTCTCTGGCCTTAGTGAGGCCTTTGCTGTCTTATTTTGGTGTTTGGGTATCCATATTTATCTGTAATACACTGAGAAAAGTTGTTTTTCCTCCCACAAATATATTAAACTCTACTTGAATTACTTGAGGTGTGAGTTAAGCTTCTCTTACAGTAACAGTTGAAGATTATTACGAGTTTTTTTTACCTCTATGTGATTCAGCACCATGTAGAAACAGAGCCAGCTTTGAACAAGCAAGTCTCTGTGTAGGGTAAACTGCAAGTGTTGGTCCTGCACCCAACACAGCAGGGGAGCTGCCTTGCAGTCTCACCTCAGACATTGATCAACCAACTTGATCTGTTTAGCTTGTCCTGCAGAGGGGTGATCTAATAACAGGTGTGAGCTTCTCTTCTCTGAGGTACAGAAGATGACCAGCTGGAAGTGTCTGTCTCTAACAATCAAGGTACTTCACTGTGGTAGCAAGTTGACCCAGTGCATTAGAACCTCAATCACAAACAGCATCTAA
Source organism: Neopelma chrysocephalum (assembly GCF_003984885.1). Lineage (NCBI taxonomy): Eukaryota > Metazoa > Chordata > Aves > Passeriformes > Pipridae > Neopelma > Neopelma chrysocephalum. The sequence goes on from NW_020897737.1 coordinate 13,714,754, forward strand.
ATAATTTCTTTCTAGAGAGGCCTTAGTTTCAGTGCATTGCAAACTAGGGGTTTAATGCAAAAGTGAGTCAATAAAGGCTCTGATCTTCTGGCAGTATCAAAGGGATCGCTCTGATCTTCTCTAGCTTGAAGCACATTCCTTTCCCAAATTCCTTCTGTAAAAATGAAGCGGGTGAGACAGGAGGAAGGTGATGTGCATGTGGTAAAGCCAGCAGTTTGCACATGTCGAGCTTCCCCCCCCCTTGGCTAAACTTTCTCTTGGCTGTGAACCTCAAAGAACGAGCAGCATCTGAAATCCAGTTCTGCCCAACAGACTGAAACATTCTGTTTGCCACCCCTCTAGAGACACTGTATTCAAGCCTCTGGTGAAAATCTGATTAAATCCAGGGGCATGCCAGTGCTGGCATTGTGGGTTTTGTTCTCTGCTGCTCCTCACTCTGTGCTCTGCATGTCTTTGCTTGCTTCCAGGAATTGGGCTGGCCTTGGCTGCAGCAGTGAAGGGTTACCGCTGCATCATCGTGATGCCAGAGAAAATGAGCATGGAGAAGGTCAGACCTGCTTGTGTTTTCAAGAATTTAAAAAAATAAACGTGTTTGCACTCGCAGAATTCCTGGTGCAAATGGATGCTGTGGCTTTAGCAACGAAGATAAGTATAAAATATATAATTGGCCAGGCAGAACTCTGCTGAGGGGCTGTTGCCAGCGCCCACAGAAATCCAGGCTGGCTAGCCATGGATAGAAAATGTCTTTGAAAATGTCTTTAAGACCCATCCCCACAGCATTGTCACTTTGAAAACTGTCATAGCTGTTTTAAATACAAATGTCAAGGGAACTTGGGATTTTCCACGCACATTGTCCCTGGGTGAGCAGAGGGTGAAGGGAGGCAGTGCTGAGGCTCTGAATATTCTGCAAACATTCAGGGCTCATGTGTGGGAGCCTGTTGAGCTCCTCAGGTTACACTGGCTGGTCCTTGCAAGCATCTGAGTTGTGTCACCACAACAGCAAAGGGGAAGGAAAAGCTGCCTTGCCTTCCACTTACCTTCACTGTGGAAGCATCTGTTTATAGAGCAAGCCCTGTCCTGTGGTGCTGCACCTGCAGCCAAGAGAAGAGAGTAGAGGAGATCCCCTGTGTTCCACAGCTGAGGCAGCAGCACAAATGAACAGCATCCCTTGAAGGCCTGTACCCGTGGCTTGCTCTTACCTGCTCTGGAGGGAGAGGTGCCACATGGCACCAAAGGTTTCCCTCCCCTCTGAAGACAGGCTTTGCCTTAGCTCAGTGTCATAAACTTTCTTGCCCTTGTAGCAGTTGAAAGGTGCACAGGGCCCTGGAGGATCTCCATTGCTGCCTGTGCCCAAAGGAGGGGATAAATAAACACAATTTGCACTTGAACATAAAATACTGGGCTACAGCACTGCTGGAGTGCAGAACTTGTGACTGGTGTGAGAGGAGAGGGTGTTTTGGCTGAATGAGACTTCTCAGTGTGGTAGTAATAGTTCCTACAAGCATGAAGGCCTGGACTAGAGACAGGAATTTGACACCTGGCTCACCAGTAAAGCTTAGTTTAAATCCTTAATGTCATTTGGTTTTGATCCATGGCTCAGTGGCTCAGTCTTTAGGAGAACCACTGAGGAGGCTGTTGCTGACCAGGTGAAAGGGAAGTTGCTTTCTTTCCCCTTTCATCCAGTGAAGTCTCTGTGCTGGGAGAGCGTTCTGGGGTTTTGTGACCGCCTTTCTTTGCTCCAGGTGGATGTCCTGAGAGCTCTGGGCGCTGAGATTGTGAGGACCCCAACTACAGCCAGATTTGATTCTCCTGAATCTCACGTGGGGGTGGCGTGGAGGCTGAAGAACGAAATCCCCAACGCACACATCCTGGACCAGGTAAGAGCCAGGATGCAGGAGGTGCAGGGCAGCATGGAGGAGGAATTGCAGCCTTGTTCCTTAGTGTCCTTGGTTGATTGTTCAACACCCTTCATGTGTCTCTGGAGGAGAAGATGCCCCAGATCTGTAGCTGAGCAACCGCTGTGCTCCAGGCCAGCAAGTTTTTGTAGTCACTAGAGAGCAGCAATGAGCCAGTGTTTGCCAAAACTGCAACACTTAAGGATGTCTTTTCCCACTGAGTTGGCAAGCCTGTGTGGAAGAATGGACACAGGAGTCACGTTGCTAAAAGTAGCTGTCCCACAAACAAGACTGATCATTGGGGGATGCTGGCACCTTAGAACTGCTCTTAAATTAAGTCACAAATTAGGAAGGCTGTATTTCCCCTCGGGCCTTGGTCCAGGTAATAGATAAGGAAACAGTCTGCAAAGAGTGTATGTCGCTGCTGTGGGGCTTGGAGATTGTTTGACACGTTCTTGAAATGCCTCACGATGTGAATTTTTGTCTTCACGTCTGTTCTGTCTTTCCATTTAGTACCGGAATCCCAGCAACCCCTTGACACACTATGACACCACAGCTGAGGAGATCCTGCAGCAGTGTGATGGTATGTCTGCCCTACTGCTAATCCCCTCCACAACCAGTCCCTGGTAGTTTTATTGTTACGTTCTTGGAGAATGAGACCTCGGCTGGATGAGAAATACATGGATTTTGGCACAGCAAATCCCATACCTATGCTGTGTGTCATTGGAGAGTTACCTTATTTCAGTAGTCACAGTAATGATTTTTTTTTCCATTAAAGAAGAATTCTTTGATTTTTAGATTCCTCTGCTTGTGTTCAGGTGGAGGAAGCAGTGATGCTTAAGATACCTTATTAAAAAAAGAAGGCATAGGTAGACTGCTGTGAAATAGGGTGGTTTTTCTCTGATCTCAAGTATGGAAATAGGTATTTTAACATTCCCAGACCAAATGCTCCAATACATTGGAAGATTCTTCACTTAGGGGTCCTCAGGAGCACAAACTGCCCTGTGTGGCAGTTGTCACCAGTAGGACCCTCTCACTCTTTAGGGATCTCTTCCATCTTAGTGCTGGGCAGCTGAGCTGGAGAACCAGCAGGGCCTGAGCTGTGGCAGCACAGAGCTTCTGCTGGGCTCACTCACCCAGCTGAGGAGGTGGTTTGAGAGCTGTTGGAGACATTCCATGTGATGCTGCAGTCTACCCTGGGGGCATTTCCATAGGTGGTAGAATTAAGTCATATGGGAGGCTACTGACCTGCCTTATAAAAATGTTATACAGTACACTTTCTGATGGGACCCTCTCATAAGAAAATCAGCTATTAAATTTGCTTCTCATTAAGGTGGGGACCATGTGAAGGGTTCTCCTCCCTCCTAAAACTCTGACTGTTCAGAGGATTTGGCTTGTCTTTCTGTGACAAACTTTGAGTTTAAATGAGTGCACTTTAACAAGCTGCCATCCCACAAATTGGGAGTCCAGATGAGTTCCAGCTTTAGACTTCTTGTTTGTATTTACTTTCCCTCACAGGGCAGGCACTGTTCAGTTGCCCCTGCTTGGTGGGGTGTTATTCTCTTGGCTGGTAAGCATTTGTTTTCGTGTGTGAGTTGGTGACCTTTTAAAAATTTAATTTTATTTTTGAATTAACAAAGCTGTCATGTGGATGCACCAGGGAAACTGTAGGTGGTGACAGAGGGATAAAATATATCCACACTCACTCTGAGTGCCAGTGACCAAACAGTCTTTTTCACTGGAAAACGAGCAAGTAGTTGTGTTAACCATTCTCTCCATGGATGCCTAACCCATGCTCTTGGCACTACTCAGCTAATTAACTAATATAATGGGCTGCTTGGTTTAAATTAGAGAATGAAATATGTGTATCAGTAAATACAGTAACAGGAAAACTGCAGCTGTCAGCTTCATGGGCCACCTCCAGCTGTGTCCAAGGAGCCACAAGTTGGTGCCTGACCAGGCCTCCGGATGGACATTTCAAAACCCTTGTTGGAGTAAATGAGGATTGAGCAATGTGGGCTCAGGGCAGGTGTCATAACAGCTCTTGGGAAGCAAAGGGCCTTATCTTGCCCTTTTCAGCCACTTTCTGCATCTTTGTTGAAAAAAGTCCATACTTACGTGTAAGTGGGGTTTTGATCTGTCATTCTGTTGGAGGTTTCACAACTGCCTTCTATCCCTCACCCTCAAACAGGAAAGGTAGACATGCTGGTGGCTACGGCTGGCACAGGAGGGACTATCACTGGCATCTCCAGAAAGCTAAAGGAGAAGTGTCCAGGGTGCAAAGTAAGTGACAAACCTCATGCATTTCTCTTCAGTGGGGTCAACCTCAGACTGCTCTGCTTGGCACATCTCATTCCTTGCAAGCCTGCCCTGGATCTCTGTGGGAAGCCCCTCTGTGTTCTCAGCTAGAAGGTAGTTCTGAGAACAAAGAACAAAGGTTTTCAGACTGTCTGAAATCCTCTGGTCTCAGTGGTGACCAGAGTTCGGGTTTGGCTCAGCAGGTGAAAACTGGCCCTCAGATCCCTTCATGGGGTGTCTGAGAAACTTCCCTCTCCAGTTTGTGTTCTGCAGCCTTGTGTTTCCTCTCTGACTGTGCCATCACTAACTTTTTTGGAGCTGCTGAGGTTTTACGTCATGTAATTGTCTCTGCAAAGATTTCCTCACAGAACTTGGTATCCTGCTTCCATCGTGAACATTTTCCTACATAGGCAGGGAGTGATAAAGAAAATAAAACTGATCTACTTACACTTGGCCCAAAATGTCTTGGCTGTAATGATGCCTGACATGTGAATGAGGACAATCTTGTCTTGGGGAAACCCTGTCTTCTGTTTAAAACAAGCAAAACCCACACAGAGCAAGTGGTGCCCCTCAGTGTCCACACATCCTGAAGAGATGGGGTGGGTTGCCAGAAGCAGCAAAGCATTTTGCTCTCAGGGGAGGTGAATTTTGCCAGAAAAATGAGTAGGAGACCAGGTTGCTGTTGGCTTGGCTGAGTGTGCCACCAGCAGCTGCAACAAGGCCAGTGCTCACACGTGCTGTGTCCCCACAAGCAGTGTGTCACAGTGGCCTGAGTGGAAACTGCTTCTCCAGATCATAGGTGTGGATCCTGAAGGCTCCATCCTTGCTGCACCAGAATCACTGAACAAGACTGACAAGACAACGTATGAAGTGGAAGGAATTGGATATGATTTTGTCCCCACGGTGTTGGATAGATCTGTAAGTCGTGCTGCTTGGTTTTACTGCCCTTTGCCCTCTGGTGGGATGCAGGAGTGAGGTGAAAGGCGGGGGGAAAAACCTGGGGAAGTATTCCTTTGGGGTGAAATGGGAGGGCTAGGAGACAGAACTATTCCTGTTCTCTCCATCAGCAGAAGCAGTCCTCAGAATGTTTGTTTTACAATGCCAGGTGAAAAGGCTGTGAGTAGATAACGTTTTCCTAGAACAAATTTATTTTTACATTTAAAAAAAAAAACCAAACAAAACATACCACAAAAAAACACGCACAACAAAAAAACCCACAAACAACAAAAAAACACCAACTAACCAATAAAGAAAAAGTCTCCAGTAAAGCACCCAACCCCTCCTGGACAAAGGGGTATGACAGCATCTTGAGCAGAGCCTGTGTCCCTGGGAAGCCCTCCAGGAGGGGAAGAAGCTGATGCTCTCCGTGGCTGACTCACAGCAGCCTGTTCCCACAGTGAGGTTCCAGTAAGGAGCCTGCTGTACTGGTGTGATCCTCTTACCTTGGCAAAAAAAACCCCACTTGGCATTTGGAGGATGGAAACCCAGGCATGTGGCTCAGTAGGGCAGCTGTTACCTCAAAGAGCATGGGTTGAATTCACGCTGGTTGTGTAGTTCCCCTGTCCCTCCTCATTTAAACAGCCCTCTGTTTCTGTCTTCCTGCCCCTTCCCAGACAGTGGACCAGTGGTACAAGAGCAATGATGAGGAGTCCTTTGCTTTAGCTCGCATGCTGATCCGAGAGGAGGGGCTGCTGTGTGGTAAGAGCAGATGTGGATCCTTTGGGTTTCTCTGTGGGAGGCTGAAGCCTTGTGCAGATCAGAGAGACCTCCTTCCACCTCGGAACTTGACTTCCTCACTCTGGGCTCATCTCACTGTCTCTCTCTCCTCCTCTCTTTTGATCATTCTCATTTCACTAATTGCTTGACAGTTCTGCCTCTGCTCTGTGTTTTGGCAGGTGGCAGCTCAGGCAGTGCCATGTCTGTGGCTGTGAAGGCAGCCAAGGAGCTGAAGGAGGGTCAGCGCTGTGTTGTCATCTTCCCTGACTCTATCAGGAACTACATGTAAGAGCCTGCTGGTTTTCTCCCTGGGAAAGGGGTGAGGCAGTCCCTCAGACCTCCTTACAGCAGTGACAATTTGGATACCTATTTAATGTATCACCCAGGAATGTGTTTGGGGCACAAGTTCCAAGGTATCTAAAAAGGGCCTGACATGGAGTAGACATTTTCCCTTTGAAAGCTGAGCTCTGATTTCAGTAGATAGTCATCACTGGTTAGCATCTTTCAGAGGAAAGGACTTGGTTTCACTGTGTTATTTATGGGGGGCCACTGGTATTATCCCATCCCTGTGCCCACAGCAGAACCCAGCACTCCTGCAGCAGCAGCCACTGTCAGGGTGAGTTTGTAGGTGGAAGTATGAAGGTTTTGAGTTCTGCTGAGAAGTTTTTCTCCTACTGCATTGAAGCATATCCCAAACTGTGGTATTTTTAGCTGTGTTTCCTGATTTCTGTTGCATCCAACTCAATACTAGAAACTAGAAACAACTAGAAGCTGCAGACAGACCTTGCCTGGCACATCTCCATTCCAGGCTGTGTCTCTATTGTACTGCAAGGGACTGATGTATGGGATTCCTTTTTCTTCCTATGAATATTTTCCTTCATGTCCTTGGCTGGTAAGCTTGGATAGCAAATGATGGTCTGTTTTCAATTACACTTTATTTGTTAGTGGTAGTGAGCTGTAAACAGTTGCCTGTGTTTGCTGTCAGATGTTCAACCTGCTAATGAGCTTTTCACTTCCTGATGATTTTCCAGGTCCAAGTTTTTGAGTGACAAATGGATGATTCAGAAAGGGTTCATGAAAGAAGAGGACCTTGGCAACAAACCCTGGTAAACCTGTCAGATCCATTTGGATTTTCATGAGTCTATTCAATCGAGTTTATGGCAGTTGTTAATTCAAAGCTCATTTCAATTTACACTACTCCTTTTATTTAGCTAATCTTTCATTGCCTTGTTGTATAATTGCAGCTATTAATCAAATCTGCCTGAATTAGTTGACATTTTTCTTTGAGTTGCATGGCAGCAGAAGAAAATTTGGTACTTAATGACTTTTTTTAATCTGGAAAAAAATTTTAAAAAAAGTAGTATCCAAAGAACCCTTCCGAGATCAGAGTTATTGAGTGCAAAGGACTGCAAGTCTGCAGAGGTGGAAGGGAATCTTCCCTAAATTGTTGCCTATAATGACTGTAAATATGGGTAGATCTTTCAGTAGGAGCACAGAATTTTCTGTGTAAGATATAAATATTGAAACTGGGGGGATTAGTTCTCTCCACTAAGTGTCTAATCCTAGAAAGTCGATGAAATGAAGGAAAGAGTTTCGGTCTTCGAGCCTTCTCACACTTCAGTGACTTTCTGATACTGGGGATAAAACTTTAGAACCTTGAAGCTTTATTGTCTCTGGCTGAATCCTTCCTTGCTCCCTTTTGTCATTCCTGTGGTGTTGGAGGCCACTGTACATGAAGAGCTGGTTCTGTTCTCTCCATAAATCTTGCACGGGTTTGTTTTTTTTATTTCATCCCCAGGTGGTGGAACATCAGTGTTCAGGAACTGAGCCTCTCTGCTCCCCTGACAGTGCTTCCAACTGTTACCTGTGCAAAGACTGTCGAAATTCTCCGGGAGAAGGGATTCGACCAGGTACCAGTTGTTGATGAATCTGGGTATGTCCACATATATCACTATTCGTCCATATGTATCACTTCCCTCACCAGGTCTCAAGGGATGTCTTTTAAGTGCTTGCTGGAAGTATAATATCCTCTCACTCATCTTTTTTTCAGTTCTAGTAACACAGTTCAGAAATGTTACTTAAACACACCAATGCTGGACTTGGTATGTTGTCATGCCAGGATTGTTCTGCTCTTCACATAACTCTAATGATTATTATGATACTGTTACTCAGTGTGTCTCTGCAGGATAGTGCAATTAGGTTTTTCTAAATAACAACTGTTTAACTTAACAAACCAAAAAAAATTCTTGTTTAAAACAACAAAACCCAAACTTACCCACCTCCACCGCAGGGTTCACCCAGTTTCTTTGGAACACTGTTATAGTGCAATGCTGTAGTTACCCCTATAACCCAGGGTGTCCCCAGCAAGCTGGAATGTGCCTTATTACCCTGTAGGTCTCCTGTAGACAGGCTGAATAATGAAGAGTTGCTCAATTACTGTCCAACTGCAGTGCTAAATCAAGGAATGAATTATTGTAGATCCTTGTAGGGAGAAGGGGAATGAGCAAAACTGGGGTGAGCATGTGTCTGCTGTCACACCTTTCAAAAGGACAGAGGAGGGTGTAAAACAGTGAAGTAGTTGGTGCTTTTCAAAAGCTCCCTGAGACTGCAGGAAGCTCTGCAGTTACAAGGAGCAGAGATACAGAGATGCTCAGAAGGGCCAGACACCCACAGCACCCACTGACTTGTGTGTGCATCTCCAGAACTTCTGAGAACTGGACTCTGTCTCCTGCAGAGACACAGAATCCAAGTATAGCATCAATAATGTTGCATTATTACCATGAAGTAACCGAACTGACTTCTCCAGGTTGGCTGAGAGCGGATGCTTTTATCTACAGGAACACCTGAGGCTTTTGTGTTGCTTAGCCCTGTCTTTTCTCTCCCTCCCCAGGGTGATTTTGGGCATGGTTACCCTGGGTAACATGCTCTCCTCACTGCTTGCTGGAAAAGTTCAGCCTTCTGATGAAGTCAGAAAAGTAATCTACAAGCAATTTCAACAGGTAGGCAGATATATTGTGCAGCTCTTAGTTCTCTGGTTTGAAGTACTGGAGTAGGTGTCCCAACACCTCAGTGGCATCATGTTTGGGTAAGGTTCACCTGGGACCATACAGAGCAGCTGTTATTGAGCACAGATGTGCTCTAAACCCTATCCTAGATCACTCAGTAGCTCCTAGGTTTGTGTTGTGGCTATATTGTGCTGTTCCATTACTTCATCAGGCTTTCTTCCAGCGTGTCTGTCCTTTCCTCCTGCCCCAAAAACCCCAGCACAAATGTGGGCAACGTGTAACTATCCAGGGGAAGAGCCAGGGAGATGTTGAAGCAGCTCAGCTAAATAATTTTTGCATCTGCTGAAAATAAACAATGTTTTATGTATCAAGTGCCTTGCTGAAGCAGGGGTTAGCTGCTGAAAGCTGATATTGTCAAGATATGTGAATTTTGGTGTTAGTCCATCCAGTGTGGTGGGTGTTGAGGCCCTGGCACAGGTTTCCCAGAGAAACTGTGGCTGCCCCATCCCTGGAATTGTTCAAGGCCAGGCTGGATGGGACTCAGATCAACCTGGTCTAGTGGAAGGTGTCCCTGCCCATGGCAGGGGGGTTGGAACTGGTTGATCTCTAGGTTCCTTCCAACCCAAACCATTCTGTGATTCTGTGGTAGCACAACTTCCTGGCTGTATGGGCGCTCTCCTAAAATATATAAGTAGTGTTATTGTTGCTTTGATTCTTTTGCAGGAAAGAATTTTAGTTTTAACATGGAGTTCTTGACTTAGTTTTCACCAGGTTTTAAGTTTGAACGCTGTCTCAAAGTAGATGAAGTGCTGTATTCTGGAAGTGTGTGTAATGCTTCTGTTCAGCCCGTGAGCCACCAGGTCCCTTTGGCTGAGCAAGGATGCTGGTTCTTTATGGACACATGTAAATTCATTTTTTCCTTCCCAGGCAGATAATCAAGCATCATGTGGATATGTGGTGCGTAACACAACTGCTTAGTTCATGTTCTCCCTCCCTTGGACACCGTAAGAGTTTCTGTGGCTGGTGGTGTGCGATTGTTTCTGTGGCTACGCTGGTGTTGGCTGCACCAGCCAGTTCTCTGCACGTCTGAGGTTGTGGCCTTTGCCGTGGGCAGCTTGAAGTTTCTCGTGCTTCTTCAGTAAAGAACAGCTTAACCATTTCTTTTCCCTTCAGTTCTGGTATTTTCTTGGTGGAGGATGGAAGGGGAGTGACACAAGCAGTGGTATTGCTAACATGCTAACTGGAAGCCTCATTCGTGGGTCGTTTTTCTGTTTGAGTTGATGGTTTGGTGGAGAAACGTGGTTAAATGCACATAACCTCAGAAATACTGTGGGTTTTGCTTTTCTTACCACTTTAGTCAAGGTTATTTGGCTTGTTTACTGGTGAAATTGGGAAAACAGATCATCTGTGCCACTGAAATGACTTCTCATATCCCCACATAGGATACCACAGCTTGCATGAATAAGAGGTAGGCTCAGCCTACCAAGGCAGAGGTATCTTTTGGTATCTTCCAGCTTTTTTAGATTGCCCAGAGAGGTTGTGGACTCCCCATCCCTGAAGCTGGTCAAGAACAGGCTGGATGGAGCTCTGAGCAACCTGGGCTAGTGGAAGATGTCCCTGCCTGTGGCAGGGGGGTTGGAACTGGATGATCTTTAAAGCCCCTTCCAACCCGAACCATTCTGTGGATTCTATAATGCAGGAAGCTTTCTTTGATAGAATCACCACAATTATTTTGTGGCAATCTCCTAGAATGGAAAAGGAATGGTTATAGCTTTTTTGAAGTCCCTGGTAGGATAGTGCTCTGGGAATTTGAAGCACCAGTCACAGGATAATTTGCCAATCCAAACAAGTTCTGTTTGCTGGTGGAGAGGAGGAGCATCCTTGAGGAGTCAGATGTTAGTTCCATGGTGTAGTGTAGTACCATGTGTGTAGACTCATTGCCCTAAAGACTTAGTAAGTTTTTAAAAAATGCCTAAATGTGGGAAAACTTGTGGTAAAATGTTTAGGGAGCTTGAATGAGCACTAGTGAGACAGGTGAAAACTCCGTGGGGGTTCTGTTAAATATCCATTAAGCATCTCAAAACATATTTATGTGTTCATAGTTGTCCCAGTGCTGCCAAGGGGCTGCTTATCCTGGTTTCCTTGAGCCTGCCCAATCCCTAAAAACAGCCCTATGAATGATACACAATCTGATGGCAAGGGGCTCTACCCCTTCAGTGAGCTTTGAACCCGGGTTTGAAAGTTGGGCTTTGCACGTACATTTGGCAAAACTTTGTCAGTGGTGGTGACTGATAGGTGACTCCATGTGGCAGTAAATCCAGATTTCCCACCAAAATCCAAGTTTAGGGATTGGTGCCTCACTCTGCACTACAGCCTGCTAGTCCCTTAAACTCTGGGAATCCTTTTGATATCTTTGAACTCCCACTATGGAGACAGAGCTGTGTGTTCCAGTGCAGCCCAGCTGTGGCATTTATTCCTCGCTCACAAGCTGAGCCCACTCTTGAAGGCCTTTTGAATCTGCAGCATAAGACTTTTCCTTGGTGTGAATTCCTTTAATCCCCTTTAATAAAAATATGTCGGGTGGTGGGTGCTGCATGGACCTGGGGAGAGTCACCTGGGTAATGGACCTGTGGCTGCTGCTTAATTTGTTAAATCATATTAAGAACAGTTTTATGTAGTTTTTTAAATGTTTGCAGGAGGTGATTAGTGAAGTGATTCAGAAGTATCTTTATTTCTGGAGGGTCAACATAGGGTGCTTTCTTGTTCAGTCTTAGCAAAGTTGAACTTCACTAAAATTGAATTCTTAACTCTCAGTTCCTTGATTTGCACCTGAATACAATGTTAGCTCAGCAGTCTTTCACCTTTGGTTTTGTTTTTGGCTTGTTTGGGCTTTTCACCTGCTGCCTTTGAAGATTGTGTTCACTTCCACAATGATTTGCAGCCTGATTCATTCACTTTTTCCCAGTCTTGCTGGAAGAAAATCACCAAGTATAAAGAGTTTTATAGTAACTTCTTCTGTTAAGACATGTGGAACACCTGACCTTCTTCTATTATTGACATTTTTTTCAGATATTCAGTGTATTCATTATGTTTACAGAATTGGAGTGAGTAACCTCATATAGTACTTTGTTTTCTTGGAAATTAGAAACAAAGAAAACTGATCTTTTAAGTTGGCCTTGATTTGTTGGCGTTTTACAATACTTCAGATGAGAGCAGTAACAAATGCTGATGTATTGGTTTTAGTTCTGCACGAAGTATGTGGGTTTTATCAACCACTAAACATAGAAAGGACTGTTTTATTTAAGCTTGGTATCTCTCTCCTCAGATTAACCTGAAAGACAACTTGGGGAAACTCTCTCATATCCTGGAAATAGACCACTTTGCTCTAGTGGTTCATGAGCAAATTCAATGTAAGTACAATGTACTTGTTCCTTGTGAGAGGGAATCTTTGAGTGGTGACAAGAAGCGAGTGTGAATGAGTAAACAAGATCTGAAAAAGCCAAATCCTCCTTCCCTCTCCTTAACTGTGTTCTACTAACACTAACTTCCATCCCTGGAAGTGTTCAAGGCCAGGCTGGATGGGACTCAGAGCAACCTGGTCTAGTGGAAGGTGTCCCTGCCCATGGCAGGGGGCTTGGAACTAGTTGATCTTTAAGGATCCCTTCCAACCCAAACCATTCTGTGTTTAGTAAGACAGTAGCTCTTTAATTCTGTGGTTGCTAGGTTAACTACTCTCCAATTTTTTGTCTTTCTAAAGCAAAAGAATTACTACAACTTCATAAAAGTTGGTAAGATCTCGATGTTGACGCTGACATCACTGTCTCAAAAATATTTCTTTTTCCTGTTTATTTTATTTAAACTAACTTCACTTGATGTTTACCCTCCAAACTCTACTTTTCTTCATCCTTCTCAAAACTCCTTACACTGCCTTCTTTATGAACTGGAAATGACTAAATAAATCTTCATAAGCTGGGGGTATATCACTGTTATGTGCGAATAATATTTTTTCCTGTTTCATTTTGCTTGAGGCAGACAACCTGTAAAATTACAAACTCTGAGAAACTAGACTAAAAACAACATTAAGACTCACCAGATAAATTTATCTGATAGCTATCTCAATTATAACTGTGAGAAGAATAGACATCAAATTTGGAGTTGTTCCTGATAATCTCCATAAGGATGTGCTCTTGGCTCTGTGCTGACTATTTATAAATCTAAAATCTCACTGGAAGCTTGCAGTGGAACAGAGACTGAGTAAATGTAAAGCCCAGGACAATCCAGCTGGCTGAACAAACTGAGTGTAAAGTAGACTAAACATCTCAGTACAGCCAGACTTTAGAAACAGAGAACTTGGACCGTAGTTAAAGGGCCAGAGGTCATGTGGCCACTTTGTTCCCAGGTCAAAGGCTTATGCTCAAAATGAAAAAAAATCACTTCCATCTGTGCTCTCAATGCAGCAAAGATTAAATGGTTACTAAGTTTTTTCGATATAATTGCTAAAATGTTGTATTGTTATCTTTGTACTGGTTCTGTATTTGACAGCAGCACACAGAGATGGCAGTGTCACATTTCCTCCTCAAAATGTGACTCCTTTGGGCCATTCAAGTGGCCCCTGGTTCCACTGGGATAATGTCACTTGCAGCTGTTTCAAGTAGAGCCACAGAAACTAATGTATGAGGAAAATACACTTTATAACAGAGGGTGTGGTTTGAATTTTCATGTCAGAAAGAGAAAATCTGGTGGCCCCTTATCCTTCCTTCCATAATGTTGCAGTTTTGTTGAGAGCCCTTCTGAACTGAAAATCCTTGTCACTTCCTCTGTGACTGTTGGCCAAGATGCCCTTTGTGTTCCCCCTGTGTTCCAGGGTCCCCAGTGATCACCAGCTCCAGGCCCTGCCACGTGGAGCTGGGATGGTTTGGCTCCTGCCTTTACAAGCCGTGCCATTAAAACCAAGTGGGATATGTGGGTTTGTGCCTGCTAAAAGCCAGAATTCCATTTGTTTCCGTGCAGATCACACTGATGGCTCCTCCAGCAAGAGGCAAATGGTGTTTGGCATCGTCACAGCCATTGACCTGCTGAACTTTGTGACCGCACGGGAGCGGGAGAGGAAATCCAACTAAAGCCGAGCGGCGACGTGGAGCCTCTTCACCAACGTTTTGCAATCTCCAACAAGGAATCAGGTTTATTTCTTTAGTAGAATGGCCTTGAGTAGAATGGTCTTAGGGTGTTTTTTGTTGTGTGGTTTGTTTTTTTTTTAAATTCTGAAAATAAGCAGTGAGCTATCCTGGTGTCATCTCTACAGCCAATGTCTCTTGCTGTATTGCACAGCTTCCGGGGACTTGTTTCTTAATCAGCTTACACAATGTTTCTTATCAAGACAATTTTATTTTTTTACCTATATATATACATATATCTATATATATGTGTGTGTAAAAAATGTTGCCTAAGTTAACTGGTATGTTCCTTGTTATGTCTAAAGTCTGGCTTCCGAAAAGATTGTTTCAGACTCATAAAATGTGTTGAAATAAAGAGTTAATGAAGCAGATGCCCAAGAGAGCTCTGGAAAGTTTCAGATAATTTCTCCATGCAGAGGGGTTAAGGTAGATATTGCCTGTGTGGAGACAAAAGTGGGACCTGGGGCATGGGGATAAAAAAAGGAGGGTTTCCCTTTTGGTGGCATCAGTGTAAAACAAGAGGAAATCCTGGGGGTTGCAGCTGAGACTTTCTTCAACCATCTATTCTGAGGAAAAACTAGTTTGAGTAGAAACATGGCAGTGAAGTGACAACCATAAACTAGTGGTTTTGTTTTTCATGGTGCACCAGCTTTCCCTGTGAAGACAGACCTGTTTTTTTTCCAATGGCACCCTGATAAGTAAACATAAATGGAAAGATTTAAAAGGATCAAGCTTCTTGCCTGAAGGCTTTTTAAAATCACACTGTTTCATCTGTTATCTTCCCGTTGTCTCCCCACCTTTTCATTTATCTTAAAGTGCTTTTTTTGTGCCTGTTTTAGAAGAGCCAAAGGTAATCTGGCAAGAGCTGTAAACTCTTCCAAGTTTTGCTCAGGTGCTCCTACACTATAGTGCCTTATTCCAGGAGAAAAACCCTGCCATTAGGTGGATTCACTGTAGCCAAGTATGGAAGTGAATGCCAAACATGGTGTGGAATGGTATTGTCAAGAGTACACAGGAGTGATGTGCAGTAGGACAGAAACTTTTCACTGTTTCTGTAGCTCTGGGCTCTTCAGTCATGTTTTGTGTGCATGGCCCTGGCACAGTTTGGCACCAGCTGCCCCAACTGTGCAGCCACTGCTCTCAGTGAATGGAGTCTCCCTCTGGGGACAGGAGAAAAGTAGCTGTTCTTGACCTTCATAAAGACTGCCCTGATCATCTTCTGACTGGCCTTTTGCCAAGAAGAGCATTTTTGATCAGCAAGAGTGACATTTTTCTTGGCTTGTCTCTCCACTCAAGTTAAAAAAAACCCAATTATTTAGGCTGGGGCTATTGCTGGTTGGATAGTAAAGTCGGCTTTGTGCCATGCTGAGTTTATTCTGCCCTTGTTCAATTTATTTCCTTAGACATTGGCTACCCCTTCAGATTAGGGCTATTGCTGAGTTAACATGTAGTTTAACAAGTAAATTCATATACTTCCCTAGGTTATAAGACTATTTTTCTCAAGGCTCTGGAATAAACTACTAAAAAATCTAAAAATATACAAGTTCAGTAATAATTCGTTGTAAAGTGTGGTTGATTTTTATAATATTTTTTCCCCTTTTGCTGTGCAGTGACTTCTCTCTCACTGTTCCCTCTCACTGTGGAAAGCTGAGCTCATGTGAGTATCAGAAGTGTGTGTTACCTGTGTATTAAAACCATGGTTTTCAAGCCTGTATTAGCTTTTCTAGGCTGAACAGCTCTGTCCTACCCCTGTTGCTGCTTGGCAGAGCCTCATAACTCAGCTTTCAAGCTGTATTTTTCAGCTTCTTCACAAGGGGTCATAAATAACTTATAGCAGTTAAGGGCAGGATGTTTGATTCTAGAGCTTGTGGCATCCTTTTTTCTCGGTGTTGAGAGTCTGTGAGTGGTCAGTTGTACCCCCTGAGACATCAGTATTTCAGCCGAGCTTCTAAACCCCTTTCACAGTTACTTCAAATACTGTTGCCACATACATTTCCATGTCTATTCTTAATTTACAGGGAAGCTCAAGAGACTTATTTCTTTGATTACTTGTATTTTCACTGCATCCTTTGATTCCCACACTTGAAAGAGAACCTGAGTACTTCACTAGATGTTACAACCTGAAGTGTTTGCTGCAATCGTAGCTGTCACTGCTGCTAAATTTTGGCATTACTGCTGCTTTTGAATGTTTACTTTACTGACTTTTATCTGATCCTCACCCCGCCTCCCCCCCAAATTTTCCATCTGACCTTTGCTGACGGCAGCAGGGAGGGAGGTGCTTGAGTAGTTGGGGGTTTTTCCCTTTTCCCTGTAAAAGCTCCATGTCCCAACCTAACTGAATTCTGCAAGAAATGTGAAGGAGGTAGAAGGAGGTTCCCAAAGTTGCTTTTTTTGGAACAGCACCACAAGAAAACAGTTGGAGGTGGGCCAGACAATTAGTGGGCAAGAAAGAAGTGTAAAGATTCAAATCTGTTTTTCTTAGTTTACTGTTCATACCTCAATCTCAATAGTGTCATGAAAACAGGCAGTATGGTGGACTGAGAAATAAGGGGTGGTTAGAGCTGGTAGGGCAGAGGGAACGTGAGTCTGGAGCAATCCAAGTAAGCCAAAGGATCCAAAGAAATCCACCTGCTCCCCTCTGCCCATGTGGTTTGTTAAGAACAGGAGCTGTCTCCTGTTCTACACTGGCACAGGGAGGAAAAGGCAGCCACCAGCCCCTCTCATTCACAGTAGCAACCCTGTGTGACCACAGGAATTGGGGAAATAAATGGAGTTGCTGAATGACTGAAAAACTTTCCAGAGCTCTTACCCATAGCAGGGACGAAGGCAGCAAAGAGAAGGGGACAGGGAATCCTGCAGGGCTGAAGTTCCCCCTGCAAAAGCTTGTTATAAGTGTGATGCTTTTTTGCATATCTGAGAACCTCATTGCTGGCCTGGTCCTGGTTGGTCTTGGTAGGGCTGTATTAACACTGGGCTCATCTTTGTTTCAAATACTCTGAGGACCAAGAAAGACATTGTGGTTTGTTCAGTCTTTAACCTGAAGCTCAAGGCCAGAGCTTGAACAGAACTGTATTATTAATTTTTTCTGAAGTGGGTGCCTTGCATCTCCTGTTTACCTGTGCTGGTTATGCAAGTGCTGACTAAACCTGAGAACTATTTTGCACATGGATATTTGTATTAACAATTTATGCTGTATTTGTGTGTCACTGTAAGAGAATATCAGTCCTTTTGGTCTCATGTTGGCTCCACAATAATGCTTTAATTTTCTCACCTGAAGACAATTATCCAGTAAAATCTGTACAATATTTTACAAGCAATCATCAGGCAATGACTTAAGGATCATGTTTAAGTTTTGTTCAATGTTATATCCCACTTCTTGCACAAGCTGTGGCTGACTCTAGAACTCTGGCTAGCAGAGGTTCCTCTAAGCAGCCAGACCAGTCTCATTTGCCCACCAAGCTCATTTCTGAAAACTTCTGCTTGCTGTTACGAATTTCACACAACACTCACTGTCAGGAGCTGCCTTATCCCTGTCATCCAACAGCCTTTCTTACTGTGTAGCATCAACACACCACAACGACAAAGGGAAGAATTCTTATGTTTTAAGGAGCTGGGAAAAAAAATAAAATCAATACTACGAGCTGTATTTATTGCACAAATGTTCACAAACATACAATATAAAGAGTTCAATAAAAACTTGTTTGATTGCAGAATGACTCTAGGGTTGTTGTTTTTGTTTCGTTTTTAATGCCGGTTCAAGTTTATAAGTGTGTTAGACTGTAAAATTTGTGTGTGCTGCAGAAGACCCCTTGCTTTCAGTGTGTGGACTGTGAGACTCTGCAGTTCTTTCCTGCTGTCATCAGAGAGCTGTTGGCACGTCAGGACTGTGGGTGAGCCAGCCCATCCTCTGCTTCTCATGGATGGCTTTAGACCAATGCTGGTGTTTCTGAGCAGGGTATGAAGGGAGGGATGCAGAGCGAGGGCTCAGGTGCCACTGCTGCAGTTCCTGTGTGGTCAGTTGGACAGAGATTCCTGAATAAATGCGAGGGGCACGGGCCAGCCTGCGTTTCTGTGGGAAGGCAATGTCCTCTGGGGATTGTGGTGAGGCTGTGATATTAAAAGGTGCATGAGCTCATGAGTTGTGTGGGTGTTGTTCTGTGTATCAGGAACAGCTGGGAGGAACCGAAGGGAATGTCTGTGTCACTTCAGAGCTTTTTATTTGTGCTGTCACTGGGTGTCTTGGTCAGTTGCTCAGGTTAAACCACGATGAAGGTGGTTTTATATCTGCTGGGCAAGTGAGTAAACCACTCATCCCTTGGTTTTTTGGTCCTGTTTCCTTATGTGGTCAGCCCTTGCTCAGCCATGTCCAGAGAGCTGAGGGCCCTGTTGGCCAGTCTCATTAGGATATTGTTCCATCTGAGAGACACAGAGAAAGGCCAGGGGGGGAAATAGGTAGAGGGGGGCTTCCTCTGCCTGCC
The DNA here is from genome assembly GCF_003984885.1 of Neopelma chrysocephalum. Lineage (NCBI taxonomy): Eukaryota > Metazoa > Chordata > Aves > Passeriformes > Pipridae > Neopelma > Neopelma chrysocephalum. The sequence continues at coordinate 13,733,320 of NW_020897737.1, forward strand.
TCTGGAGCTGGGGCCAGTCCTGCCAGCATGATCTCCTTGCTTTCACTCTTGGTGTTCAGGTATCTCCTCACGCACACAGGGTGCTCTGTCATCAGCTTTATCTTCTTTATCTGACACAATCTTCTCATGTGATACTTGAAATGCTGCCATTGCCAGCAGCAAGTGCAGATCACTGCCTCACCTTCACCTTTTGGCAGTCCACTCAGAGGGGGGACAAAAGGATCCTGATATCACAGCCCAGTGGGCCAAAGGCCAGCGTTGCTCCCAGGCTCACCTGTGCAAGAAAAGACCATTTCAGCATAAGGCCAAAGGCTAACCAGGCACAGTGAGCAGCTGGCAGTGTGTGGGATCAAGTTCCACCTGCCAGCAGGATGGAGGCTCCTGCTCCTGCTGCCGGGCTGTGACCACAGTCCTGAGCAGGTTAAGAAATACCCTGTGAAGAAGACCAGGTTCTAAACCAGATCACAGGTTTTAGCCAGTGCAGCTGTTAAGAGAAACATCCAGGGCTCCTCGGTGCCCTGTGAGCAGCAGCCCCCAGGTTTGGGCACCGAGAACCCACACCCCACTTTTGCAAGATGTCCTGGCAGCTGAGTCACAGCCTAATGGCACCCCTGGGACTGAGCTGTGGGGCTGCCCCCCCTCGTGGGACACCAGCAGGAAAATTACTGGGTACAATCAGCTGTTCTGGCTCTGGAGATAAAGGGAGGACTTCAGTCCAGAAAGCTGCCTTATGAAAGCAATAAATTCCCTTTGGGGAAAAAAAAAAAAGAAAAAAAAGCCCCACCACCCACCACCAAACCAGACTTGTGTTGCTGGTGGAAGTGCTGCTGCCTTTTGCCACTGCAAGGGGAAGGCAGACGTGTTTGAGCTTTGCTCATGGAATATTCCTAAAGGTGCTCGTTATCTGGATGGACTTATCAGAAGTGGAGCTGTGGAGAGGGAAGGGACACAGCCCCTGCCAGGGCACAAGGAGTCCAGCCTGCACCAGGGTGCTGGCACTGTTTGCCACAGGGTTCAGTGCACACAGTGGGGATGCTCTGTGTGTGGAGGGGTCCCACAGAGCCTGGGATCTCTCCCTCAGCCCCTGACAAAGCTCTGCTGCAGCCATGCCCTTGCCCTTGCCTTCAGCCACCCACACTGCTGTCCTGCCTGCCAGGGCCCATCTTGTCCCCAGAGCTGCCCTAGTTCTGCACAGTGAACATGCAGACCATGCCTGGCTAAAATGCAGCTTTTCCCCCCACACCACATTCCCTCATCAGTGAAATCAGTTTTCTGGCTTGTTTTTCTAGGTACCTGTAATGGGGAGGGCAACGTGTGATAGGTGTGGCTGGGAGGGAGGAATGCAGGCAAGGGATGCTCACCTGGGTGTGGGTGCTGTATCAAACAGCAGCTCCTGAATATTTGGACCATTCGGACCATTCCTGTGCCTTCCCCAAGGTCAGGGGAACGGTGGAGGAGAGCCACTAGTCCAGCCACTGCTTTGTTCAGTGCCAAATGCCAAATCACCCAGCAGCCGTGGTGCTGGAGGATGGTGAATGAGGGGAGAGCCTGGAGGTCCTGACTCATGGTGGGGCAGCAAGAACAGCCAACTCACCTGCCACCACCCTGCCTCAGCCTTGACAAAAAATCTACCCCTGTTTAGAGGAAAAGCCAAGTGGTGTTTACACTGCGGGTTGCACTGCTCTTTCAGGAGCTAAAAATATGCTATAGCTTTTTTCACACCTGCTGAATCCCAGACTTTGGAAAGCCACTGCTTCCTCTGGTGGTATCCATCTGGGTTTGTGTGCCCAAGCAAACAGGGCACGTGTCCTCAGGGCACCACCCACCCCTGTATTCCCTGTATCTGTAACAGACACTTCATGTCCCCGGGGAAACTGGAGTGAAGGACACGCTGATTCACAGTGAGACTGCTGCCTTTTGGACCTGTCAGGGTACAGGAATGAGTGGATCAGCCCCATGGGGCAAGCAAAGCAGGCCTGACCTGTGAAGGGTGGGAAAAAAAAGCCAGCAGGTCTGCTTTTCTCCTGCTGACTCTGGAGCACCGCTCTGCCCACAGCCAACAGCAGCAGATGCACCACCAAAGGAGGCTCATCAGAGGTACTGAAAACTCCATGGGATGTACAAGCAAATGCTGACCTCTCCTGAAGTAGGTGGGTGTGAATGGCTGCTTCAATGCAGTAACAGAAATGTAACTTTTCCAACCCGTTTCTGCCTTGGACAGGCTTGGGCTGGTGCACCTCACCCCGAGTGCCTCACTCCATCAGACAGATCCCTGCTGAGTGAGGCTCATCACCAAACACAGCCCCTGCTCAGAAGTGCCAGTGGGCTCTGGCCACGAGCAATTAAATTCTTTATCTGTTTTTGGTAAGACATTATGGGGAGTGGACCTGCATAAAATTCACGTTTTGGTCAGATGGAACATGTCATGCTTCGGCTGCACTGCAGTTTTGCATTGAAGTAAGACTTTTACACCAAATGTATCAAAAAGGTGAAAAATATGTTTAACAGCAAGTAACAGCCTCCTTTTTTCCCAGTTTACCCACATAATTCAGATAGCAGGTACTAACACCAGTATTCCAACTCACTGTCCAATTCAGCTTGACCAGCAGCAGTTTTAACCTCATGCCCTTATAGCAAAATGGCCCTGAATTATCTGCCTGGCTTTCCCAGAGCATTGCTAACCCTTCTTCTCCTGATATCCTCTCAAACCCTGCTGTGGAGCTTCAACTGCTTTGATAAAGCCATTTTGATTATTAAATTACATGGGAGGAAAAATGTGGTTTTCCTTCCCACTTGGTACAGCAGAATCAGGAACATTTTAAAACCAGATTATCTCCTCTGAGAAAAAAATTCTCTGTGGGGTAAGACTGTGGTCATAAAAGATCCCTCCTCCCAAGTGCCCAGAAGCAAAACCTGAGTGCTGCATCCCTGCCGAGATCACAGAATCACAGACTGGTTTGGGTTCAAAGAGACCTTAAAGACCATCCAGTTCCAACCCTTCCACTAGCCCAGGTTGCTCAGAGCTCTATCCAACCTGGCCTTGGACACTTGCAGGGATGGGGCATCCACAGCTTCTCTGGGCAACCTGTGCCAGGGCCTCACCACCCTCACAGTGAAGATAGGATGAGTACTATGAAACTATTTCTGCAAAGAGTCTTTTAGATGATGATAGTTTAAATGCAGAGTCTCTGTGTGTGTGGACATGAACTCTCCTGTCACACCTTCCTGTGAGAGCACAGAGCCATCCCAGTGTTCTCAGCTGTCACTCCCTGCACCTCTCTGCCTTTTTATGAACAGCTGGCTGTATTTTTCCAGTTGTTACTTCCCAGCCTGAGGGCACTGATGTTTAGTCAGTGTAGTCCTGCAGGTTAAATGCTGCAAGGTGACTTCAGAGAGAGAGGACAGGGCAGTGCGAGCCCACCATGGAATGTGCTGTCGTGTGTTTTTTCAGCTTAGTAACACAAGCACTGCAGAATAGCAAGGTAAGATTAGGTACCCATGGGACATGTTTTTATCATATGTAGAGGCTGTGAAGTGCCTGGTGTTCCTGTGTGGGTGGAAGCAGGCTGCCAGCGAAGACCCCAGCCAGTCCCCTGCGGACCAGCTCCTCCTCTGCTCTTAATCCAGGCACAGGCAAAGCAGGAAAACCCATGCCACAATGCCTGGTATCCTCACCTGCTGGGGCAAAACCAGTTGTGTGTGTAACCATAGGGCTGGTGATGCCACAGAGTCAGACTGTACAGCAGCTCTGGAGATAGTGGTGGTGGGAAAATGTTGTGGTTTAACCCGTGCTGGCAACTCAGCCCCACGGAGCCCCTCACTCACTGGGGATGGGAGTGAGAGAACTGGGAGGGTGTGAGAAAACTCGTGGGTTGAAATAAAGACAGTTTAACAGGTAAAGCAGGTAAAGCACAAGCCGTGTGTGTGAGCAAAGCACAGTGCAGAGTTAATCCCCCACTTCCCGTGGGCAGGCAGGTGTTCAGCCTTCCCAGGAAAGCAGGGCTCCATCACATGAAATGGCAACTTGGGAGGGCAAACACCATCACCAAACGTCCCTCCTTCCTTCTTACCCCCAGCTTTACATTCTGAACTTGATGCCACATGGTGTGGAACATCCCTGTGGTCACTTGGGGTCAGATGTCACAGCCGTGTCCTTCCAAAACCCTCGTGCATCCCCAGCCTCCTCTCTGGCAGGGTGGGGTGTGTGGACTTCTCCAGGGGCCACAGCATTTTCAGAGGTGTATCTGCTCCAACATGGCCTTATCCCTGGCTGCAGTCCCTCCAGGATGTACCTGCTCTGTTGGGGTCTTACCCATGGCCACACACCTTGAGGTGCTCCAGCGTGACCTCACGCACAGCCACTGGTGCTTCCTGCTGCCACATGGACTTATCCACAGCCACAGGTGCTTCAGGGTGCTCTTCTGCCTCGTGGACTCATCCACAGAGTCCCTTTGACTCTCGTTCACACTGGAGTTCCAGCCTGTCCAGTACAGTGGCACGGAAGCAGCAGCAATGCCCTGGCTGTCTCCCAGTCCATGGCTGTGTCCCAGTCCATGGCTGTTTCTGGAATGTCCCCAGGCACAGTGGAATAAGGTGATGAGCAGCACAGCACTTCAGCAAGCAGCAAAAGCAAAAAGCAGCCACTTACAAGCACTAGACTCTAATCTACAGTTGGGCAAGTCCCATGGCAAGCACAGGAGCCTGGCAATTAATATCTAAACAGCACTAACGGCTGTAAATTTGACCTAACACATTCCAATCAAACCTGTTGCTGTCTCAAACCCTCAAGCCCCACAATGGGCACCTAAAATCTCTGTTGTGGTTTAACCCCAGCCAGCAACTAAACCTGAGCATTTTTACCAGATGCAGCTAACAGTTTTTACCTTGCCCTGAAAAAGGGGATGATTTTTTGTTTCAAAGTCCCAAAAATTGCCATTTAGACCTTTTATTGAAGGAAGTCTTTCATTAAAAAAATTATTTCTCTAAATGAATCATTTTATTTCAAAATTGTCTTCTCCCCCTCCAATACCCCTCTAAATCTCGGTTTCATGTGAGGTTGGAAAGATCCCCGTTTCTTGCAGTTTGGTCACTGAAGGGAAGAATCTTATTTTTGAGCACACACCGCTGCAGGAGACAGCCAGGCAGGGGTGGCTGGGTTATTCTGTAACTGCAATGCCCAGAAAACACAATCCTTGCTGGGGTTGGGGTTATTTGCAGCCTCTTCACAAGAGACCTGCATGCTCTGTGTCACATCAGACAGCCCACAAGATTTTGCTGCCATGGATTACCTCTGGCAATGTTTTCCAGAGGGTCCATTTATTGCAAAAAGACCAAAGGTAATGTCATCCCTCTGCTAATGGCTACACCAGGCATGTCTTCAAGAGGTTTAATTCCAAAATAAGCATTCTGACAAGCCTTATTCTTGCCTAATCACCTCAACAGTGGTGAAGGTTCCTTCACTACTGTGTTTCGGGGGAGCACAGCATTGCATGCTGCCCTGGCTCTGGGAAGGAGTGGGAAAAAGGGGGACTGACATTCCCACGGGTTCTTCCTCTTTCAGTAAAATCTGCATCCAGATATTTTCCTGATCACCCAACCGGCTTTTGGGAATCACCACAGAGCAGAAGCTGCTCTCTGCTCTCAGCTGATTTAATAGTAAAGTAGTTTCATGAGGAGCAGGAGAAAGAGGTTTAGGGCTAGAAGTGTTGCAGAGACTAATCCTAAGATTCCAGAGGACACAGAGAGTCTCTACCAGACGCAGCACCCAACATATTATATAATTTCTGTCGTAGCTTATTCCTGATTCAGAAAGGCACAGGCTGACTAAGGGGAGCCAGGTTTAAGCAGCAGGTTCAGTACAAGACACAAAACCAGATCAGCAACGAAATTCTGAAACCAGCACAGAATTGCTGGGGGATGGGCTGACAGCACTGCTGAAGATAAGTACAAATTGAAACAAACAATAAATTGCTTATCTTTATTTTATAGCCCCATCATCTACCCTCGGAGGGCAGTCAGGTACTGGGCATAGTAAGGTGTGGGGCAGGACCCAATCAGCATCTCTCCAGGAGCTCAGGGGTGTCCCCTGCCACCAGCACATATAAACTCAGTTCTGGAGCCAGAGAACACACTCGTCTGACACACTGGAGGTGGTGAGTGTGGCTTATCTCTTACCTCATGGGACTCAGGTAACTTCGGTGTTGTGGACAGACTTGAAATTTGGCAGCCTCTGCTCCTCATCCTGAGCAAAGGCTGACTCTGACCTGGGCAGTATCTTTGCTTTCAGCAAGTTCTGAATAAATCAGGCAACCTGGGAGGTTCTGGCTTTAGGCTGCAGGGTCAGTTGGGTGGTGGAGAGGGTTGAAGAGCTTGTACAGCTCCAGCCTTGGAGGTTTTCAAGACCCACAAGGGCAAAACCCTGAGCAGCCTGGGCTGAATTTAGTGCTGCCCCATTTTTGAAGCAGGAGGCTGGACTAGGACCCTTCCAGCCTGTGTCACCCCATCATTCTGTTCAAATGATGCTGTATTTGTCTTGCTCAGTGACAGCAATACCATTTCTTTTAAATAAAGCAAGAAAACTGCGTTTTGCTTTGAATGGGGCAAGTTTGCATGTAACTCCTTCTGCCTTGCTGAGTTCATCTTATTTTCCCTCAGTTTAAATAATGAGCATCTTGATTTTCTTCCCCTTGAAGTTATCAGTGCAGTTTGATAACCTAATGACTGCAATCTCCTATCTGCAAAGTACTCTATAAACATTAGCCTATGCTCCTTGTCATATATTTTCATTAAGTGACAGCAGCTGTGTGTTATCTTTCCCGTTCTCTTGGCTTGCCTCCCAACTCCAGTGGAGATTTCCATTTATCCTTTGCCCAAGAGTATTTAGCAGGAAGTAACGGGGCTGTCACAGGACACCTGTAATAGGTCAGGCGTATTTGATGGCTGATGGATCATCCCTGGAGCTTCAGGCAGGGGTTGGGAGAAGTGCTGGGAAACGGGGATTTGGTAATCCAGAGAGGATTCTGCTCACCTCCCACCCAGCAATTCATGAGATGTGACTGCTGAGTATGTCAGCAGGGGAGCAGCTCACCGGTGTTGTGTGCTCCAAAAGTCAGATCCTTCCCATCCTTTGGTACCATTTTGAGTTGTCTGCCATGTCTTGTAGGCAGTTTTTGGGTTTCCACACTTCAGGCAGTTTTTAAGGTTACTTTCAGAACCACAGTGGTTTTTTGGCATATCTTAATCTAAATGTGGATCCAGATCCTGGGCACAGCGATCCAGAGATGTGAGTGCGTGTTGTAACTGCACCTGTGCAGGACATCCATGCAGTCCTGCAGCACCACGCCAGAATCACCCAGCCCTTGAGGAGAGACGTGAGGAATTCTCCAGCAGACAGGAATGTAGATGTTGGACTAGTCACGGATAAGCTCTTGTTTCTTTTTTCTCTGGGTGTCTAGAAAACACCTCTGCATCTGCTTTAGGTGAAAGAAAAAAATGAAAAAAAATCCAACAACATTCTTGACAATTTTTTGTGTCAGATGTCAGGGGAACTGAACACAGTGAGCAGAATGCAACCTTGTTTTAGAAGGTGGGAAGCCAGTAATGCTCTTCCTTCTCTGAAGCCCTCCTGCACCAGCCCCCTCAGCCCAGCTACTGCCTCCAACCCCCAGCTTTTGGGACAGGGTGGCTGCTGCTGGAAGGGGCAGCACTGGGGCCTGAGGTACTTCTTTGTGGTGGCAAGGGAGGTGCTTGGATGCTGCCGTTCCCAGGTGGGTCCCTGAGGGCAGTCAGGGTGCTCCTGAGCCCCCAGGGAGGTCTCCAACCTTCACCCAGGGCTTGGCAGGTCTCCTGCAGCTCTGTGAGCTGCTCCACGGGCAAAGATGGGCACAGGAAGCACGTCCACACAGACAGGGCTGGAGGGGAGAGGGGGGGCTTGTGTGGTGTGGGCTTGCAGCCCTAATAATTTCAACCCTCTGCCTCATCTCTTTCCACCCTGCCATAAAATGGTAGGGATGGGCATCACCAGAAAAAGAAAGAAAAAAATACACTCATAAAATCCAGTTTGCCAGCATTTTGGCTGGTAACTGGTGACCCCAGTTGTGAAGGTGTGCTGACACTGTGGCTTATCTCTTCTTTACCCACAAGTGACTTTTGCTCCTTCCCAGTTAATTCATTAGGTAAACACGGATTTGCTTCAGGAGATTTACTCAAGGCCAACACAAATCTTGGCTTGCAAGGAAATGCACTTTTTTTTTTTCCCCTTTAATCCTTGCCGAGAAGCAGCAGGTTTATCAGTGGTGGGGAAGAGCACTGGGAAGCAAAGTTTGCTGGGAAAGCTTTTGTCAGCTGCAAGATCCAAGCCATGGTGGTGTGACTGCCCTGCACTCTCATGGATTCCCGCTGCTTTCTGAGGCTGGGGTTGGTGTCTCTGGAGGAGGAAAGGTGGCTCAGGGCCTGATGGGGGGGGGGGTTGGACTGGAGTCCCTTGTCTGCTTTGGTTGTGGGACCAGGTGGTAACACAAGGTTGTTGACTTCTATCTTCGGAGACGCCCTGGGGCCTCTGGATAAGAAGGTTGGTCTGCACACTGGGGGCTGTTTCATCCCTCTGGTGTTGCTGGAATAACGGTTTGCTGGTGTTTCTGTGTTCCAGGGCCATCCCAGCACTCAGGGAACAAACCACAGCACCATCCTCCCGTCCTGGTGTGCAAACCACCAGGGGAGCACAGCACAGACCTCGGGGAGCCCTGCCACGGCGCTTCAAAGGAACTCTGAGCAAGAGGGTGGAAGGAGCGAGTGAGCGGGAGGAGGATGGCAGAAATGGTAATTAAGGCTGCCCTTGGACTCATGTGTCAAGCCACAAATTAATTAGATAATCAGGACCCAGCCACAACATCCTGCTGGCTGCTTGCCTGGCTGCAGTGAGTCAGTCAGGCAGCCCAGGTGTCCAGGAGGGGCAGGGCCGTGGCTTTATGGCCTGGGATGAAGATGATGCTCCACAAACCTGTTGGCCTCTGCTCTCTGTGCTGTGCACTTTGGCTTCAGCATCCTCCTGTCGCCAGCCTGAGTTCCCTGCCTGGGGATTTCCCACTTCCCTTCCACATGGCCACAGGTCTGGCCCCACTGCAGGCAGTCCTCTGTGTTTAGAAATGAGATTATTTCTTCTTTGAGTCACTGGTTGGGTGCTATCAGATTTCAAAATGAAGTCTTTGCTCTCAGTCTCAAGTTAAATGTAGAAGGAAGGTCCAGCATCACGCCTTTGACCATTTCTACCACAGCAAAGTTAATGAAAGCATTATACTTGCTCTAATTGCAAAATGCATCACCACAGAGGTGTAGGAAGACAGGGCAGACTATGCTGCAACAAGCAAGTTAACACCAGCTTTCATTGTCAGTCTAAGTAAGACACAAGTGTCCATCTATGACCCTGCAAAGTTCCTTTAATCAACAAAGGCTGAATCAAGGCAAATTTATTTTGTCAACAAACCAGAAAAGAAACTTCCACTGTACCAAAAATCATGTGTCTTTTCTCCATATGGCTTGTTTCCTTAGCCCAGAGGATTGGTGGATGAATTGCAGACAGGATCACACCAAAATGTGTAACCCTTGTTTCTGCTATTGGTCAGTAGCAGATACTGAGAATAAACTATAAACCCAGACTTCTCCTTTTCTCTGCATATGCACCAGCAATACAGAGAAAACAGCACAAAAAATTTCCTTCTTGCAGAGCACAGGTGCCATTAGGGCTTGTGAGTTTAAAAGCCACTAATGAACTCAACCTTTTCAAACTTGTTTAACTCTTTTCCATTTTTACCTCCTTTGCCCCTATAGTTGTTCCTGAAAATTCCATTTTGACATTATTTGCCATTATTTGATGCACCTTCTCCAGTTCCCCCAGGATTTACAGCCCACTCTCATTACCAGCCACCTGTATCATTTCCAGGCTGATGAATCCTCCCCTCTTGAGGCTGTTTTACTCTGGAACTTGCTCTGTACCCCCAAGCACGTTTGGTACCCTTCCCTGATGTTTTATTTCTATAGATTCTCTTTTCTCACTTTTATACATTTGATGCCATAGTAGGGGTGTCCTCTGGCCCTCTGAGGTCCATCACCACAATAGAAATATTCTCAAATTATTGCTGGGTAGACTTACTCGAAGTTTCTTCACTGAAAAATACTTCTCTTGACCAAATAATTAAGTAGGGAGGACCAAATTTCCTAGTGGAGGGGATGATTTTGAGCAGGGGAAGATTCACTGGAGGGGGTGCACAGATGATGGTTTACGATGTACATGGCCTAGTACACCACTCTGACATAGCAATTTTATCTTGAAATCATAGAATTGTTAAGGTTGGAAAGACCTTTAAGGTCACCAGATCCAACCATCAGCCCAGCACCACCGTGTTAACCATTAGACCATGTCATCAAGTGCCATATCCACGAGTTTTCTGAACACTTCCAAGGATGGTGATTCCGCCACTTCCCTGCACAGTTTGTTCAAATGCTTTACAACCTTTTCCATGATTTTTTTCCCCCTTAATATATAATCTAAACCTCCCCTGGCACAACGTGAGGCTATTTCCTCTCGTCTTGTCACTTGTCATCTGGGACAAGAGACTGACACCCACCTCACTACAACCCCCTTTCCTCCATTCATCCCCTTTCGACCTCCTTTCACCAGTACAACCTTGGTTTTGAAACGCCAGCAGGATGGCCGCCCTGCCTTCACACCCAAATGCCGTTTTTTGCCTCCAACAGTTACTTCCCTCCCAGGTGTCCTCTATTTCCACCCCTCAGGAGCTGGCCAAGGCGTGCCCGCTCTCGAACGGCGGCTGCGCGGGAGGTCAGGAAAGCAAAGCCGACGGCACGTGGATCCTTCCCAACTTGCCCAGTAAGTGCACGTGGACAGCCACGACGCCTGCCAGCAAGTCTCCACACTCCTGTGTGCCCCTGTAAGTAATTCTTTCACACTGGTTATTTCAGAGCGCAGCTCAGTATCTTTTTCTGAGGTTGAAGTACTGCTGTTGCACCAGGATGGTCACAACCAGAAGTCGGCTGTTACACTAATGATGGTTTATTTTCCAGTAGGCAAAACTGACTCAGTATCTCCCCTTCAAGAAGCTCTTTCTCACTCTCTTTAATTTTGGAGAAAGATGTGACTGGCTCAAGTGTCAGTTCTGTGTTTTGCAGCACACTTCTGAAAGCATCTGCTTGTTTGGGGCGCCTTATTTTAGAAGAACTAAGAGGAACATATTTCATAGACAGACTTCAACCAGGGACTTGCACACTTCTGCAAAGAGGACTGAGCGAGGTTTGGTGTCACACAGCAGAAGTACAGGCACTCCCAGCTGCTAGGCACTCAAGGAGATGCAGGAATGACTCTTCTAGCTGTAGAATAAGGCAGCATATACCCCAAAACTGTGGTACCCAGCCCTGTCAGTAACAGCCCTGCAACCATCAGCCCAAGGGCTGCAGTTTTGCTGCCCTTGTCCATTCAAACAAACCAAAGGTGTGTGTGAGAAGGTTTCAAAGTAACACCAATATTTTTACTGATGGCTGAGAGACCTCACAAAAATGGATTACCAGGGCCTGGGAGTTTAAATAAGTATAAAATGGGCACGCAGAGGTTGCCCACTCTGTGTAAGCAACCCAGTGCAAAGCAAAGTGCTTGCTCTGAGCTGTTCTTGCCCTCACAGCAACAGGTTCCCTCCCGGGGTGAGGTGAGGCTGTCAAAGGGCCCCGACTAGACTTGACAAGAGGTGCTTTAATGACCTGGCAAATGAGACACAGACAAGCTGTTAAAGATAAGGCCGTCCCATAAATGTCAGGAGAACTGCAAACACGTCCTTGCAGTGCAAGGATGTAAACCAGGAATTCAGCTCCAGCGAGTGAGGGACTGGAGCCCATGGGAGGTGCAGCACTGCTCTGCATGGTCATGCCTGACCACATGCCTGGCAGGACAAGGCCAAAGCACAGCCATCAGCATGTGTGAAGTCCAGAACAGCCTCTGGGCTGGCCCATGAAGGAGGGATGAATGGGCTCCAAAGCCTCCAAGTTGATCCAGCAAACTGCATCCAGGCACTCGCTCAGTGCAGCCCCTGAAGCTGGTGCCCGAGGATAGAATCAGCTCTTTTCAGTCAAACTGATATTTTTTCCCCCCTGAATTATCATGCAGAGCAGGAAAACACTCTTGGATTTTACCAATTTAGCATCAGGGTGCCGTGGGGCAGCCAGGTGTTGCCAGTGCCAGGGCCCATCCCACCCCCAGGACGTGGGCAGCCAGGGAGGCATCGCGACAGCTCCAGCCCCCAGCACCAGGCACCTCTCTGGGAATGGGGTCTGGCTGAGGGGGCCCACACAGCATCACTGAGGCAGGAACTGAAACACAACCCGCTGTACAGCAGTGAAGAAAATACACTGGCACACGTTACACCTTTTCTTTTACAGTGTGGAGGGGGGTTTGGTTTCCCTGCTCACAGATGGCAGCCAGGGTAGCAAAAATCTCTGGATTTCCTGAGAGTCCCATGTGAAATCTGATTGAGTTTTGGGTGTAGAAGCAGAGAGAGAAGACAAGATGTTATTTTAATTCAGAATATTAATATTTTTTTTTTCAGTGATATAGAATTAGCTCTGCTATCCCTTGAGCTAACTCTGACCTCATCAAGAATCCTTTGCTTTGCCAGGACTGGTTTTCCCCTGGATACCTTATGGAATAACAAGCCATGAGTAAAAGCAGGAATCTTGGATAAAAACCATCCTTGTCCGCTGCAATCCTGAACTGATACCAGCATCTGCAGGACTAGACTGTGCCAACCACATCCAAAGGCGTTTGTCACAGATCTTTGTGTCCCCATAGACTTTCTGCCTTCAGGCTACACACACAGCGCCCTCACAAGGAAGCAGACCATCAACTGCTGTTTTTGTAGTAAAATATGGTAGTGATTAGGAAAGGAATTAGATAAGAACTGCAGAAAACTTGCCTGAGAGTGAGAGAGAGGCTGCTCTGTTTAGGGGACGGGTAAGGAGTGGCAGAGCCAAAGAGCAGCCCAGTTCTGGCTCCCACCCTCAGTGCCCTGGCAAGGCTCACCCTGGCATGCAGGGCAGCACATGTTTCCTTTCCCTTCCCCATCCCCTCACCATGTCCCACCACTGCAGAGCCTGGACCTGCTCAGTACCTCTCAGGTCCTCACCACGGGAGGGACGTGGACCTGTTGGAGTGAGTCACAGAGGAGGCACCGGGGTGACCAGAGGGATGGAGCAGCTCTGCTGTGAGGAAAGGCTGAGGGAATTGGGATTGTTCAGCCTGGGAAAGAGAAGCCTGTGGGGTCACCTACTTGCAGTCTTCCAGCACCTGAAGGAGCCAACAAGAAAGATGGAGAGAAACTATTTTCAAGGGTCTGGAGTGACAGGACGAGAGGAAATGGCTTCAAATAGAAAGAAAGTACATTTAGACTAGGTATTAGGAAAAAATTCTTTGCTGTGAAGGTGGTGAGGTACCGAAACAGGTTGCCCAGAGAAGCCGTGGATATCCCATCCCTAGAAGTGTTCAAGGATGAGGCTCTGAGCAACCTGGGGTAGTAGAAGGTGTCCCTGACCGTGAAAGGGGGTTGGAACTTGTTGAACTTTAAGGTCCCTTCCAACCCAGGCCCTTCTATGATTCTATGATCATGCCTTTCTGGGGTTCAGAGGGCATGGTAGCATCCCATTTACCACAATTCGTAGCTGAAGGTAAATAAATGGCCTTGCTTTCTTCTCTCAGGCTGACCTCCTGCAGTCTAGATGTGTAACATAACAATGCAGGTCACTCTCAAGAGAGCCAGGCTCTAGTTAATTGTCACCTGAAGGAACTGGAGTCTCCTCATGCCGTAGCTCAGCCCCACTGAAATCCCTGAGCATTTTGTTGGCTTTTAGAGCAGATGTGCAATGGCTGCAGCTTTAGGGGAAGCTCATTTATTGTTATTGCCTCACATTTACCAACACTCTGTAGAGGCCGTGATACCTCTGCAAACGCTTTACCCAGAGGGAGGGTAACAGCACACGTGTAATACTCCATCATCTCTGGGCTAGAGATTCAAGGAGACTGGCTCCTTTTGGTAGTAAAGACCTTCACTAAACCACTACCCCTGCACTCCTGCAAGGCAAGAAGTGTTTGTATCACGCTTGTAAAACCTGGAGAGAGGTGTGTGTGTCTTTAAGTAACCCAGCATGTCACCCTGCACCATATGGACTCTCTGTCAGCAGCCAGACATCTGCCCGGCCGTGATAGCAGACAGGGATAACTCCAGGTCAAGGTTCAGAGGATGATAGTGGGCGAGAGCTGCACAAAGCAGAGCTGAGCAGTGAGGGAGGGGGGGTTTGTCACCCCAAAAGGAGAGAGAGACATGCTGGTTTGCAGCCAGGGGCAATGTGCTTGTGGCCCAAACAAACACAGCCCTCATCAATCCTCTCCCTCCAATGCTGAACAAGCTCAAGGATGTGAGTTCCATGGCTGCCTGGGAAGGTGTGTTCTGTCCTGTGTTGGGCAAAGAGGTCTTTTTCATCCTGGTTGCAATTGCTGTGATGTGGTTCTTGGCTTCTGCCAGAGTCTGACAGTGGCTAACAAAACCAGGCAGCTGGATTTCACTGATCACAGAACTCAGTTTAATCATTTGCAAAAAAGCCCCCGGAGTCCTCTGTGACTTGCGCTTGTCTGATGGCTTGGAGCCATCCTTGCAAGTCTGGGAGTCCTGGCCAGGCAAGAAAGAATTGGCCCAGAGACAGCTGGAAATACAAAAAAGCAGACGTGGTGCTGGGTAGGACAGAGGAAAGAGAAGGAGCCCTGTGTTGTGCACAGCCTCCTGTCTTTCTCACCCACAGCATAAAATCCTGAGGCTTGTCAGCCTCTTCCCACTCATTATAGAGGCCTGGGGCCTTGCAGAACAAGACATTTCAGAACAGCCCTGAAAATTAATTACCTTATTTTTTTATGCAAAGAACTATTAACTCATGATGGAAAACTACAACTAACCCCTGGGGCCATTAATCGTTGATGGGGACTTTTTCTCTTGGAGTTGGGGTGTCTCTCTGTGGCCTTGATAGAGTTGTTGAAACCTCACTTAGGTTTTATCTTGGTTTATGTTGCATAAAAAATAGCTTTGATATGACTTTTTTTTTCCCCCCTGTATTATTTCAGGACAGAAGAAAAAAAGATCTTGCCCAATATCCTCAAGAAGGTTGGCTGCACCCCAATGGTCCGAATCAACAAGATTGGGAAGTCCTATGGGCTCAAGTGTGAGCTCTGTGAGTGTCCCCTTTCCACCAGGTTTTTCCGTGCCATGAGGTGAGGGTGAGGTGTTGGAGGGGGGCTTCAGGAGAGGCTCTGTGAGAGCAAGCACAGGTGGGGAGGGACAGCTGTGGCACTTGTCGGGTGCTCCTGCTTATTAGGTTCTGCTACAGTAATTTTTTGAACCAAACAGGATGGTTTCAAACAGCAGTGAGAAGGGGGCTGGTGGTAGTGAGGCATCTCTCCTCCCAAATAAGAGCAACATAAGCTCAGAGTATTTCTGGGCTAAATTTGGGGATGGGTGGATGACAACATGGCATCAGGCAGGGATGCTGCAGCACCCAGGGTAGCACATGGAGTGCACAGGGAAGACTGGCTGAGCCTTCCTGAATTATGGTGGATGGAATTGGGCATAGTGCACGGCAGGACCCTTCCTGCAGCCTGTCCAGAAACAGGGAGCAGCTCAGGCTGTGGGGGACACACACCAGTGTCACCCCTGGCTGCTGGGCAGAGCTCCCACACGCCGGGGAATCCTCTGCCAGGTCAGCTGGAGCCAGGCCAGGCACTGCTGTCTGCTCCTGGGGGCAGCTGCTTCCCTTGGGGACCTTCCCAAAATGCAGCCCCAGGCAGAGCAGAGGGATCTGCAGGCAGATGGGGTTATCAGCAACATGACTGCCAGTCCCTGGTGTTAATAGTCAGGCCAAGGTGCAGGGCCAGGTTTTCCAGCAGGGTCCAAGTCCTCCACCCCAGGAGATGTTAGTGCAGCGCTGGTGCTGTCTCATGAAAGGGTCAGTTTTAGCCTGGTGCCCTACAGGTACAAGGATGATAAGATCAGGTCTGTCCCTATGGACTTTTCAGTGCCTTTTCTGTAACTTCTAACCCTGATAACAAATTTCATCCGAATTGGGCAGAAAGACAGATTCTCAGAGGCAGAAAGTTTCATGAGTGTCTCATGGCTGGGTAAGGAGGAGGGACTTGATGAGTGCTCATCCATAATGAAATGGCAGAGTGGGGCCTTGTGGTCCTGTTTGGCAGCTGGGAATCCTGAGGGCAACTAACCCCCCACCAGGCACACGGACACATGGAGTGTGCTGTGCTTTTACACCAGATCCCTTCTCAGGATTTGGGATCTTTGGGCCAGTAATCCTGCAACCCCCACGTTGCACTGCCTCTCACTTCCCAGAATGAGACTTGAGGGGATAGTGGGAGACCATGGAAGAGAGGTGGTGCAGGTGGGAGGGCAGCTGTGCAGTGTCTGGTCCACCTCTGAAGCAGCCTGTCCCTTGGAGCACGTCTTGCTAGGGCAGGAGCCGTAGGGGCATGGGAGGATTTGGTGTGGGATAAGCTGGGCAGATGCCGTTTTCTGGGATGTTGTCTCCCTCCCCTGGCACAGGAGAGGAAGGAGAGCAGGACAGGCAGAGCAGCTACGTGGTCCTCTCTGAGCAACACGTCAGCACAGGCCCTGTTCCCAGGAAAACATAGGAATTCTTGCAGCACAGCTGCCTCAAGAGGCAGTTACAGGTGGATGGGATTACCCTGTATTTCCTGTGCCTCCAGGGATCTCTGTGCAGCTGAAGTTGTGGCACTTTGCTTTATAAAATGTAATGATGAGCACGAGATTTCTTTTCCCATTTGGGCTGCTCGGGCGTCAGGTTGATTTCTCAGCCAGAAGTAGCTGGGTCTCTGCCAGGATGAAGGGAATGACACCCTGGAAGTACCCATTTCTCCCTGTTGTCCATAAAACAGAGCCCAGTACCCCCAGTTCAGATGTAGGTGCTCATCAGAGCCTTGGTAAGAAAACTCCTGCCCTGAGTATTAGCAGCGTGGAGGGCCCAAATAGGACTTGCAGTTTGAAAGTGCCTTGGCAAGTTACTTGATTTTTCAGTAGCTCAGTGAAGGAATTATAATTTTGGCTGACACTTGGAAGTGTTCTTTCTATTGCTCGCTTTTCTTTATGGCACCTCATTCAGGACTACAGACCATCCCTACAGAAGGGACATTTTTAGGCACCTATTAAAAAACTGATGGAGCCTCCCCTTTCACTTGCAGTGGCAAAGTGCGAGTACTTCAACGCGGGGGGCAGCGTGAAGGATCGCATCGGCCTCAGGATGGTGGAAGATGCAGAGAGAGCTGGGATTATAAAACCAGGAGACACCCTGATTGAGCCCACTTCAGGAAACACAGGTGGGAAGGGCAGGGATGGATGCTCCCTCTGCCTGGGTGCTGGGCAGGGGGTTGTTTTTGAGCATCCTGGGGTGTTGAGGTGCCTCTGCTGAAATTCCCAAGGGCCCCTTTGCAAGGGTCCCACGCCTGCAAAGGTGTGCTCAGAAGTAAGGCGAACACCCTCAGGACCAGGGGCAACCCCAGGAGTTTTCAGGCTGGGAAGCTTTTGAGGACTCAGAAGTTCCCAGAGAGGGTTTCGCTGATGGGCTGGAAGAGAAATCATCTGATTTTTTTTCCTCGTCACTGTCATCTGTCATCCCATCGCATTATGGCGGGGTGCAAGGTGAGGGGGCACAACATAGGAGACTACCCTGCTATTTTGCAGCCTCCACAGGGCCACTGGTGAAAGTTTTAGTGTCCCTTTGCTGCTCCCTGCCCCATGACAAGCCACATGTGTGCGCACAGTGTGCTTTCGTACAAAAAGGCACAGCAGAGGCTGTCGAGGTGCTCTAGATGTAGTTGAGGCCATGTCTCTCGCTGCACTCCCTGCCTCCTCCTCTCTAGCCATGCAGAATGGGTCTCATCTCTAGGAATTTTGCTCCTTAGTGGCTTGTTGCCACAGGCAGCCCCAGAGCCAGCCCCCCACCTTGCCCCAGCCGCTCCCCAGAGATGGGGTGAGGGAAACCTGTGTTCCCCCAAAGCTGTTCCATGTGTGGATCTTGCTGGGTCCCTGGGGCAGCTGGAGTCGCAGCAGGCTCCCTACAGCCCCTCACAGGGACACACTGCTCCAGCCTCACCTTCCTCCTCTGGCTGGGGAGCAGCTGGCTCCATCCATCACCCCCGGTGAAATCGGAGCAGAGCTGCCCTTCGCCCGCTCGCCGCGGGGTGACATGTGCAGCTTAATGTGTGTGTCTGACACCCCCACACACACAACTGAGAGTGTTTGAGGGGGGAGGGGAAGGCACTCCTGAAGCAAAATCACCTCTCTCCTGTTTTTCCAAGAAGAAAGGAAGAGGTCTGAGCCTCAGTGAGGGGAGGAAAGCGCTCCCCAGCCTTGCTGTTCGCTCTGTGCCACACTAATAGACTCCTGAGAGCAAGAGGGACACTGCAGCACGGCTCATCTGTTAGCACATCCTCCTACACTCTCTGGTGTTCCCAGCACATCCCAAGAGGCTCGTGGAGGATGCAGTTCATTGGTGAACATTTCTAGGTTCTATTTGCTGAAGGAGAGAGGAAGCAATGCATGTTGGCCCGTTGGCTTTTCCAAATGCTCTTGTTAACCAGTTCCCTTTCCTCCCCACCACCCAGGAATCGGGCTGGCACTGGTGGCTGCAGTGAAAGGTTACCGCTGCATCATCGTCTTGCCAGAGAATATGAGCATGGAGAAGGTCAGAGCTCTGTACGGTGCTACCCCCAGCCAGGAAACATCTCCTTCCCTGTCCCTCTCTGCCTTCCCCTTTCTAAGCCAGAGTGCCCTCTCTTTTAAGGGGTAATGAGCCTGGTGCACACACTGCCAGAGCTTTGTAGCTCTTCGGAGGGTCAACTCTTGATGGAAAAAAGCCCCCTGTGATGGCCTGGCTGACTGTCTGGTGTCAGCAGTGCAGCTGGGGTGACGTGTTAGCCAAACACAGTGTGTGGCTGCAGAGAAATGGAGCAATATCTGGTGTGTGGGAGGGTGAGGCCTGATTGGAGTGGAGGAGAGGCAGGCAGATGCCAGGGCTCACCTGACAGTCCTGCTCACTTCCCCTCATGCATCTGAAAGGTCACTTGGTCTCTCTGTGTATTTATGGTTTTCTTTAACCTGGAGACACTCACGGTTGCCTGAGCTGCTTTCTTGAAGTGGTGCAAGTCATGTCATTTGCCCCAGAGCTGATGATCAGGTAAAACTGCCATCCTGGAGATGGCAGGAATCCTGCCTTGGTGAGCCAAAAACCTCACAAACTATTCAGCTGAACTTGTGCCAGTGAAGCCTGACCTGGGTCCTGACCTGGCTCAAAAATGAGCCCTTCTCCAAAGTGCTGCCCTCATTACAACCTAAATCTTACTTAAGCTCAGTCTGGAGCAGATGCCACCTCCAGCTGCCATGGGCTTTATCTCCAGGTGCCCCCAACGCTCTCCCACCCTTCTTTTTTGACCCTTTCTGCCCCTGACACTCACATCTCCCAGGGGATTATACCCTTGGTCTGATTTGTATTTGCTCCTTCCCTGTACTTAGTGAGAGAAGAGAAGGGACTTGGGGCAAAGACAGCTTTAAGAGTTCCCCTTTGTCTGCAGGGGCTCAGACCCCAGCACACAGGAGACACTGTTCCCTACCTGATTCCCCCTGCCCTTTTCCCAGGCACCACAGAGCAGCACAGTGTTACCTCCCTCTGCCCTGTCCCCAGTCTGCCCTCCAAGTAGGACAGGGCACAAGGCCAGTCTGGAATCCATGTGCCAGCTTCAGGCAGGAGGCCCTGGGGTGCCAGGAGCATGTCAGAGATAGTATATTCCAGAAATGGACATTGTGTCTCCAAATGATAAATGTCCCCCCATGCAAAGCTCCTCTGGCATCTGACACTGCCATGAGCCCCCAGGTTTGGATTACCATCCCTACATGGGATCAGTTGCATTACATCTACTCTTCTCCCTCCCAAAGGTCGATATTCTGAAGGCCCTGGGTGTCGAAATTGTGAGGACCCCGTGCACCCGCTTTGATGCCCCAGAGTCGAACATCCGTGTTGCCTGGAAGCTGAAAAGTGAAATCCCAAACTCTCACATCCTGGACCAGGTAAAGGCCGTCCCTCCACTGAGTCTCCTTCCAAACACAGTTTATAGGGTGTGCTCCAGGTGTGCCTGTGCTTGGGAGCTTTGTTCAAAAGTGGCACTGGAGGCAGATTTCGTCAGCGTTTTATAGCATCTGAAGCCTAATCTCCCCTCTGCAAAGCACAGGGTGACAGAAACAAAATAAGGGACACTTCCAAACCTGTAACACCCCTGCCAAAGCCTGGATGTGGGTGAGGCTGGGTTTTCTTGCACAATTCAGAGACTCCTCAAATTGCTTCAGATTTAACTTTGACCTGAAAAAAAAAATAATCACCTTTTGTGCCGGGCTAGCAAACTCTTCTACCTCAAAAATAAACCTCATACTGTAAAGGCCAAACCCCAATGACTCACACCAGTGGTTTCTGTCTTGAACAGGAGGGTATTTCTCCCTTTGGTCTGACCCTGCTGAGGGAAGGCATCCCTATAGAGAGCAGGGAGCTCCTGGAGTGCAGGAAAGTCAGGGAAGCTCCTTCCTTTTAAATAAAAAGGAGCTCAAAGGCTGAATATGCTTGTGGCAAATCCCCCTGTATAGGCTTGTGGCAAATCACTTGTGGCAAATCCCCCTGTACAGGCTGGAGAAGCCTTCTGGCCCACAGTTCCCAGCCACCTGACCAACCCCACACCTAATGGGCACCAAGTGCCAGAGAATGAGTGTTCATGGTCACGTTTAATCTTCCAGTGTGGAAAAATCCCGAGTGCCCTTGGGAATCTTGTCCCAAATTGACCACCAGAAGGAATACCTGTATCTGATCTGGCCGGGTCCCAGTCGACCCCTCGCCGGGGAGACGAGGGGGCAGCTGCCTGCTCTGGGTACAGCTCATCAGGAGCTATTGCTAGTTTGGTGTTTGACCTGCTCTTCACACGGTAACTCCTGCTGTTCTCTGTTGAAACAAACAGTACAGAAATCCAAGCAACCCCCTGGCTCATTACGACACCACGGCCGAGGAGATCCTGGAGCAGTGTGAAGGTACAGTCTGGGCTGTTGTTTCTACATGCTGAGGGTGTGCAGAGGGCTGTAGCCCTCTCTGAGAGGCTTATTTTATGTCATTTATTGACCTGAATGTCCAGAAACAGCCCAAAGGGCCTGTGTAGGTGAAGGCAGTGTTATCTTAATAATACTGACACACGGGGTGTAGCAACTGCTCCTAATCCACTCCAGGTACACCTCAGCCTGCAGGACTTCCCAGCTATGGCCTCCCACTGCACAAGCCTGAGGGAGGAGACCAGAGGCTTAAGAAAATCAGGCTGCACCTAAATGAGAAAGAGCACATCTCCTGGTGGCCACAACACCTCTGTGACCTGTCGCCTGGGAACACAAGATGTCCCAAGAGGCCTTACTGGGGAATATAAATCCATCAGGGCATGGCAGGCTGCATCTGATCCAGCACACTCATTTGCAAGCCAAAATAGACCAAAACCGTCGCAAACTAATGGCATTTGAAGTGGCAGTGGGGGAGGATAAAGAACTATCCCAGCCCACGTCTGTGCAAATAGAGGTGACATTTATTGCAAGTTCTGGGAACACTGTAAAATATAAACAGGACTCGAGGGTTTAGACTGGAGAGCAGTTATCACAGCTGTAATGCAGTCAGGCAGCAACAGGAACAAGAGAGTCCCAGTCTTCCCTGCACTGCAGCATAAGGATTTGCTCCTGTGGCTGCCAGCCATGGTTTATAGGTTCCCTTTTCCCTATGCAGTTGCAGCATCAGGTTTTGAAGGCCTGACTCCGATTCTGCTTCTACCAGTCCTAAATCTGTATAATTTCACCAGTGCCAGTGGGGCTACATCTGACCCAGATGTGTGCCAGGGCAGAGCTCAGCCATCTCCCCATTGTGGATGCCAACACAGGCTGAAAAGTTGTGCCTGTCAGTGACACGTGCTGCTGCTCACGTGTGCGCTTTGCTGCCACGTGGTGGGGTTTGAAAGGGATGGAGGTGCTGTGATATTCCCTCCCCTTTAAGGCACAGAATCACAAAATATCCTGAGTTGGAAGGGACCCACAAGGATCATCAAAGTCCAACTCCTGGCCCTGCACAGGGCACTCCAAGAGTCACACCATGTGCCTGAGAGCGTTGTCTAAACACCTCTTGAGCTCTGTCAGGCTTGGTACTGTGAATACTGCCCTGAGGAGCCTATTCCAGTGCCCAACCACCCTCTGAGTGAAGAACCTTTTCCTGTTATCCAACCTAAACCTCCCCTGACATAGCTTCATGTTGTTCCTTTGGGTCAGTAGATGCCAAAGATGCAGAAATCATGGAGAGCTGGAGTGGGAAATCTGGAGGTCACCTTCAGCCCCCTGTGCTGAAGTGGGATCAGCTGATCCTGTAAACTCATCTGAGCTTCTCCACAGGACCAGGCTTTGTCCACCAGCATGGCCTCTGCCTGGCCTGTCCTCACGTGGGTTCTAGTGGCCAAGGGACACGGGCTCTGCTTCTGCACAGGGCCCTGAATAAAGGGAAGGTCATGCTGCAGGCCATGCTGAGTCCCTGCAAGCCTCTCTCTTCCCTGACCTGCAGGCAAGGTCCACATGGTGGTGATTGGGTCTGGCACAGGAGGCACCATCACTGGCGTCGCCAGGAAGCTGAAGGAGAAGTGCCCGGAGTGCAAGGTAAGCCAGGAGGCAGGGCTGCCATGGTTTTCATGGGATCAGAGAATGGTTTGGGTGGGAGGAGACCTTAAAGATCATCCCATTCCACTCCCTTGCCATGGGCAGGGACACCTTCCTCTGGACCAGGTTGCTCAGAGCCCCATCCAGCCTGGCCTTGGACACTTCCAGGGATGGGGCAGCCACAGCTTCTCTGGGCAACCTGTGCCAGTGCCTCACCACCCTCACAGTAAAGAATTTCTTCCTAATATCCAATCGAAACCTACCCTCTTTCAGCTCAAAGCCATTCCCCAGTGTCCTGTTGCTGCATGCCATTTCCTGCCTGTGCTTCTGATCACAACTAACTCCGCGGCTCACCTGAGCCAGCAGTTGATGTCTCCACCTATTTGCTTTTTCACAGCAATCTTGGCTTTTGTTGGAAGCAGTTTGGTGATCCTTAGGTTGGCCTAGACCCACCCAAGTGCCTTAGAAACCAAACTTGCCACAGCCCCACTGAAACCCCCGCCTGCCTGGTGTCCTGCCCTGTGCAGGACAGTGTTGGATGCCCACTGCAGGCCCAGTTGATGGCATCACTGCTCCTGGTTAACCTACCTGATGGAAGTTTCTGTTCTGGCAACTCTGTGAGGGGCACAGATTGTGCAAGGGCTTCTCCTCTGCCGTTGCAAACCCCTTCATGTTTATGGTTGACATCAGTAATGATGCTTATCCTGCAGAGCTTGTGCTTCAAGGCAGATGGGAGGCTTGACAGATGCTGCCTGTCTGGTGTAGTCAGTATATGAGCAATCCCTGTAGCACCAGAGAGTTGTGGACCCATCATTGGAGGACCAGGTTACCTCACTGACTGATTGCAGCTGTGTGTGGGGCAGTGTCACCACCCCTCCTTCAGCTCTGAGCTGAGGGAGGCAACCTCAGCCCAGACATAAAACTGTAAGCAACAAGGGAGGTGTCACCATGAGCCAGCACAACTAGATCCAGAAAGGATGGCTGTAGCCATGGGTTTCAACACGTTTGAGCTCTCTGGCTGGCTTTACCCTGGAGCAGATTAAAGAGCACTTGCACTGTCCTAAGGGTTGAGCTTTGGAAGTGGGAGGCTCTGCCAAAGGGGTGATGACAAACACCTTGAGAGTGATAACATTTTAAGCCACCAGTCACTTCTGCAACAGCTGAAGACTACCTAGGATCTATTTAAAAAGCCAGTGGGAAACAGCACCCTTTTATCCTGGAAGCTCTCCACACTGCCAGTGGTTAGGGATATTAATGAATATTATGGGAAGGAAAACATTGCTGACAAGGGCACGGGTGATTTTTCCTTTCGGTTTGTGTTTGTTTCTGAGCTCCCTTTGTGGTTTAACAAAACTTCCTTCCCTCAAAGATCGTCGGCGTAGATCCCGACGGTTCCATTGTTGCTCTGCCCAGTGAGATGAACAAGACAAACACCACAACCATTGAAGTGGAGGGCATTGGGCACGACTTCATCCCTACTGTCCTTGACAGATCAGTAAGTAGTCGTGTGATGAGAGGCCTTTGCCTGATTTTTGGTTTTGCATCCAGCCTACTCCCGAGTTCAGAGGTAGCCAGCTCTGGTACTGGCTGTAGCCTAACCCTAAGGCTCTTGCACACCTTCCCAGTGCAGAACAAGCTGTTGTGGAGGGATTGGGACCCCAGCACTGACTAAGTCTGATTCTAACTGAATTTAACACACAGAAGAAATCCTGCACCATGTATGGGCTGGAAGACAAGATCCAAGCTCTGTAAGACAGCAAGCAGATCATGAACCTCGTACCTCTTCCTGTCAAGTTTACTCTCAGTGTATCACCTGCCACAAACCACAGAGTTTTAAACCCCTAATTCAGGTTACCTGTGTGTCCCTGCCCTCATTCTTAGAAAGGTCCCTCAGATTCTTCCTGCTTTCAGGTGTGTGTTAACAATGTCTCTGCTGTTGGCACATGGATGTAGAGCTGACACCTGTAATAACCCAAACCTCCTCTTGTAGCTGCATCTGATTCTACCTGGCAAAATCTCAAGCATTAGTGTAGTCTGGCCTGGGACATCACAACACCACTTCCTCTTCCACATCCTGACTCTGGACCTGTCAGACATCCCTAACTCTTCAAAGAAAGGGTGCTGGCTGAAAAGGTCAGAGTGGGTGCCTGCAAGCAAGGACACGCCTCCAGACCAAGAATGCCCTGATAAATGCATTGCTCCCAATAAGTGTGGAGGGCAGCTCAAAGCTGCCAGATGTTGTAGGCATCAGCATGTCTCAGAGGGTCAGGACAGCCTTAAACAGCACTGCCAAAACCCAGCCTTCTTGCTTTCCTTTCAGGTGGTTGATCAGTGGTATAAAAGCAATGACAGAGAGTCGTTCCTCATGTCTCGCAGGCTGATCAGAGAGGAGGGATTACTGTGTGGTAAGCACCAGTGGCAACAGCTGCTTCTCCTGACAAACTTTCTGAACCTCTTCCTTTTGGGACCAAAACGCTTCAGGGTGGGTGTTCCCTGCCTTTTGTGTCTGCTGGGTTAGCAGGGCTGGGTGGCTGAATCCCGAGCTGGTGTGTAGGTCACTGCAGATCTCAGAGGTGTGTCCACGAGTCCGTGGTCTGGGATCTGAGTCATGGGCCACAACAATTATAGAAGCAATAACTCTCCTCTTGCTGGAGCACTTTTGCAGTGTAACTGGATCTTCAGGCCTAACTCTGTGCAGAGTAGAGTTACACAGGCTGAAGAGAGGATTAGTGGGGCTTGGGGCAGGACAGGTGGGCTAAAACTGCCGCTCCACTAACAACTCTGCGAGGCTGTTCTCTGTGTCATTGCCACACCAGAGGTGCCAGGTTTGGACCAGGAAAGCCTGAAAGTAAAGAAGGTGTGAGATGTTCTTACTGAGTATTTCTCCCCGTGCCAACGAGCTGTAAGTGATCCCACTGGCCTTCCAAAACGAACAGGTGCCCTCAGACAAACCCTGCCTGTGCCCTCAGAGCCACTACACGCCATCAGCATGTTTTCACCCTTCCCTGCCACTGAGCAGGTAGCTGTAGGTTTGCATCCAGGACCAGACACCACATAGGCTTGTAGTTACAGCTGATAAAAGCCCTGAGCACTCATATCCAGGGAGTTTTGGAAAAGATCAGGCCACGTGTAATGAAACACTTTAATGTTGATTTAACCTAGCAGGCACAGAGTCACTGTGTTTCAACAGAAACCACTTGCTGGACTCAACTATAATTTGTGAACAGCCTCATGTTCCCTGAACTGCATTTTTCAGGGCCATTCCTCATTTGTTTGAAAAATGTGACCCGGTGATAATTAACCTGCTGTAAAATACGTGCTGCCTTGAGTGCAGTGTGTAATTGGCACTCAGATAGTGGAACGTGTTTGACTTCCAGTACTCAAACTACTGGTGGAAGAATTGCTTCTGTAAAGCAGGGACCTGCTCTCCCTACGTGCAGCAAATCACATGTGTGCACACAGACATAAGGAGTGTTTAAGTCTTCCCATCACGTTGGCCTGGTATTCCAAGCATGAATGTAATGTTTATGGTTTTTTCAGTCTTTACAATGCATTTAAAGCCAGTCTTTGGTTTCCAAGTATGTCAGCCAGAAGCTCCAGAATTGGCATGGTCTCCTCCTCACCCAAAGGAAGGGTGTGGCGTGGGCAGAGTGTTATGAATGTCCCTGTATTCAACATTTCAGACCTTGGTCTGCCCACTGAGCCACCACAAGAAGCAGCTCCATGAAGTTCACAAGGTGACTCTTACGCTGCCTCAAAAGCCCATTGCCAAGAGCCACCATATGAACACAACCCTCCATCCCTAACTCAGGTCCCTAACGTGACCCTAAAGCCTACAGGGCTTTGGGATCTATTCCTCCCATCCCAGTGTCCCGAGCCACCGTCCCACAAAGTGCCACCTTTGCCTGGGTGCCCCTGCACCACTATCTGGGGCAGCCTGTGCCCCCCATGCTGGGACTGTGGCCCTACACCCTGTGCAGCCCTGACACTTGTCTCCCTCTCCTTGGTACCCACCCAGGAGGCAGCTCGGGCAGTGCCATGTCCGCCGCCGTGAGAGCTGCCAAGGATTTGAAGGAAGGTCAGCGCTGCGTCGTCATCCTGCCCGACTCCGTCAGGAACTACATGTGAGTTTCCTGCTTCCTCACCTGCTTCCCAGCATCAGGGTGGGAGATCCCACAGCCTTCTGCCCCATGGGGACCCTCAGTGGCCTGAGCTGAGCCCAGGTGCTGGGAGCTGCTGGGGAACCACCCCGATAACTCTGATATCATGGCACACGGAGTGAGCCCAGAGCTGGGAGTCTCCCTCGGGCAGATCACAGGGAAAAAACTAAATAAACAACAGGAATAAACTGCACACCACCATGGCAAGCACCAGGAGCCGGGTGTTGGGACACTTGGGGTGTATTTCCTCTTGTCACTGACTCACTGCACGGAGCAGGAGCCAGCCAAGCTGCAGTTTTTGAACTTGCATGCCTAAAGTTAGGAAGGCAAATAGCTGGCATGCTTCGAGGAGTCACTGAGCACCCGCAGCTCCCGTTGACCTTAAAAGGGGCTGAGAGCAGCCAGCTGCAAAAATCATGGGAGCCCCGGGGGCAGTGCTGTGGTCTAGTGCATGAAACAAAGCACGACTTCTTCTGGGAGGCTCACAGACCCTCTCTTTGTTGGTGATTTCCAGGTCCAAATTCGTGAATGATAAGTGGATGATAAAAAACGGGTTCCTAAATGACATCCGGGAGCACAAGCCTTGGTAAGACAACTTCCGCTGGGATAAACTGTGCTAAGGGAATCAGCTTTCTGAGTCTGGAAATTATTATCTTCAAAGGAAAGCATTCTCTTTTAGTATCTACAAAAATACAGTACAGTCCAGATCCCTCTGGGGAGGCCATAATGTCAGCTCCTCTCTTTGGAGTGGTTAGATATCCCAGTTCTCCAGTCAAAGTCTGTAAAGGAGCCCTTTATGTCCCAGACTAGCTGATCCACTCCCACGTGGCAACCACTGCCCAGGCCACCTAAACCCTGCTGAGCAGAATGGCCGAGGTAGATATTTAGCTCCACACAAAACCTCCCTCTGCTCTACAGCTGATGTTCAAAGGACCATTGGGATGGTGGGGAGATGTGTCCCTGTTGTAGCAAGTTCCCTTTCAGACAGCTCTGAAAGTCTTCTCAGGCAGGGGACAGTAAATTTTAACTCCCCAGAACTGCTGGCCAAGAAACATGACCAACTCATCTGTCTCTTAGACACCACAGGTAAAAAATCCCCTCGAAACAGGGAGTCACAGACAAACTGCTGATGCCAGTTGATGTGTGGCTGTGATGCCAGCTGTTTAGAATTCAGCTCAAAGACAGCAGGTACCATTGATGTCACCTGCTCCCTTGGGGTTACTGCAACCAAAGGTTATTGCAAAATATTTCCCAAAAACTTAATACATTTCTAGGGACTCTGGTGTCTGGTTAGGATTGCTCTTGGCCTTTCCAGCCTCTAGTATTGCCCTGCCTTTTCTGCATGGACAGAGGACTGAGCTGGGAGGTGCCTGTGGTGCCCCACAAACAAGTGTAGCTTGTTCTTCATAAATCACACCAGCATCTCTGCCAGGCCTTCTCCTAGAGGAGCTGCAAATGCTGCATTTTGAGGACTGGGCATACAGACTAAAGAGGTAAAACTGGTAGGTCACCCATTTAGGCGTTGAAGTGAAGCCCTCAGTAGCTTCCTTGGATTCAGGACAGCTCAGCACCGTGCCTATTGCTGGCCTCAGCCCTGCCTCTGGAGTTGTTTGAACACCAGGCATAGGGAAAGCTTGGCTTCAACAAAACCTGGCCATGAGGGACTTGTAACATTACTGCTTTGGGGACTGGAGTGGGGCTGGCTTTGCAGGCAGGCAGAACACCCTTGCGTGGCTGGGCTCATTTCTAGTGGCCTTGCCTCACTGTTCAAGGCCACAGCTGTGCATCAGAGAGCAACAGCTCGGCGCTGCCATTTGTCTTTCAACAGGTGGTGGAACATCAAGGTGCAGAAACTGAATCTCTCGGCCCCTCTCATTCTCCTCCCAGAAGTCAGCTGTCAAAAGGCAATTGAGATCCTCCAGGAGAAGGGATATGACCAAGCTCCTGTTGTTGCTGAGTCAGGGTAACTATTTTTTACTCGCTACAGGGACGGCCACTCACACAGGAGAATCAGTCATGATGAAGGTAAACAGAAAGTCCCATTTACTGATTCAGAGTTGGGGGCTCTTGTGTTGGACTCTGTGTGTTGGACACTTATAAAATATCGTCTGCCTCATTGTGAAGATTCATCAATAAAGCTCCTGTAAATAAGCCAGTTAAAGCCAAAGCCAAATCTAGAGCCCACCAGACTCAGCAGAGGCTGGGTCAGTGCACAGGCAAGGGGGGGCCAGAGGGTGGTGAGGGTTGGATGGGAAACCCCCACAAATAAGCAATTGGAGAGCCCATGAGTTTTCCCTCTCCCAGCTGCTGAGTCCTGGACTGCAGCAGCAGACTTTAGCTGCTGTTAAGCCATCAGCTTGGTGAGGACAAGGAACTTCTTGTCCTGTTCCGATGAGGAGGAACCTGGTGCCTCCTGCTGATGGCAGCAGCAATTTGGTCACTGACTTCAAGTGAAGCAGTTCAGTCCCTACATCAAACGTGTGTCCTACCTCAGGTCTGACCTTTTGAAAACCTCCCTGTTCCCTTACAGACTTATTTTGGGAATGGTGACCCCCAGCAACACCCTCACCTCAGTGCTGGCTGGAAACGCGGAGTTCTCAGACCCTGTTACGAAGGTCATCTATGACCAGTTCTCAAAGGTACCTCTAAGGCTGTTGTCAACCTCTGTCCAGGGATGGGGAGAAGGGGAGAGGGGCAATACCATCACCCTGGTGTCTGAGAGGAGCTGGGAGGTCAATGAAAAGACAGAGAGGTCTCCCCAAAACAGTGTGGGTGGATGAGGGACATCAGATCCTGGCCCAGCTTGATACCACCCTGCCCACTCACAGCTACAACCAGAGACAGGAGCCAGGCTCTGCACCACTGTCCTCTAAATGTGAAGTGAAATGTTAAATGTCTCCTTTTGTCCTGTTTAGATTGGCCTGGAGGACAGCCTTGGGAAGCTTTCCTGCATATTGGAGAATGACCATTTTGCTATCGTTGTACACGAGCAAATGCAGTGTAGGTATCTGCAGAGGAACTCTGTGGGCTTTGTGCAAGTGTCTGAGAGGGGAATGGAAATTCTCAAACTGAGAGTGGAAAGTATCACTGCAGCTGCTCCAGCTGTGCAGCCCCTGAGCCTTTGCAGGAAGGATTTCTGCCTTAAGGCTCTGCAAATCCCTGGAATTGCCAGCTATTCACCCATGTCTTTTCCTGACACCACAGGGATGAGGGGAGAGGGGGGAAGCCTTAACCACTGGACCAGCACACTCCTGGATGTGTGTCCTGCAGGAACATTTCCCAGATCCTGGCCATGGGAGTTGTGTTGTGCCCCCATGCAGGGGTAACATTGAAGCACCCATCAACTCCATCCTTTCACCCTATCCCATGGTTTCCCGTGGAAAAGGTGTTCCCAAGGTATTCATTATGGGGTTTCATTAGGTCCCCTCTGACAGCCAAGGTGGACTGTAGATGACTGCAGGGGTGCAGTGCCTGTGCTGCACAGCACTTGTCTCTTCATATTGAATTCAAATCACTGCCTTGCTGGTTGTGGGCAGCACAGGAAGAAAGGAGGCTTCCATAGCCCAAGGGCAAGGTCACATTAGGTGAAGCTTAGGTGGAATTCAGGCATGCAAGTTGAGAAAACTGAGAACAAATGGGTCAGACCAGGAGCAAGCCCTGTGGCACAGGCAGGTGAGTCATGGGCATTGATGTTGGTAGCCTGGGGCACCTGTGCATGAGACTTACCTGGACCATGGCTGGGCATAGGAATGCTGTGCCAATTCAGGAGCAATTCAGTCCAACAAAGCAGCCATACCAGCAGGTTTGGTTTACTCTCAATCCACTGCACATCCACCCCCTCCTTGGTGCAGCAAACCAACTCAATATGAGTCACCTGCAGTAGGACCACAGCAGCATGAGGGCTGCTGACACATTGATGGCAGCAGGGATCACACCTTGTTCCTCCTCTGACCAAAAAAGGTGCTGTTCTGCAAACCTGACCTAACACACCTTTCCAGTGCCATAAAACATCTACAAGTACAAATTTGACCTTATCTGGAGGGAGTTGCTTTGTTGAAAAGAGTGAGCACCATGAAAAAGCACTCAGGAGCCCCATGTTTAGGTCTGGTAATTTAGAGCTGAAGGGTGTAATTATGTTGATTTGATGGGATTGCACACTGAGCATGCAAAGCATCCCTACTGTGAGCAGTGTCCAGTACTGCCAGCAAGGGGCTGCCTGCTGAACTCTGAGCCTCTGGAACCCACCAAGCCCAAACATCCCAACCCCTCTGCTTGTATCTCCAGGACCTGCTGACCCAAAACCAGCTCTAAAGCTTGCAAGTCCAGCCATCAAAAGGTTGCAAACAAAAGTCTGTCATTCAAAACTGCCTTTGATGCACGTTTCCAATTCTCTCGCAAAAAAAAAATGCTAGGCAGAAATTCCTTTCTTAACTATGTTGTCATAAAACAATTTCTTATCACATTTTGATATAAATTAAATGGTATCAGCCAATTAAATGGCACCCACGAGGAAATATCAGCCAGCTGTATGCAGTGCCTCTTGCTCTGGTTTTCAAACAACACCCCCTTTCTTTTCCAGAGCTGCTGTTTTAATGCCGTCACAGTTACCCCCTTATTTATTACTTTCTTCCCACACCTTCAGAGCTTGCATTTTATCTCGTGTTTGGACTCTGGTGGCTAGTTTTATTTTTATTTAAAAAAACATTTATCAGACAGTTAAAGCAATTGTGGAAGTGTTGTTTTATTAATGGTGGTGTAGGACGTTATGAGAACAGAGTAGGAAAGTGCCTCACTGCTGCTCGTGGAGAGTCTCATTAGTCTGGCCTGAAAAGTTTCGTGGTGACAGAAGCAGGACTGGAACAGAGGTTGGGTAAAACAACTGGGAAATTAAGTTTCCTCTCTGGGAAAGGGTGCTTAATTTGCAGCTGAAACCTTATTGGTGCAACCTTAGTAACCTGACTGAGGCTGCATCAGTCATTTCTGTGGGGGTAGAGCAGAGACAGACGCTGTACCCGTTAAGGTTTTCTTTTAATAAATGAACAGCAGCCTCTGCACAGCTGACAGGAGGTGGGGGTAGAGAGTGGAGGAGTGAGGGGTTATGTTTTTTGGGGGGTTTTCCCACTAAACTGGCATTTTCTGTGCTTGCAGTCGATGGAAATGGCAGCTCCTTCATGAAGCAGATGGTGTTTGGTGTGGTCACAGCAATGGACCTCCTCACCTTCGTCAGCAGAAACGACAAGAAGTAGCAGAGCAGCTCGGCTGCCCCCACGTCCTCCAGCAGGGACAGGTGTGCCCCCCGAGCCCAAAACACCCGGCCAAGGGCACCTTCTACTCTAATCCAGTGACAGTTTCTCAAAATTACTTAGGTGAAAATTGTAATGTATCAATATTTGTCTGCCAAATGCCACCCAGAGCGGCACTAAAGTGAAGATAACTGAAGAAATTGTGTTTAATAGCCCTGTGTGGTTACACAGAGCTTCCCAGAGCTGGATGGGTAACGTGGTGGGGTGGGGATGGACAGGGGAAGTTTGTTGCTGCCCGGATTTTAGCAGGTGGGGGTTTGGTGTGTTTGCCAGCTGTAGGTACCTGTGCACTGCCCATGTTTGCAGCTGCTGCTGGTTGTCCTGGGGAAGGCAAGTTTGATCCTAATTTTGCTGTCAGGCTTATTGTGTCCTGGTAACTGATAATAAAGGCCAGAAGAGCCATTTGCCATGGCTGCCAAAAACAGAAATGAGAACAAATGTGAAAAGAAAGCTGTGGGACCAAACTGAAGTGCCATCAAAACCTGGTTTGGGGGAGTTGCTCTCAAAAGACCCAAAGACCTTTTTGCAATCTTTCTATGAGTCTCAGGAGCTGCTCCAAGGTAGCAACAACTAATTTTAATTTTGGCTTGCTGCTAAGTGGCTAGTCCATATTCTCAAACTAATCTACTTTGTAAGAGGCTCTTATTAACTTATAGAATGCTGAAGTATTTATATTTAGGAAAAGTGTCTCTGCTGTCTATTGTTTCCTGTGTGACACAAGCCCTTATCAGATCTTCTGCAAGTTTTTACTGGAGCAATAACTGTATTTGTCCAGAAAAATAAAAATTCGTTAGCTTTACCTCATCATATTGCACTTACTTTAGCAATTCTGTTACAAAGTGAAGGTTATTAGTCCATGAACGTATTCTCAACTCAAATGAATAAGTTTTGAAGTGCTCCATAACTCCATGAAATCCAGAACTGAGTCTGAATCTGGACCAGCCTGGAACATGCCGGACCCTTCCTGGTGCCCCTGACTGTAACATGTCCTTCTGTGCAACAGACCTGCCTGTGTGGAACAAACCATTCTAACAGGCTGCCCTCTCAGAAATTGTGTGTGTTCATGCAAAAGATATTCCCTTACCGTGAGTTTGAGCAGAAACAAACGCAATATTTGATGTGCTTAAACAGAAGGTTTGCTTGCAGAGCTGGCTGCTGGCCAGGGTGATGAGTGTGTGGCCTGTGGGGCTGTGCCTGGGCACTCACCTGGGAGTGCAAAAAGTGGTAACTTTCAGAAAACAATCAGCTGAAAACCCAGGTGATGGGTTGACAGCAAGTAAGGACAGCCCAGGGTCCTACTGCTCTGTAGCCCTTCACGATGCTCATGGCTGCTATGGATTAGCCTAATGCTCAGTTCTCCCAGCATCAGCATCATCACCATCATCATCATCATCACCAGCAGCAGCAGCAGCAGCAGCAGCAGCAGGGACAGGCTATGGGACACGCAGCTGCACTTCAGTGGGGGTGAAGTAACTGCTGAGTGTTGACCACGAATATTTACAACTGCTGCTGTATGTCAGCTATGAGTGTGGGAGCTAATAAAGTTGGGTGTGAGCTCCAGATATTTCAGGATTGCTCCACCTGGGCTGGAGCCAGGCTCGCCAAGGCGCTCCTGGGGCCTCCCTCCCCTGTCCCTGGGGGCTGCCCTAAGCAGGCACGTCCCACGGTGGCATTGCCCTTGCCAGGGGTGTTGGCATCAAGTCTCCTGTAGTTTGCACACAGACTGTGACACTGAGGATGCAAATGTGCATCCACAGCATTCACCAGGGCAGAGCACTGCCCTACCAGCACCCCAGAGTGCTGGGCTGAGGGTATGGAGTAATGAGAGGGACTGGCTGGCACTGTCCTGCCCACTGTGTTTCTGGGGTGGAAAGGGCCTCAGGAAGCAGGTTTCATTTGACTTGTCTGCAGAAATCCCTGCAGAACCAATAAACACGTGCCCATATATAGCACTGGTGGCAGGAGCAGTGAGTCCGAGTCTCACCCACCACCCTCCATCCCTTCTCCCCACATCCCCAAGGCTGCCCTCTGACAGTGATGACCCCTTCCAGACATCTAGTCTTTTGTTTTCCTTCCCACAAAGGCCTTGTCAATATTTCGTGTATCCAGTGATAGGCAGCTGCCCAGCTCAGCACAGCTCTGTGCTCTCAGGTGGTGCGGGACATGGGGGTCCCACATATCTACCAGGAGAAGAGGGTTTTCCAGGTTAAAGGAGCTATTTTGTTTTCCCTCTGGGCATGGGCATCCACACCCCCAGCAGCCTGTGAGGTACTGGGGGATGCTGACACTCCAGAAACCCTGGTGAAGTCTGCACAGAGGGACGTGGGGAGAGATGTCAGACCTGCAGACGCTGGGACACGCCGGATTAGTCTGTGGTCAGACTGAACCAACACCACAAGTGAGATAACCATCTTGCTGGCCCTGCCCAGCCACCTTGGAGGTTTCCCCGCCTCCCCTGTCTCTCCCACCAGTGTTTCATCGTGGAGCCACCACTGGAGGCACATAAATAGAAGCCTGGGAGGGCTGTGGGGTGAAGACCAGAGACGCCTCTCAGGATCTTGCACTACATCCCAGCGCCTGTCCTGACTGCCCAGACACCCCACAGGTAACCAGGTAACCACAGGGACTTGGCACAGGGCAGGAGGGGAGGGCCTTGGCCAGCCTGGTTCTCCAAAACTAAGGGGGAGGACAAACATTTCACTAGGAAATAGCAGGAGGCAGCCAGGAGGGAGCTCTTGGTGTGGGGTTGTAGCAGCCTTTCCATAGGGAGTGTGTTTGGGCTCTGTGCTGCTGGGCACAGCCATCAGTCCTCTGGGAATGATGGTGAAATAACCACTAGATTAAAATGTGTGAATGAAAGGAAGGGGCAGAAGAGCTACTTACAGCAAAGGTAAAGCAGTTACCAGCAATTTAACAAGCAAGAGTTTGCTGTAAAAACAGATAAGCTCAAAAGTCCTTTTTTTTTTTCAAATTGATGACAGGTGGAGTCTGTGCTTTCAAGCAGTTTTCTTTATGGTTATGCAAGTTGGAAATAAGTTTGTTTTAAGAAATGTTAAGAAGTAATTGCAAGTAGTTTCATGTCTGCAAGAGTAGGAAGTTTGGGCAATCAAATGCACAGCATGAGGGTAATAATATAATTGTAATCAAAGGTAGTGCAGGGGCAACGAGAGAAGAGATCCAACCTGGAAGGACCCAGTCCAGGAGGTAGCACAGGTGTATTTAATACAGCAGGATTTAAGGTCACTCAGAGGGACGGAAGGGGTCCAAAAGTGCACTTAAAGAAATGTTGGGTCTTGAAAAGCTGTCAGTCTGAAAAAAAGAAAGACACCCTGGACCAGCAGGGTCTCAATTGCAGCCACAGGGAGAGCCACCAAAGCAGACAGTGCTTCTTTGAGCCCTTCCTGTGTCCGTGCCTGAATGTCTCCCAGGAATAATTAATTAGTCACTTAAACATAAATTATCAGCATCAATATAGTGGTGAACAAGTGCCACTTGCAGGCCAGGGCAACTGTGCCAAAGCTCAGTGTTTGCTGCAACGTGGACTTTGCTCACACAGTGCCCACGTTGCAGCTCTCTGAACACCTGGGGGTGGAGGACACCGTGGTCAAGCCAGGATGGGCTTTTGGGAAAAACACTTCACGTTTTAGAGCAAACTCTCCTCCAGCCAGCTGTGGACGACCAAAACTGCAGCCATGGCCATGCCAGGGAGAGGTGGCTGCATCCCCCTTGCTTTAAACCATGGAGGAGTCGGCCCAGAATTTGGGGGTTTGATGTACCCGTGCCCAGTGTGACACCTGCTCCTTATATCCCCCTTTTCCTCCCCAGAAACATCTCCTCTTTCCCTCCCAGGGACATGGCCCTCACCGGCGCCCTTCGCCTGCTGCTCACCTGCCTCCTGCTCCGCGGCGCGGCCCCAAAACCCAAGTGTGACCCCAGCACCTGCCCCCCGTGCCCCGAGAGGAACCCGGAGGGGCCAACCACCTCCACTGCCTGGGACTGCTGCCCCCCCTGCCCCCCGCCCTGCCCCTGCCCGCCCTACCTGGAGAGCGAGTGCGAGCTGCAAGGCTTCTCCAGCGGCCGCGTCCCCGCCGGCCGCTCCTTCTACATTGACTTCGCCCGCAAGCTGTGCACCTGCCACCCCGGGGGGGACATCACCTGCACCACGCTCTGCCCACCCCTGCCCCACACCTGCCAGGCCGTGGGCAGCCCCGTGGCCGACGGGTGCCCAAGCTGCGTCTGCTACGACCAGGAGGAGATGGCGGTGCCCGCCGGCACCACCACCACCCGCGGCACCCAAACCTGCTCCTGCCCTCCCCAGGGGGGGCAGCTGCAGTGCAGCGGTGGGGAGGGCAAGGAGTGAAGCTCCTCTCCTCTGGCAGCGTCCTCGCTGAGAGGTGTTGAACCCTTCAAACTGCCCTGGAGGACTTGGGGGTTGTCACGGCCGTGCCGCAGAGCGCTGGAGAGATGCCACGTTCTCTGCCATTTGTGCGCCAGGGCAGAATGTCTGTAGAGGGTGGGCTTGCTTGGTTGTAAGGTTTGTTCACAGCTTGTTGTAAGGTTTGTTGTCTGATCACAGCAATGGGCTATGACAGCTCAGACTGACCTGACTGCTGCTCGCATGTAACTGGAGCAAAACGCAGCTATTTATTTATTTGTGAGACCGTTCTGCTTTTGTATGTGTTTGTGTTTATATAGGCTGTTTATATTAAACTCACTGGATAAACTTCCTCTCAGGAGCCAGGTTTTTGCTTCCTGTAATTCCATTGGGTTCAGAATGGTGGGATCAGAATCAGAGGGCGGTCTGACACCTTCTCTCCCATCTTGTCATGGGGTGGGAGGAGGAGGTGGGTTGGCACAAGAATGTGTTCTTGGGAAGCAGACCCCTTTCATTTCCCCATTTTCACCATTCATTTCAAGGCAAAGCCTTGAAGACCCACGTAAGGATGTTGGCAGTCAAGGCTCAGTCCTTCACAGCCACCTCAATGTTACCCAGGACTGAGCTCACTGTCAGTCCCTGCTGTGTCCCAGTTCAGCAGGAATACCCCAAATTCCATGTCAGTGGCTGTGTCCTCTGGAGACAGGCTTGGGACAGCAGAACTTCACCTTCTGAATGCTTTGACATATATAGATATACACACACACCCCTATACATGTATATATGTAGGGATACATTACTAAAAACCACAGCTTTGTCAGGCTGAGTTGTTAAAAAATGTTAATTGTGTTCCTTCAAGGGGTTGAATAAAATCAATGTTACCAATAAACTTTTGAACACTTTACTGTTGAGGACACATATACTTTCCTCATGTGTTAGCTGGTGGTACTTGGGCCACACAAGCCTCTCTCCAACCACCTTGGCCCCAGGTATACCTGGAAACTTTAAATATGTACCCCAGTTTGTTTTCATTTTCTTCTCTACTACTCTGTCCGATGCTGTTTGACCACAAGAAACACAATGATAAGATGGGATTCAGGTGGAGGATTAAGAAAATGTTGGAGGAAGCAGGTGAATTTGATTTTTAGGATAAAACAAGGGTCCCCTTCATTAGGGCTCTCAGAGACCGGCCCTTTCCAGGGCTCTGGTGAGCCTTGGCCAGAGACATGAGAGCTCAGCACATCCATCCCAATAAATGCTGCACCTTAAAGCTGGGCCTGGGGGCATAAGGACACCTGAGTGACCCCCCTTGGCATGGCCACCCCACTGATGGCCCCTGGCTGGGACCCCCCAGCTCAGGCATTTCCCACATCTGGAAGGCTCTTGGGATTAACAGGGGAACAGTGGTTTGGAGCTTTGCACTGGGAAGTTTGACAGCACACAAAAATGATGTGGTCAGGACATAAGGGTGTGTGTTCTACATGGAGCCAGGGTAGCTGGAATACTTCCTTTCCCTGGTCCTACACCAGCTGCTGTGGGGATGGGGAAGCAAAGGAGAAGGAGAGGAGAATGTTTTTAATGGGAAAAGTCCCCCCCCAAGTGCCTGATCTGCACCTGGAAAGCTCCCCAGAGGGGACAGGATGAGCCTTGCAGCCACCACCCACCCCACAGCACCAAAGTGCTCCCCAGTTTCACCTCCTGCCCGTGTGATTCCAGAAAACCACAGAGAACCTGAGGGCTGGTCGGGGGGAGGATGAGCCACTCACTGCAAACCCAGACGTGACACAGCCTTGCAAAACCTCCCACCCAACGTGGGAAACCACAGGAGCCCCCGAGCTGAGCTGCCTTTGGGCACCCAGCGATTCCTGCAGCACTTGCTGGGTTGAGAAACTCCTCACTTGTGACAACCAGCAGGTCAGGAAACAGTCCCTGTTACTGCCTTCTGGATTTTTGAGGTGGGTGCTACAAGAGAAGGCAGATGGACACTCTGGATGTGAGATAACACTGAGATTGTGACAGAGAACACACAGCTCCTCCTCCCCTGGTTGTATTGCAGCTGAGCCGTGGGAAGGGGTCAGAATTCCCCATCCCTGAGCAGCCAAGGTGCCCACACCTCCCTGTGCTTTGGCTGCAGCTGGCTGTGAGGGCTCCCAGCTCCAGCACAAACTGAGCCCCCAACCTCACACACATTCCTGCCCTGCTCCCAGAGAATCACAGTATGGTTTGGGTTGGAAGGGACCTTAGAGATCATGTCTTTCCAGTCCCCTTGCCATGGGACACCTTCCACTAGCCCAGGTTGCTCAGAGCCCCATCCAGCCTGGCCGTGAACACTTCCAGGCATGGGGCTGGAACTTCTTTGGGCAACCTGTGCCAGTGCCTCACCAACCTCATATACCCTCACCTGAAGAATTTATTCCATCTATCAAACACAAATTTCCCCTCCTTCAGTTTGAACCCATTATATCTTGTCCTGTCCCCTATGAAAAGTCCCCCTCCATCTTTCTTGTCATGTCCTTCAGGTACTGGAGGGCCACAATTAGGTCACCCCAAAGCCTTCTCCAGGCTGAACAATCCCCATTCTCTCGGCCTTTCCTCACAATAGAGCTGCTCTGTCCCTCCAAGGATGGGAAAGGGGGTTCTACCCGATGACCCTTCCCCTCTGCTCTTCCCAATTTGGTGCAAAAATTTTAATAGTTAGAAAGGTTAAAGCTCACTGGCACCTTCCAGACAGACACCAGACATCCCGTGCTGCCGTGCCCACCAGCAGCACAAGAAATTCTTCCCATTACAGGTTTTTAATTAGGTGCTGTCCGGGTATTTACGAAGACCTGAAGGAATTCACATCCTGTAGGTGCTTGCAAGGCGTGAGTGTTTGAGTCCACAGGGTTTGCAAGCACAGTTATGGGTTTTGCAAGCAGAGGGATTATTTGGAAGGAGTCATGAGGGATGTGGGAGACTCTCTGCTGCCTGGGGAGGCTGGTGGGCTGCTGGGGTAGTTTATCCTTTGTCACACATCTTATCTGTCACACTGCTTCCCTGCCTGGTGTGACTGATAACCTCTGAGCAGGGAAGAATGACCCACAGATGGGTGCAGCCCCTGAATAATATTGGCTTTGTGTGAATGCTCTTTATCCAAGCTCAGCACAGGAACAAAGAAGGAGTTATTCTTCAAATATCTGTGCAATAAAGTCCCCGCAGGCCCCTTTTTTAAGCCGCCCCTTGGAGGTGATGAAGAGTTTCTTTGCTCTGCCCTCACCTCTGATTTGAAGACACCTTCCATCTGGAACCTCTGCCTGTAAGTCTCACAGGATCTCTGTCTGCATTTCATCACATTGGAAGAAGAATTATTTTGCTTTTTCCTTGAACAGCAACAGCACAGGGACTAAAGAGAGGAAAAAAAGCCCAAACCCTGTTCAAAGACACCAAGCAGTTGTCAGAATTCATTCATTAAAGTTTAATGTCTTGGGTTTTCAGCATGCTTTACTTGCATGGGTGTTGTCCTGGATTCTCTGACACTGATCACTCGTGTGCTTGTATACAATTTGGACACAGTGTTGCTGGAATTATTTATATTTTCCCAGGTCAGATTTTCCCCATGGCCTGGACAAGGGTGTGGTTTCGTGGATACTCATTCACGTGGTCACTGTCACTTCGTATGTTGCTTTGCTCCTGAGAAACATCTACATCCTACCTGGAAGCACATGCCTGGCTGTGATGCAAACCCCTGTGGACCCCTAAACTAGCCCTGAAAATTGAGGCAACAGCTGAAATTTGCAGCTCCTAAAAAGAGCTCATTTTACATGTAGTGCAATCACATTTGGGGGGGTTGTTTGTGTTCTTCAGTGTCCCATAACTTTGTCAAAGATCATTACTGATTCTTAGTTAGTTGTGGAATCAACAGGGCCTTTCTTCATTGTGTTAATCATAGAATCATTGATTTAAACAGAACCACATTTTGTCCATCTGTCCTTTTTTAACATGCCCTCTCAGTTCCTGCCTCATGAGGCTGTACAATATTAGGGTTAAATACTCATGAATGAAAAAAGCCCATCCTTTGGGCACAACTACACCCAGTGCCAAGAAGTTGAAGTATTTGCCCAAGTCCTTCTACCTTTCCTGACAACCTGCCAGGAGTGAATTCCCCCTGTGAGGTTCACCAAACAGCTTCAGCAACCCCAGCCTGCATTTGCAAAGCCCAGGTGTTGGGGGGATGGCTCCCTGTCATTTTTTCTAGGTACTGTGCTCTTAAATTATCAGAAATCCTGATCCATGGCAGGTTCTGCACTTGTGATTTCTGATCAGGATGAGAACAATGAGACAGAGGTTTCCTGGAGAATCCCCTGATTTAACTAAACTGTACCCACTCAGTGTTGGTAATGGACCAACTGCATCCTCCTAGAAATAGTTTATATTTAAAATTGAGGGGCAGGGAGAGAGGTAACATTTGACACTGTCTTTTGAATGTGTTCCTTATAGAAAACTTTAAGCATATACAGGTACCCTGACACAACAATGATGCCATGTACAAACCAGCAAATGGTACAAGGATGGGAACTAAACTCGCACACACAAGTGTGTGATTGGGTTTTAACACACACAGAAAAATATTACAAAGTAAAAGCTGACCCACACTAGGACTCTGAGCTGAAGTGGATTTTCAGAAAATGGGACTTCTTCCCAGACCCCTCTGGCACAGGGGAGGTATTTCTGAAGCAACGGCAAACGCTGTTGCAGGGTATTGAGCGCTGATTGTCAGCTGTTCTCTCTCTCTGTTACAACTCACAGCCTTTCCTTCCTCTGTGTGGGTGGGCAGGGGAGACCAAGAGAGCGGATTTGGCATTTAAAACAGATGTCCTCGGGGAACAGCAGAGATGACACTTGGGTTATCTTAGTCAAAACTGCAGGACAGCAAGCAAGGGGCTGCGAAAGAAGAGGGATTTAATAGTCAGGAGTTTCAGGGCAAACTCAACATATGCACATTTGATGTAGTGTACATTTTGCTTCTGAAATTTAAAATGGAAATGTGTTTTTCTGATCAGTAAATTTCTTTAAATTGAGGATTTGCATGATTTAATAGAGAGGGGTTATGCACGTTTCCCTAAGACGTGCATATTTCGTGGTGCAGAGTACTAAAATACCCATTTCTATGACTAAAACCTTTTACTGGAGCAAATAAAAACATTATAAAAAAGCCTGTACATGAAAAAAGTGACACACATTCACGTGGGAAAATGGCATACATATTGCTTTAGGGTCAAAGTGATTTCTACAGGACAAGTGGAAAGGGTGCAGCAGGGGAGGTTCAGGTTGGACATCAGGAAGAATTTCTTCATGGAAAGGGTTGTCAAGCATTGGAAGGGGCTGCCCAGGGAGGTGGTGGAGTCTCCATCCCTGGAGGTGTTCAAGAAATGACTGGACATGGCACTCAGTGCCATGGTTTAGTTGACAAGGTGGAGTTTGGTCAAAGGCTGGACTTTATCTTGGAAATCTTTTCCAACCTTAATGATTCTGTGATTCTACTCCATGGTTTAGCTTCAGTGTGTATCTCAGTTGTGTATCTGCATTAAGGACATCTCTTTTTTTAGTTATCATTCTGATATTGCATCCATAGCAGCATCCAAACCTCATTTGTGGAAGGCTGTTGGGCTTTTTCCAGCACCTGGCTTTGAATCCTGGAACGACCTGCAGAGTCATTATTCATGGCTATTCACAGTTCAGAGGCCCAAGAGACACAGAAAAAGTCCAGGGTATGTAATCAAGGATTAATTGTTGCCAGCTTCCAAAGAAATGAAGGTGGGAGGAAAAAAAAATAAAGGAAAAAGGACAGGAATACAAACCCAGTTGATTGAAAGCAGAATGGGGGATCTTAGAGGAAAATTATTATTTCTGAAGTTGCTGGAAGTGTCCCTGTGTGTACATGTGAGTCAGGAACATTGTTCTCCCCCAGCATCTGAAAAGCTAAGAAGGCAGCACAGGTATTACCTAAAACGCCAACTCAGTTCCTAAAATCTCTGGAATTTTGCAATTCTGAGTTTCATTTGATGATGCTTCTTAAAATTGTCAAGAGCTTTCAGATCTCGGTCCAGCTACAGCACTGAGTTAAGAAACTTAATCAGAATCAGCTGTGCAAAAAAAAAAAACCCTTTGTGTATTAAAAAGAAAAAATAACCCTCTGGTTCCAATATAAAAATACAGTGAGACACCAGCAAAAGAAATATTCTCTCTCCTTCCTGGCCTTAATATGGATCTTGCCCATGGAACCATATATACTCCTATGTATCTTAGAGAAATCAGTAGCTGCACAGTAATTGAATTTGTAATTACTTGTAATTGCACATATAAATAAGTGCCCTTGTCTTTTCTGTGTGCCAGCCCGTGCTGAAAGCAAGTGGTTTAAATCTAAAAGACCAAACAAGGTTATAAACTGAGCTGCTCAGAAATGTGAGGCAACATAATTTTGATGAATGTTAAGAAATTCAGGAACGTGTCCATGGTTTGCAGCTCACAGTGAAAGGTTGCAGGGGAAAGAGGACACACACATTCAGAGCAAAAGTGACATGCAAGTCAATCACTAGTTCCTTAGGCATTATCTGCATGCTTTTTCATGACTTTAAAAAAAAAAAAAAAAAATCTAAATTAAAGAATTCTTGGATCTTAACAAAGAATTATCTAAATTAATTTTTATTACCACATTCACATTTAGTATATGCATCAGCTTATAGTTAGGATTCAGGGATCAACTTAACAAAACGTGTGCCAGGAATGATGG
Organism: Neopelma chrysocephalum; assembly: GCF_003984885.1. Taxonomy (NCBI): domain Eukaryota; kingdom Metazoa; phylum Chordata; class Aves; order Passeriformes; family Pipridae; genus Neopelma; species Neopelma chrysocephalum. The sequence continues at coordinate 13,776,756 of NW_020897737.1, forward strand.
TCAGGAGCAGGTCCAAGGGCCTCAGCTCCTGACTTGTGCTAGTAGTGACACCAAAGTCCAAGGACCAAGAGAAGGTAAATATCCACAGATTTTCCCTGATTACTTCATAAGCCCTGGATCACACCTTAGTTGCATCAGGAAGACAAACCAAACCTGACTTACAAAGGTCACATTGCTTTCAGGTTTTAGGAGAGTATCTAAATCGTGACTTGTCATTTTGTGTTTTAAGTACATCCCAGACTTAAACCCACATACCTCACACACTCTGAACTTGCATGGATTTATATATGGATTTTAAACAAATAACACAGTACCTAATATGTGTCCCAGCCTTATTGTTGTTGCTTTTTTTTGAAGAATCCCCATTTTATGCTGCGTGTGTTTTTTTTCCCTTGTTTTAGACTTGAGGATATTGCTCTGGTTTTTACAAAGGGGCTTATTTAGAAACAGCAAACCAGCTCACCAGCTCCTTAGAGCTAAGGCTTCTGATTCCTTTAATGGCTTATTGAAGAGGGGATTCATCTTTCAGGGGAATTTGAAGCCAACTAAAAATACACTGTATGGGGCATAATTTAGGTGATATAAACATAGAATCACAGAATGGTTTGGGTTGGAAGATCATCCTTTCCAACACCTTCCACTAGACCAGGTTGCTCCAAGCCCCATCCAACCTGGCCTTGGACACTTCCAGGGATGGGGCAGCCACAGCTTCTCTGGGCAAACAGTGCCAGGGCCTCACCACCCTCACAGTAAAAAATTTCCCCATAATATCTAATCTAAACCTCCTCTCTTTCAGTTTGAAGCCATTCCCACTTGTCCTTTGGAGGTGTGGGGTTTTTTTTGTTTTGGTTTGGTTTTTTTTTTGTTGGTTGCTTTGTTAGGTTGGTTGTTTATTCATTTCAGATTAAGGAAAAAAATTGCTACCTGGCACCAGTGGAGTTAAAATTATTTCCAGTGATATCAGCAGGAGTTATTGGCACTACTCTCAGACACACTTCTAAGGTCAAAAAAATGATCAAATATTCCTGTGTCTAGAACACGCACTACTCAGCTATTCACAGATTAACCCTTTAAAAACAAAAACTATCAAAAATTCTTGGGGAAATATGTTCTGGAGTAAGAAAACAGCTATAAAAAGATCTTTTTTTTTTCTTTTTTTTTTTTTTGGTAAGAAAATGGTCAATTATGCTTAGAACTGCACATTCCTCAGGGTAAAGGGAAATCTGTCAAACAGATTGCTAAGCAAGGCAGGGCACCTGGAGGCTGTACCAGCTGTGGCCAGGGCAGTCACACACAGCCCCTTTCTCCAGGTGTGCCAGGCTCTGGGCTGTTCCCTTCGGGGGGCACACATGGATCTCACCAAGCCAGATGCCAGGGAAGAGAGAGTAGGAATGAATAATCCTCCAGTGCCAGGCAGAATAAATCTTCTCTTCAGATCAGGCACGTTTGACTTCATCTTTGCCGAGCAAGATTCACACGCTGGATGAAATGAGTCTGAGGTTCTCGCTGGAGAAGAATCACTGCCTTGTAACAAAGAGGCTGCTCCTTTCCTGAAGATTTCTGATTTAGTAGAACATGGCAGTTTCAGAAATGCACTACAATCTGTCTGAACAATTTAACACATGGGACTGGCAGAGAGGAACTCTTTTCAAATAAGTCACTACCATTTATGCTTGGAACCATTACTGGAAGTTTGATGTCCATGCCATTTTAATTGATAATTTTGAAACAACAACAAAGGAAAAAAACCCCACCCAAAGTCACACACATTATGGACTGTTTACCTGCTAATTCTGTCTTTCATCGAAGCTGCTCCTGCATTACAAAAGCATAATAAAAATCCCCATACTGGTAAGAACTAGTAAACATTTTTCTTCATTTGCATAAACAAGAAACCCCAAACAAATACAAAGGCCAATGACTTTCCCTGGCCAGGAACTGGTTAAACAGTTTAAAACTACGCTCAAGGTTTCTTGAAAACATATTTGTCTTTCAGCCAAACAACACTGTTAAAGTCATGTAAATGCTTTGCTTTAAAAATGTGCTTTTTCTGTTCACAGAGAACAGCAGTGTAAAAATAAATTATACAAGAGGCATATTCTCATTTTTAATTTTATCCCTTGATAGATCAGCTGCTTCAAAAATCCCTTAACAACCAAGGACAGAAAAGTTACAGGGTTCACATTTTAAAGATTGTCGATTGTGCAGACCCAGTGCTGCCAACCCACAGAGAGATTTATGGGCCACTTCTGTCACGACCTGAAAACACTGGATTCTATTAACTTGAACTGTGTCTCTTTACAGGAGCCCACAAGGTTGGAAAGGCATTTCACTGCCTTCTCACACCTTGCTTTTCTCTGGCAAAACCAGCTGTGATCACTCAGCAGGTCCTAAAGAACTGAAGTCACAGAAAAGGAGCAGATTTGATATTTCCAGGTGACAAGAACGAACAGATAACCTGATTGGGGCAATCCCTTAAAAGCACCTTAGTGACAATCTCACCGTGCTTTACACACTGGATGATCAGGTTACTTTAGGCCTTGAAAAATTAAACAACCCAAAACCTATTTGAAGGTGTTTAGCATGCCCAAGGCAGGGGGTAGGGGGAAAGGAATCCACACTGAGCTTGGCAAAATGAACCTGCTTTACTCTTCAGCTGCACTGAAGAGTGAAGAACAGAGTGCCCCCAGCACAAGGCTGATGATTTGATCGTTTGCACACCACAGTTAAACGTGCATGTTCATGGATATGCTGTTTTCAGGAGGTGGTGAGAGTCTGAATTTATTATTAGGAAACCAAAAACATTTCACTTAACTGTTTAACATGCGAGATTTCCATGAGGGAATGAAGGGTAGTTACATTTCCAACAGGATTTCAAAACTACACTTTGCCTATTCAACTCTAAGCTGAATGTAAGGCTGAAAGGTTGAAAAGACTAATAAAAGTAACAGAAGTCAGAAAGACAACAATAATACAGCACCTAAAAATGGGTAATTTACACAGTTTTGACATTTGTGTCTTGCATAGACCAATACTTATTAATTGTTTTTCCTCCCAAGACGACTCAGCTTCAGAAAATAAATGTTAAATCATCTTTAATTACAATTAAATGCATGTGTTCCAATTTTTCAAAATACCAGGGTGTTCTGGATTTTTGTTTGTTCAAGTGCAAATATCAGCCCTTGGAAAGGCTTCGTTTCATCCTGTGGGCTGTCAAGTTCATAAAGTCAGGAAGATGAACCTCTAATTCTTCCACAACCAAATCCACATGTTATTCATGCATTAAGTCTTTGTGGCTTCATTCCACTAGAATATCCATAAACCTGAAGCTACTCTGGAAGCACAGGAACTGGGAACTTCAGTTCCTCATTGTGGCTCTGGCTTCTTGGCTGTATTTTGAATACCAAAACAATGACGTGGTACACACCAGGCCAACATGAGTTCCTGCCCTTCCAAGCCCTTCATCCATACCCTGGTTTCCACTGGAAGAACACCCAGGTATGCAGGCAAAATAAAGCTGGAGGGCTCTCCAAAAAGTTCCTAACAGAGATCAGGTACCAGAACAAGGAACCAATTCTCTGGCAGATAAATGCAGCCTGATATGGAGCCTTATGGAGTTTCCCTGAGGTCAGCAGGACTCCACTTTGACACAATATCCAGACATAGAAAAAACCCACTGCAGAGCCAGAGGTGATTCTAAATATTTTCTAACACGATTATTTCTTGGTAACAGTCATTTAGAAATATATCCTGATCGTTTTGGAATTGGTTTACTAAACTGCAATGCTTCCAAAGTTAAAAAGCAACAGGAAATTGCCTTGCCTGTCACAGGAATCTTGAAAAAATTGGACTGAGAACTCTGTTTTGGGTTAGAAAAATAAAAATCCTAAGTTTCAATAATCATAACTGCAGAAGAATCACATTGGTTTTAAAAAAAAATTAGTTCTCTTGCATATGAATATGACTTTACCTGGGGACAGGGGGGCAATTACATATGGGTTTAAATTTATGTCCCCTATAAAGACTTTTTAACTAATGTAAACATGTACCTTTCCTGAATGGTGAAACTTTGCTGAAAGCAAAGTTTTCTTACACAGGAAAAATGAAGGACACTACTTTTTCTTTTTTAAAACCAAGAGAAGAGCAAGCACTCCTGTGCAGTTCACACCTGCTACAGAATTCTCACTGAATTAAAAGAAAAGGTTTGAGTTTCATATGTTAAGCAATACCTTTGATTATACTGGTAAAGCCTTTCCAGTTTTAGGAATTCACATCCCTATGTTTTCATGTTTCTAATCTTACAGTGAAACTATTCCATATTCCCCTTTCACAGTAAACTCTGTACAGTTCAGTCTCTGGGTACTGATAAAGTAGCTGAAGACAAGGTTGCAAATTTTTCAGAAGAATAAAACTTCTGCTGCATGGAGGGTGGAGGGAATAAAAAAAGGATTAAAAAAAAAATCTAACTAGATAATGGCTTCTTTCTGAAAAATACACTTTCAGAAGTTTGCAAACCCTGAGGCTTGGTTGTTTCCAATTGAGTTCCAAGTGGCACATAACAATATATTCCTGAAGCCTCTTCCAGTTGGCTGTATAGATATTAAATTGCTTTAATGCCTTCTCTCTTTTTAGGATCTCAGTCCTCATAGTTTTGAGGTGTGGGCAAATGCCCATTGCCACGTTATCTCCAAAGCATGGAAGTTTTGCCCACTTTGGTTTACCCTTCCCTTCACTGCTGGCTGTTTGCTACCCCTGGGATCAGCTGGATGAGCTGCTCCAAGCCCACCTGGAAGCAGGATGGGGAAAGCCTGAGGCACCAACAGCTGGTCAGGGAAGGCAAGGAGATGGTGAAAAACAGCCTGGTGCTCCAGCACAGCCTGATTTGGAAAAGCAGGTGTTTGTCCACAGGCCTGTACTCACTAAAAAGCAGATTATTCCTTCCTCTGCCTACGTGCTACAAGTACAAGGATTAAAGGTCTATTAAACATGAACAAGGGTGGCTGAATAAAAACCCCAAACTAACCAACAAACATGACCTGTTGTATAACGGAAACTGTGGGGGTGATGAAGCACTTTTGGAGTCAAATCACAAACAATTAAAAACACAGAATCTGTCTCTCTGTTCCAGTAATCTCAGTTATCTTTTGTAGGGGTAGTAGGTTGAATGTTTCCAAAGGAGCAGGATTCATACATGGTTTCTGTCCTTTAAAATATTTTGGGGTCAAACTGCATTTGACAACAGCCTTTGAGACAGTTATGCTATGTCAACACCTTCCTAATTAAACCTTTCATTATTCATTTACTGTGCTGTTTAACAAACATGGCACATCAGTGGCAAAGCAGAGAAGAAGAAAACATGTTCTTTAGGAATTACCACTCCAGTGGAGCAGATGATTACAGCATTTGAACTAAGGAAGATCCTCAGCCAGGAATAGGTGAGTGCCACAGCAGAAACATCACTCGTGTGGAGTAAAACCAACACCAACTATTTTTAAAATAGATACTAGTCACTGAAAACTTGTATTATTTTCCATGTGCATATGGCAGTGCTACTGACATTTCTTCCACAAGTTTTTCTTCACACCAACTCACACCTGCTTTGGAATCTGCAATGACCACCTTCCAACCATTTAAGCATGTCCAAGAGCACATGTGTGAATCCTACTGAGATCAACAGGACCCAAGCACGTGCCTGAGCGTCCTGTGAAGCACAAATTAAGTGTTCCATAAATATTTGCATCTGTCCAAGGGCTTTGTTCAAATACAATGTCTAAAAGCTACACATCTTTTTTTCCCCCTGTCGCATCAGAAACACAACCAGATTTGGTCTAAACCAGAAGGAAGTTCTGATCTAACCCATCACTGTGACAAACAGGCAGGGATTAAAAAGAGGATGTTGATCATACCATGAAGCTCCCAGAGTCTGTTATTTGTACTTGACAAAGGGAAATACAGAAGTTCCAAAAGTTCGTGGATAGACAGACACAGACTTCAAACTTTGGGAAAACAAATGAACTGTTACCACAAAAAAAAACCCCAAAACCAAAAAAACAGCTGTTTTCACAACAGCTCTTCGTTTTTAAATGACACACAAGGATTTTCTACTCTAATAAAGCCTGCTGTATATTCTGGTAGTAAACTTCAGATTTGAAGAAATTTTTATATAAATCCATAAGTTATATTTCTTTTCGTATTAGGGGAAAATATTTCAAATGCAATAAAATAGCAGAATTCATGACTGTATAGTAGGCAACTTTTCATTTTTTCAGATTCAGTTGTACAAACTATAAACTGTTAAATTCATCTAGTAACTGGAAAAGTTGTGGGTATTTGAATTTACTTACCTGAATAGTCATTTAGCAAATATTTTCAGATACAAGTCTAGATACAGAGTTATGTAATTTGAATATTAGTTTACACATAATATAAATCAATGTTTGACAATATCAAAATCCCATCAAAGAGTGGGCCCTTCTTATGCTGCTATCAAATATAGTATATCACTGTGGGATAGCTGAGAATCATAGAATGCTACTGTAGGCTTGTTTATTAAATCAGGTCAGTTTTCAGACCTTCCAAATAGGAATACTAAACATTTATTTTTTCCCCTCTGGAAATTTTTTTTTCTCCTCCTGCTTAATACAGTGGTCATCCCAATTTCTAATGAATTTATAAAAATATTTTTTTTTTATCCAATAACCCCAGCAAGGTAAAAATAGGAGTTTTCATAGCAAATGATAAACAGGCTCACGGACTATGAGAGAAACTAAACTTATTTAAATTGCCATACATTCGCTACTGAATCACACATCAACAGTTCCTTTTTATGTGTGTTGCTGTCCACCTCAGACTAGCAGTTTTTAAGGTGCAGAAGCATCTTTCAAATATACGCATCTAACTTAATAATTAAGATTCACACACTAGTGTCACATGCTTTAAATTTACATCACCTGCCCATCCAAAGCTGTGTTAAATAACAGCACTAATTGAAACTGCATAATTCATTAGAAACTGCAGCACTTCCAATTCATAGGACAAAGGGGTGCTTACGTGGTTCTTATTATATTACTAGATATAATTTTCTGAAATAAGAAAAAGGAAAAAGAAACGAAAAAAACCCACATTTGAAAGAAGTTGCTGCACCTGCAAAAACACTCTTTAAGCTTACTATGAAATACAAAAAAGTGCACCCTTCTATATCTACATATAAAACATATTAGAAATAAAACTTGTGTAAAATGTTTGCTGTGCAAACTATAAAAAGTCAGTCAGTCAGTCCATTCTTTTTTTTTTCCTAAGTGTTTTGTCACACTCTCTTGCTTCCTACTGCAGAGAATCGCTGTTATCCAAGACCAGCCCGCTGATGTTTGTTGTTGAAAGGTCTCCTCCATCATCTTCCCCGCTGTCCACAGACTCATCCTCGCTCTGCCCTGCCATCATGACTTGCTGGACAGCCAAAGTAGCACCATCAGATGACAAAGACTGGAGACTGTCTACATTCATGTTGACTGGAGCTGTAATGGTGACAACAGCACCTGCAGAAGCACAATCACAGTAATTTAGCATCTTTCCTGCTTTCCAATTTTAAGTAATACATATTTATTATTTATGACAGGGTTTTTTCCCAATCAACAGGAAGAAAACCTAAGAAACTAGATTAAAATAAAAGCCATATAGGTCGTCAAACACTCAAATGTCAGGAAATGCCAGGATTAGGTTGGTCAGGAATCTTAAACTTAGCTGTGTTATAGACACCCACTACAGCAATTCTCCAATCAAGTCAACAAGGCCATTTCTGCAAAGTATTCCAGCTTAATTCATTGCAGAAAAATGGGAGTGTTCATAGAGATTCAAGGGGAGTTTTAAACGGACAAAGCTGTTGTCAGGTCCAGCACAGGCTGAGGGAAGAGTCTGCTACAAACTGGAAAGGAACAAATCATCAGGCAGCAGGACAAAAAGGATGATCCTGAGATTAAAGCAGATATTTATCTTCCTTAAATTAGGTCTTCTTGTTTGATCTGATGCTGAGGAAGTTACTTCAGTCAAAGTCCCTCTGCCTCTCACTGTTCACCTTGAAACACGTGAGGCGGATGTAGAATTGCAGACGCTCAGCAACGAAACTGAAGCTGCAGCCCCAGAGTGCTCATCAAAGAGAACACTCCTGACGTGCACACACGCCCTGAGAGAACTCAGTTGTACATCAGAGCTGTACATCTTGCTTTTGTTTCAAAAGTTGTGAAACGGCAGAACAAAAGCAACAGTCTCTCGACACAAAATCCAATAAAATGCTCCTCCAAAAACACAGGCAATTAAAGAGAAAAAAATTGACACGTTTCCGTTATGTTTTCCCGGATTAAAACCACATTTATGCTGAAACATGAAGAAGTTCCCCATCCCCCCAAAGGCATCAATCCCTTCAATTCCCTGTTACAAAGGAATTAACTATCCATGGTCTCTCCTTACCGTCGGACATCGTGAGCTCGTTGGATTGCTGCTGAGCAACTCCTGAGGCAATGGAGTCAGGCCAGAACCTCTGCACTGGCCTGTTCTGAGCTGTTTTCTTCTTCGTTTTGGGAGTTTCGGAGCAACTGGAATCCAGCATTGGCTGAAGAATTCGCCTTCTAGCATTGATAAACCTGAACACAACCGAGGGCAAGGAGAACTTGTGACCAGTTTGCTTCAAATTCTCTCCCACATTCACAAAGCATGCAGTGGAAAGGAAAAAAATCAGGAATATAAAATCTTCTCCCCATCAGCTGGGCTTCACTTTTTTTTTTTTTTTTGGAAAGCTTTTTTTCTGCTCTCAGAATACCCACATCCTTTGATTTTGGCAAACTAGCTAAGAAAGTGCTTCTATCATTTTGCAGCTTGCAGCATTTTTTTCGCCCCACCTAAGAAGGAAAAATCCTCCAGACAGCACAACAGATGTACACTTCAGGATCTTATTAAAAACTAAGCACCAGAAAACTTGCTGACAGCACAGCTCAGAAAGCTGACACTCTTCTCATTAGAGTCCACCTAAAATCTAGCCCCTGCCTAACCTAGTTTGTTTGGTCTGGTTTCATTTACTTCCTTGAGCTTCTGCATTACTTATTTTATAGGCTTTCCTGGCTTTCCAAGGGCTGGCTCCTGATCCAGGAGACAACAGCCAACACATTTTTAACATCTTTCCCAATTCCTTTTAGTTCCCTGGTTTTCACTTGTTTATTTTAGCATGTTAATTGCTGCTCTTCCCCTTCCTGCTAGTGAATAAGACAATGCTTAAACCACATCTCATTAGCTACCAGCAATTAACTGAATCAACTTCAATGCAGGAGCTGTGCCAAGGAGCTGGGACTGAGGATATCATCCCTAAATCTGACAAAACACAGCCAGGACACACCTTTGCCTGCAATGGAGGGAGGTTGGTTGCAGCTGGCAGGTCCATGTGGTGCAATAAAATGCTCTTCAAAGACAGCAGTCGGATCCCAGGCCACAGAGCTCCGTGACTACATGTCCCACAGGCAGAGTTACACTGTTCCACTTTTGGAACCCGTGTTCTGTCACTATCTTAAGTATTTCCCCACTGGACCCCTCTGCAGCCACGCAGCCAGTGTCCTCTTTGAAATCTGAGGAAGATCCCTGTTGGACTTTGCTGCAGTAATTTTAGGAACTGAACCCACAAGCCGAATAGGTGCGTGTTGGCACCTTCCCTCCTCTCTTGTGCGGGGGCAGGTGTCTTATCTTACAGCTCCAGTGAAGATAAAACATGCTAAAACATGCTGAACCATGAACCAGTGTAGCTGAGGTACTGCCACTCCCCAGGCATCACTGCTCAGAAGAGCACCTTTGATACAGGGGCAGAATCAATATCTGTTGACAGTAACTTCTTAAATGTTTGCAACCTTTTCAGAGCTTCAGGTCACTGAACACCTTTAATCTTCCATTTCTTTACTTTGCAGAAGAGAAATGAGAGTACTTCCATCTCTCTCAGCAATAGAACATAACTCCCTAATGTTGCAGTGTTTTCTGGAGTCCTTATATAATTTAAATGGCATGAGGGTTATTATACCTTATAAAAATGACATGCTTGTGTATCAGTGTACAACTCCTGTATTTCTATACATATTTTGTAGCATATGTAGAACAGCAAGTTCAATTCCAGATATCCAACTTACACTCTTAAGTATTTCTATGTTGTAAGCACGTGGAGACGATGACAGATATTAAATAAGGGTTTTGCTCTTACCAGTTGTTAACCTGGAGTAGTGTCAGATTTGTTTGTGCTGCAATCTGCTTCTTCTCATCCTCTGTTGGATATGGATGCTAAAGAGGCCAAAAAAGCAAACAAAAAAAGGCATAAGCTTGTTTCATCTCCTCATCAAAAATAAGGACTCCTTTATTACAACTGATTAAAGCTGCTCCTCATCAAAAATAAGAATTCCTTTATTAAAACAGATTAAAGCTGCTGGATTAAGACCATCTGACTCATTAAAACACGAACTTTAGAAACCTCACAAACTTTTATAGATATAAATAATTTAACAAGGAGTGCTTTACCACACAGAACTGATTTTTATCCTTGAAAGTGTCTATGACACCATTAAACTACTGATGTGTAATTCAGAAGAAAAAGCTTCTCATGGCCGACAGTCTTTATTAAACAGCGTGATCCCAGGGCAACACAGCATGTGATAACATCTGATTAGTTATGCTGTCTAAAGGCAATGTCATATGAGAGCACTGACAAGCACTTTCTAGTTAAATAAAGCTGCTCTGAACTAAACAGATGAAGTCAGTGCATGTAACACAAGAGGCGCACACGCGGTTTCCCTGTATCAGTTTTCTGCTGTGAAATAGTTGTAAAACACAAAATATCCATCAACTAAACACTGAAATATAACTTGAGACCCATTTAGCCTTTTGAGGTAAGTTGAAAGCACAAGTAGATAGTAACACACTTGGTACACATTAGGATTGTTGGAAAGGAGATAAAGTCAGAAAATTTGAAATTTTTCTCTATCAAAAATACCCCCAAAACACCATAAAACACAGATGGAATTATTCTTCCTTGTGCCATGAACCAGGGTGTAGAGAGTGTTAAGTACTCAGCACAGTGAAACGAAGAAAGCTTCCCTTTAACCATGTTTATTGAGACCACGAAGTACAAACGTAACACGCTTATTAAAATAATAATAAAATCAACTGACATTAGATTGTGGAACTACTCCAAATGACTTCAGGGAAAACTGAACTGAGATTACATAAAGGACAAGAGAATAAATTCACCTTCTTTGTGAAGCAAAGTTGTAAGAGACCACATAAAAGAGTTACATAAAAAAACTGTAACTCTTGACCATGCTCAGTCCTTACCCCTATGTGCTGAAAAAGCCAAGATCTCATCACATTTGTAGCGTGCTTGGGAAGAACTCCTCTTTTATTTTTTGATGAGCCATCATCTTGATGCAAGATGCCTAGATCTTGGTTTAATTGCAACTGAAGCTGCACACATAATTTTGGAAGAAATAAGGCAGTTAGCACAGTAATAGTTCTGTATCAATGAATGAACAACTCATTTATTGAACAAAAAGACATTAGGCTTGAATATTTTGAATAAACTCACTGTGTGCAAATATAAACAACTATGGAAGCCGTAAAATACTACAGATTTGAGAATTAAACAAAGGGTAAAGTAAAATTAATTATTATGCTAGAGTTGCACACGATGATGATAAAGGTCCTGTTAAAAAATGCATCTAAATTCTCAAAGAGCAAGAAGACCTATATGGTAGAATATGTAATTCACTTCACAACACTTTTACTACTTCCTAAAGGTTCATATTTCTTCCTCTTTGTTTTTCACTTTCTATGGATACATCAAATCATTTGCACACTGGTTATCTGAACATTTAGGAATACATTCTTAAATGCTTACACAGAGGTAAGAAGAAATACTGTACAAATTGCATATAAGATTCTATTTCAGACAATTATAATTGAAATCATTCTAAATCAGGTTTCTCAGACAAACTGGAGCAATTTCTTAAGCCAACCATTATGTCTGCGTCCTGTATGAAACTAGTTTTGAACAAGGTTTAAACTATCAAATTACAACAAATACATATCTGGAGCATACCTTTATTTCCAAAACAATGCTTTACATTCTAAATAATCTGCCTGTATATGAAGGCTTTATAATGAACTTTCAATAGCTCTCCACCAGTAGTTTTCCCTACCTCCAAAGCATTCTGAAACACTCAAAAAGAAGAAACTGAAGAAGGATTTTCTATGGGTGACAAGGAATCCAGGTCCAAACCTATGCACAGGTGGGTCTGGAGATTCCTACTAACATCAAGAGTAGCCACAGATGTGTATAGAAGGTCAAGTCCTTCTTTTGTTTATAGACTATAGGCATTATTTTCGACTCAGGGTTTTTTTTTTTTCCCATAAGAGGTATAAAAAACATTTTTCTTCAAAAACACTTCAGTATAGGAGAGTAATTTTACACATTTCTTTCTGCAAGGTGTCTGAAGACAGAACTGTATTTGTTCTAGGCAAGTACATACATGCTCCTGCCAATTAAAAGAACACTCTGTGCACGCTTTTTTTGGTTGGAAAGTCAGAATAAGGAAGAAAAGAAGCCAGTGAGTCAGTGATTACCAACAGATTCAGATGGTAGCTCCTCATTCACATTTTTAATTGACTCCAGATTCCTGGAAAATTTGATTTACCACTTCCAGCTCCAAGAGAAAGCGATCAAGGTTTTCTGTAACTAAAGATGGTCTAGTTTTCATGTTTCCTTTTCCTCAGTTGTTCCTTTGAACTCTCCAGATCCAACTCTCAGGAGCCTCCCCCAAAAGAGTGCTGGCCCTTATCTTTCAGGGTATGACACACTGAGCCAAATGTGAGGATCTCCCACAGTCTCAACTGAGTATCTTGCAGGTTTTATGGCAAAATGCTTCCCAAAATATACAGACTCTGAAGTACATACAGTTTCACAGTACTAGTGGTTGCCACCATGAGAAAAAGTCAGATTTCTGGCAACAGCAGTGTGGCACCATAATGCAATACAGTAAATCTATCTAAACCTCGTTCAACAACTAGAAAAGTTGTAATAATTGAAAAAGTGTCTATTTAATTCAAAGGGGTTTTTGTTTTGGAGGGTTGGTTTTTTTTCCCTTGGGGAGGAGGTTAGGGGTGGGGGTTTTATTTTTTAATTTTGGTTCTTTTTTTTTTTATGTGCCTATACTCTTCTGCCATCAGTAAAGGAAGACATTTAACAGGTAGGAACTATGATGTGGCAAGGGAGCTCTGCCTGAGATCTCCAAATTATGCCACTTTATACAACTTGTAGCTCCTACAGCAGTGCTTGCACTAATTTTACATGAGTTACTACGTGTGTGTACACAGAGCTCGTTCTGACAGTCTGCCAAATTTAAACCAAACCTCTTAAAACCACTGAGATTTATCTGAACCCCGAATAACTATTCTGTGAAGCCCATGAAACAAACCTGAGAGTTCTGGATCCGGATAGTCCCAGGTGACAGTGCCTGTGTCACCACTTGGCCTTGTGGAGTGACCACAGTGACGGGCTGATACACTGTCCCCCCTTAAAGCAAAACAGCAACACACATTACAGGTAAGTAAAAACCCTTCAAGTATTATTCTCTTTAAATACATAAAGACATCAGCACTGCAGACAATACAAGAGCTTTCATAATATATTTACTATGTTTTTTTCTAGTAACCATGTAAGATGTGCTCTTTGCTACACTAACGCTTTCTTCCATCCACAAAAGACCGTACAAAATTTGACTTTATTTCCCTATATTTTGGGCATCCTAGATCTATTTTCAAAGGAAAATGCCATGATTATCAGGCTACAAAAAAAAGTTAATCCTTTTGTTTTAACTAAGTCTTCAAAAAGGGTCTCAACACCAAAACCACACCTATGTGAGTGCAGTGGTTAGGGCAGGCAGATGGGTTTGTTTTAAAACCCTGCTTAGAAGGAAGATAACGTGTTTCAGTTAAAATGTCATTTCTACAACAGCAGGACAACAAGGACACAGACTTGTAGGGGTGGTTCTCAACTCCAGGGAGCATGAGGCAGCCAACAAGTGCAATGTTTTAGGTAATGCATGCTTTTGTCAAACAGAATTTTTTTTTAAAGGGAAAAAAAGTCTCTAAAATGTCTTTGTAGTGTTGTACAGAAAGATCTCTTAATATTATACACCTGTAACTGCCACTCACATAGTCATGCTTGGTATACAAAAAATTAAACCTTCATAAAACATTAAAGCACTTGACTGTATTACAACAACTTCTCAGGTGTTAAGAGTTAAAACACATTTTTTAAAGTCTTTGTGTATTTTTTGTAACAACTATTAAAGAAACCAACACGAAGAGCAAGGTGCCAGTTGTTTTTACTTTGTCATACCTGCTACTGTTGCCATAGTTACATTTCCCTGCTGCAATGCTGATGCTGGCACCATAATCCCTTGGGGACTGAGTGTGCCTGCAATGGCACTTGGAATTTGCTAGAAAAATAAAACAATTAGTTGCTTGCATTTTTTTAAACTTTTTTTTTTTTTGTAAGGAGATAAATCATGCTTGTGTGTTTTTTTATTTTGTATTATGCATTTTTGGTTCTAAAATACATTTGGAGCTTAATCACAGGATTACTTTCAAAGAGAAAGAGACTTCATTAGAGGTTCATCATTACCTATATTAACTTCCTCATTATCACCAACCATTACCTTTGAAAACCCTCATGAAAGCAACTGTTAGATGTAAAACTACCTTCAGAAATTCTAGTTCTAGGTGTATATATAGCGAGAGAAACAGTCTCCAAAAACACCAGGGAAAAAGGACAGATGAAATGACCCTTGGTGCTCTGATTACAAGCATCAAAGCTTTAGAATTTTAGTTATTACCTTAATTCCATCAATTTCAAAATGATGTATTAAGTATTCAAGATGCCCAGTATGTTTTATTCTGCTCAATATAGTTCTTACTCAACCCTGACCAGGCAAACTCTTCTGCATTCCTTAATATGTATGAATAATTCCTTTTGATAGCAAATGCAAAATGCAGGAGACATACAAAAAACACCTTTAAAAGGGTTCTTTTTATCTGATTTTAGAATCTCCTTTCCACACTTCCAGACACTGAAACCTAAGTAAGGAGTGCAGAAAGTGGAGTTCAAAAGTCATTGAGGCTTTTTTGAATACAGATCATCAGACACATGAGTAATTCAGAGAAGGGCCACCCCTTAAGACTCAGTATCTTGCAGGTACTTGGGTGTCAGGGCTCACTTTGCAGCATTTAACAGCAAAAATATCAACCATAACATACAAACTATTGTTAATTGTCACCAATTTACTACAAAAAATGCAACTGGCCATTGTCTTTAGTAATGTCAACAATATATAAACTGAGGTTCATATGTATAGAAATGGGTCCTGTCCATAATTACACATTTACCTGAGGTGACATGCAATGACAGACATCTCAAATATTGCAACTATAATCCATCAGACATTGTCTATTTGTCCCACAATACAGACTGTGTATAAACTGTATCAGTCACCTCAATATTTCAAGGAAGCAAACCAAACTAAAGAGACCTTCTTAACAAGGAAATTTTTTAGTTCTCCTTTGTTTACTCTGTTTCCTACCCTCCTTCCAACTAAACAGCAAATCCAGGCTATTCTGAATATTTACACTTGCTGAACTGAGGGAAAATCATAAAAGCAAGACAGACAATAAAAAATTGAGTCCGTGTTCTGGCATATTTGAACATCAGGCAGTGGCACATAGGTGTGCACACAAAAAAATAATAAAATAGCTCTTCCTACTCTTAGTAACTGATTTGAGAAAGTACAGGAAATTGCAGAAACTCTGTTTGCAAACTAATAGCAAGAGAAGTGCAGCTGTGAGTTCCTAAGGAAATCTAAGCAAAAACACACTTAGATGTATTTGGAACATACCTGAGATTGCACAGGTGAATAAGGACTTCCAGGCTCTCCACTTAATAGAGTTTCACTGTTCATTTTTGTCTTCAGGCAGGCAATGTAACGACTACAGAAATCCTTGCAGAGTTCATTAACCTTTTCTAGCTCGAGCAGATGGATACGAAGAACTTGGATTGCTTTTACCATCTAAGGGAGAGAAGTGGGGGGGAAAGAAAGTTAGAAACAAAATAACTGTTAATTCAAAAAATATTTAACGTGAGATTTAAGCAAAACTCTACTTTCCAGTAGCGAAGTTCACCCAATCAAAGCAGAATTGCTAATTGCTAAGTCATGAAATGTGAAAGGAACATAAGTAAACTACAACCCAGGGGAAACAGAACAGGACAACATGATCTTTGTCACATGTGACACATTAGGAAGACAGAGCACAGTAAAGGTGTCGCAGGGCAGGGGGTGATCTTTAACCCCATCAAACAACTCTGTGTCATAAACCACACAAGACTGAAAGTGAAGGAAAGTAATCTCATCCACACATATTATTTGGAAAGCAAGGTTGGAGCAGGTTTGGCCACCAGCAGTTTTCTTGAGCTCTGTAATTTAGAGATATCAGCTCCACGTTACAACCTGACCCAAGGAAACCAAAAGTGTACAGATGAGTTTTGAGACACACTGAGAAAACCCTCCTGTGATTTAGTCATAAATTTGTCACACAGACTGCTAGGGAGGGTGAAAGCCTGTCATCTCACCTGTAACCAAAACACAACAGCTTTTATCTTTCAATTAAATTAGAATAAAGAGGTCCCAAGCTTTGTCACCTTGTTCAACAAAGCTTAAAGTAACCAAAGAGTTTGTCAGTCCTACAGCTTTTATTTAAGTTCCTCTGCAACTGTATGTCAAAGATGAACAACTCTCAGGTAAAACCTTGTAAAGAACTTTCAGGTGAGGAGACTGGTTCTGAAATATAAATCATTAAATAAAAAGCATGAAACCCAATTAAAAAATCCATGTTTAAACAAAAATCAAAGTGCAGGACATATGTACATGGTGAGAATACTTATCATGCTTACTGTAAGAAAAAGACTTGTAAGCCTGGATAACCAGTGGCATTACATACTGCATAAAAATAGCTTAGGTGATTGTAAGGGTCATGGCAGAAGATCAAAAGCTAAAACTAAACCCAGATGGTCTAAATTTTCATGAAGCAGTAAGAAATCCAGGGCATTCAAATATGTACACAACACACTAGCAAAGTAATTATTTTTTACACAGCATGCCACCCCCAACATTTATGTGCTATGTTAGATCTCCCAGAGAAATACCCTTTGGTTTTATGAAACTGAGTAATTATAATTTTGAGGCAAAGTGCAGAGCTTGATTTTATAATTATTTGGAAAAACTTCTCCTATATGAAGGGTCACTTCCCTGGCCAGAGCACTGAATCCAATGGCCAGAAATGATGCCTTATGAACTAATCCACCTATTACTTCTAACTCAAGAAGCCAAATGGGAGCTGAAGCTGCCTTTTTTCAAAGCACCTAGAGGAGACCAAGGCAGGAAAACTTCTGGGTATTCTCCCCTCTCCACCATGACACTTTAGCTTTCACTGTGACAGATCTTCTCCCTGTTTTTCCAGCAGAAGTTGTAGGACACTCACCCAGGGTAGTAGACAATTTTATGTTAAAATAAACAAGAGATAAAAACATGAAAGGATTTTAAAAAAAAAAAAAGGAAGAAAATCTTATTTCTTCTCAGGGCTAAAAAGAAAAAAAAATTACATGTATATTTCAAAGCACAGCTGCAGAAAAATATGAGCTGTAGATGTGAGGCAGTGGATCCAAATTAGTATCTGGTAACTCTTTGGACCAAAAGCTTTGAAATAATAAGTGCAACGACCCAGCACTGAGGCATAAAACAGTGATCTTCTAAACCAGCCCAGGTTGCTGTTTAAACTCTGTTTAAGTACCTTTAAACACAACAAAGTTAAACCATGCAAATTTAACTAGATTTTTACCACAAAACAAAGGTCACCCATGTCTAAACATACTCTGTTCCAGAGACAAAAAAGCTTAAACCAGAAAATTCTTCGTATGTTGCAGATCAACACATTGCACATATGTCAGTGAGTGCTTTAAACATTCAAGCTCAAACTGAGGTAATAAAAATATGCCTTTGGACACATAATATTTAACTATATTAGGGATTAGTTTGGCTCGGTCAAGAGGGTTTTTTTTTTCTTAAAACATTACCCATATTTGTATTATTTATTTATCAGCATGTGTTTGGAGGAAAAATAAAAGTCCTTTCTTCAGCTTAGATTTAGTTTCAAATTGATGGTCAATACCTGAAGTGAAAACTGAATTAAAGTCAGAATTAACCATAAATCAAGAATCAGCAACACTATCCAGGTTTCTCCAGAGCCACACACTGCCACACCACTCTTGCAGGAAGCTGTGCTAGAAGGCAAGCAGAACTTTGTAAATGTGCCATGCCTGTCATCAAGATTTATTAATTAATTTACAACTACACTAATTGTGGCCATATGGCTCCTGCTCTCTTGCAGCATGGGTGGACCAAAGTTCCATGTCAGCAGAAGTTCAAGAACTCCTGATAAAATCACCCATGTTGAACAAAATCAGTACAAAGAAATGTTTTCAGACAGGCCAGGGCAGCAGTAATATTTAAGTCCTGTGTTCTTAAAACACACAACTTCAAAATCTACCACCACGTTTTTGGTTTTAAGTGCTCCTGGAATGGAATATGCCACAGAACAATGGATTTTTATGTGCCAATTGATTCAGTTTTTTCAGATGTAGAAATAAACCTGGACTATAATTTCACACAACATGCATGAGAGAATCTCCATATACTGACACATAATCTTCTCACTCAAATAACTCTTTCCATTCGCAAAAAAACCCAAACCAATAAAATTCATTCACAGCTCAGCTACCTCCCTGACCCAAATTCTCCTGGGGTAATTTAGGTCTTCAGGGGAAGAACACAAACTCTGGGAGAGGGGGGTATTTTG
This sequence comes from Neopelma chrysocephalum, assembly GCF_003984885.1. Lineage (NCBI taxonomy): Eukaryota > Metazoa > Chordata > Aves > Passeriformes > Pipridae > Neopelma > Neopelma chrysocephalum. Next base: position 13,795,737 of record NW_020897737.1, read on the forward strand.
TCTTCATTTGTTTTGATTTGAAAAACCTCTTTTCCCTATTTTGACATAGCTAGGAAAGGTATAACTAGATGTTTAGGTTCTACACATTAAAATACTAAGAACACTTGTCAGAAATGCAAAAGTGTGACTTGTTCAGTCAAGAATATTCAAACTACATCAGCTTGCTTCACCACTACAACTTATGCTGACACAACTAAGAATTCAATAGGACAGTCTTTGAGAAGAGGGTACTGAACCAAAAATCCTTACCCCAAATGAAACAAAAAACTTGAGGGGGTCTTCAAAAAAGTCAGTGAGTGTCCTGTTCAAATACAAAAGTGAGAGCATATTTAACACTCCTTGTTTTGTATTGTTTCTAGACTTGACAAAGCCTTAAGTAACCTGCTCTGACTTAAGAGCTGACCCTACTTTGTGTAGGAGGTTGGACTACAGACCACTTGAGCTTGTAGTCCAACCTGAACCACCCTATGGTCCTAGGAATGTGGGGTAATTTGAAAAGTCACCCATATAGGGGAAGAGTTTACTCTGAACAGAAGCTACACAAGAGGTAGGAACCACCCTGAGGCAACATGATATTTATGCAGCATCTGGGTTAATACTAAGCAAAAAAAAAACCAACAGTGTTAAGTAGTGGAAGTCTTAAAACATGTAATCTGTGAAAGCTCTAAAAAATTATCTGCAAACACTCACGCTGAACAACCTCTTAGACATGGAGGAGCCTGTCTGTGTAAGTCCTAAGCACAAAAGGATACAAATGGAGAAAAAAAGAGCAGTTTAGAGCATTGGCTGATTACAAGATGTGTTTTAGCTGTGAAAATGAGGTAGAGATGGCAAAGGCAAGGGCTGAAGGGTATGAAGCTCCAACAGATGATACTCCATGTAATGAGGACACTGAGTTGGAAGCTGAGCATGTTTCCAGAAAGAAGCACATGCACTTGGGAGCCTCTGGCTAGTGATACAGAGCAGATTTTGCTGCAAACTCAGGTCTTCTGATACTGATGCTTGATATAAGGACTAAGGTGGATGCAAATAACATTCCAAAACAGATGGAGGTAGTTAAAGCTTAGAAAAGAAAGCACACTTCCAGTCTAGTAAGAAGAACATTAGCACAGCCTTCAGCTTCCACTTCATTTCCACAGGGATTTGAAAAGGGGAGGTCTGCAGCACAGGATGGGTCAGGCTGGAAAGGACCACAGTGGGTCACCTGGTCCAACCTCTCTGCTCCAGCAGGGCCACCCCAGAGCACATGGCACAGGATTGTGTCCAGAGGATTCTGGAATATCTCCAGTGAGGGAGAAACCACACCCTCTCTGGTCTCTGTTCAGTGCTGGGTCACTGCACAGCAAAGAAGTTCTTCCTCATGTCCAGGTGGAACTTCCTGGGCATCAGTTCTTGCCTCTTCCTCTTGTCTTGCTGGGCCCCCTCGAGCAGAGCCTGGTCCATCCTCTGACACCTCCCTGCAGACACTTATTGATGAGGTTCCCCCTTAAGCTGCACTTCTTGCAGCTAATCAGCACTTTCATCCAGTTCAGAGAACATCAACAGAGACACTACAAGTGACCAAGCCTCAGAAAAGAGAACAAAATTATTGAAAACTGGAAGAAACCTGCAGAGGACATTCCAAGATAGAGGACAGTTCTGGTTCAAATAATATGCTGTGCCATGCACATCCATAACAGCTAAATACTTACTGCAAAAAAACCCAGAACATAAACTTGTAGCTCCCTTTTACCTCTCTAAATAATCTAAACCTGTGTGGTCAGTCACTGGAGTCAGAAAAGTTTAAAAGTTCTGTTTGCAGCCTACAGTTCTTGAGGAGCAAATGTAGCTACCACAGAAAAGCCACTTTCTCTGTATATTTATTAGGGATGGACTGGAACTCAGGGGAGAGTTCCAGTCCAAAGACAACTGATCTGCATTAAAAATACACACATACCTAGAACGTCAAGACTTCCTACATCTCAGAGCAAGCTGATAAAACCTGTCCAGGAGTAGGAACAAAGCTTCTCAGTTTTCTTTCAACAGATCTCAGAACTGAACTTTGCATTTTCCTGCTATATGCTCTTCCTTGGAAAGAAAAGAGGCATCTTAGACACCTCTCAGATGCAGGAAGAGACAACAACTGAAACTTCACACTTCAGGGAAGCCACAGCACAGTTTTGTGGTTTTTTTTTTTAGTGCTGCAGGTTTTGAACACAAACCATGGCTAATTCTATTACAAGAATGCACATAGAGAAAAAAAACAGGAACACAGCAATAAACCAAATAAAAAATAAAGTTAATCTATGTCATTTCATGGAGTACCCTAAAAAACACCTTCCACAAGGAAGTGTAACTTTTTTCACATCTTTTCAAATTCTTATAATTTCTTCTGAGAAATTCTCATTCTCTTAAACATGCTGAATCCTAATACCAAAGTTCTGACCCATCCAGAAGCCAACAGTTATAGAAATGTTCTTATCCATTTCGCTGCAAAAACCCTGCTTTGACCATGTGCCTGACAAAATCAGACTCGGGAAAGACACTGCAGAATAAAAGGCCTGGTAACACTATTTCTGGATGGACCACAACCCTTTGCCTTGCTGCTTCAAGATCATCAATTTATGCTGTTTGAGTGTTTAACTGGAAGGAACAGAATCTCTCCATCTAGATAATAAAGTCTGAAACTTGGTTTATAGGCCAGGCTTAACAATATGTGGGTATCCTTAAAATTAAGTTCCAGGTGGATGCTAGTGATATTTCCCAGTGCTGAAATCCTTCATACTACTAATGCAGGAAACCACCAATTAATTCAGAATGGGAACCATAATACCCAAGTAATAAGGTAATCTAGACTGTATCTTTAGAGCTACTCAAGCTGGAACAACCACACACTGTTCTTAATGAACCTCCTTTATGGTCAAACTGATCCAATGCCTGCACCACCCAGATTAAAATTCCTTTGGATGAAAACCAAACTCTTCCTTTGGAATATGCAAGTGAGAGCACAATGTGGAACGTCGCCAGGACTGTAAGTGACCCTACAGTCACCATCTGTGACCCTTCATAATTTCTGTTACCTGGTTAATTAGCCAGGCAGTACAGAGAATGAAATTATATTCTGCTGGTTTGGAGCCATCAGTTTAAGCTCCATCACAAAACCTGTGAAGTGTAGTTGAGTTTTACACGCCACCTCCAAAAGAAATAAAATAAAAAACAAAGCAAACCAGCTGAATTAGTGGCCCATTTCCTCACTGTGACTCTTCAGACAGGACTTGAATTCGGCTCCTTGGAGTACTGTGATACTCAATTTATCTCAGTTTAGCTCTGGCTCCAAGTTGAATGATTGCAAGCATTTACATCTGATTTGTTTGACTCTCTTGGGTCCAGAGAAGAGCACAGGTGGAGAGCAATCAGTTGTCTGGCCTACCTGCTCCACCCTTCTAGCTCGTTCTAATTAACAGCCCTAACAGCTTCTCCTTTCAAGTGAATAGTTTAATTAACATTGGGAGTTAAAAAAGGAAGGACAGAAGAACAGAGGATGTAACAAAGGTGCAAAATAGAGGCCCTCTCTACAAAAAAGAGATTTTTAATCTGTGTAAAAATGTATATATTTATTTGACACAAGGCAGAAAAAACTGCCCATCTACAGCATTCTCTGTGCAAGCAGCAATATTTCAAGCTGAAGAAGGGACTGAAAACCACACTAGCCAGTTCATTACTTGACAGAAACTCTTCTGCTCATTGCCCCAGACAAAATGATCAGCCTGACAGAATGTCAGCTGCTCAGAGTTCCCAGCCTCCAGGACAGGCAGAGGACAAGCTGCACTCAGATTTCACTTGGCATCTAGTAACAGAAAGTCACAGCTAACAATACGACCACAGGACAGGAGTTCAATGCCAAAGATTTTTAATTTTGCAACATGGTTCCAGTTCAAGACAGTACTGACCTCAGGAGCCACAGGATCCAAGACATAAATACTTCCTCATCCACCTAAAGCAAAATCAGCCAGATTTGTGCAGCCCATCAACAGAGGTGAATACCACATAAACCAAGAGACTTTGTCACCACCAAACCACAAACAATTGACAGGAAGGACTGTTTGAACACAGCAGACCCATCTACAACCAAAGTAACACAGATCTGAGACAACGTTTGTGTACCAAAAGCACAGGAAACAGGCCAAGGCATGCAAGATCTTTGGGAAACCAATATTTGGAGGCTCACAGAAACCACAGAACAGCTGAGGTTGGAAGGGACCTCTGGAGATTGTAAAATCCAAAACCCCTACTCAGAGCAAGGTCAGCTAGGGCAGGTTCCTCAGGGCCACGTTGAGTTTTGACGATCCCCACATGGAGACTTCACAACCTCCCTGGGCACTCTGTACTATTCAATCCACCTTGCAGTAAAAAGGTTTTAATGGAACTTCCCTGTGTTTCAATTTATGTCCATTTCCTCTTGTCCTTTCCCTGGGCACCACTGAGAGGAGTCAGAGGGTCTGTCTTCTTTACTCCCCTATTAGGTATTTAGGTACATTGATATTATCCCCCTAAACCTTCACTGCTACAGCCCCAGGTTGCTCACGAGAGATGTTTTCATCCTCTAATCTTCTTTTTGGTCCTTTGCTGGACTGACTCCAATATATTCATGCCTAGTGGTGAGGAGCCCACAACTGTACCCAGAACTCCAGATGTGTCCCACCAGTGCCAAGCAGAAGGAAAGGATCATGTTCCTTGACCTGCTGGCAATTCTCTTCCTAACACAGCCTAAGTATGTTGAATTTCTTTGCTGTAAGGATGAACTGCTGCCTCACACTTGGCTTGGTGTCCACCAGGACTGTCAGATTGTTTCCCATAAAGCTGCTTTCCAGCTGGTTGGCCCCCAAGGTGTACCGGTGGGGGGGAGGAATTATTGCTCCCTAGGTACAGGACATGGCATTTCCCTTTGTGGAACTCCATAAGATTCCTGTTTGCCTACTTCTCCAAAACCAACAAAGTACCTCTGGACAGTGGCAGAACCATCTGTGCACCAGCCACTCTTCCCAGTTTTGCAAAATCTCCAAATTTGCTGAGGGTACACTCTGCCCCATCATCCAGGCCATTAATGAAGACATTAAACAGTTCTGGTTCCAGTATCAATCCCTGGAATACATCACTTATAATTTGCCCTCAACTGGCTTTCATGCTGCTGACTGCAATCCTTTGAGCCCAGTGGTTCACCCAGTTTTCAGTCCATCTCACTCCTCATTTTTCTAGTCCATATTTTATCAGTTTGTCTATGAGAACATTGTAAGAGACATCAAAATTCAAGATGAACCACATCCACTGCTCTCTCCTCATCCACTGAGCCAAAGCTACTACATTCCACCTACTAGATTTCAGCTGTGCTTCTGAAAATAAACTGGGATTAGAGAGGTAAGGGAAAACAGTGTATTTGTGTTGAATTCAGAGAGTTACAAATGAAGCAAATAACCTGAGGCTTGGCAAGTCAGCAGACCTGCTTCATGCAGAACAGAATTAACTCTCATTTCTGACTAAAATACTGAAGGCAAGTATATCCAAAAAAGGGGAAATCACAGATCCATCACAGAAGGACTTCCAGAAAGCCTAAAGGAGTCAAGAGCATGTAAGAAATAATTTGTATATCGTAAAGAGTTTCTAAGCTCATATTATAAGAGCTCTTCTCCCACATTAATTAGATGAACACCGATTAAAAAAACAGCTGGAAAAAATTTACATTGATTACATGGTTTTTATAAATATATGCTATACACTCTAAAATTGATATGTAGTCAACCTGGCTATGGCAAGGATGTTTCTGTTTGTCTCCAAAACACTGATCTCAGCCAGCTGAGAAGAGGAAACAACTGTGAAGGGCCCAATGTAAATTTACAGATAAGAGGGGAAAAAAGGGGTCAGAACAAACTTAAAAAAATGTTTCTCAGCATTAACATAAATAAGAATCTCTCACAGGAAGAAAAATGTTAAGAGAAACTATATGCACCAGTTGAGATCAGGAATTAGGAAGAAGGTGCAAATGTGGTGACTGTTTCAGAAATAAAACAAGCAGCTTGTACTTACCAAATTATCGGTTTCTGGGTCTTCACAGAAAAAAGGTTTTCCTTCTTTCTCCTGCTTCCTTACAAAGTTTTCAATATCTACATCAAAACTAGCAGAAGTTGTGCCTTCTGAGCCTTGTGTAGATTGTTCACATTTTTCAAATAATAGTGCTAACAAGGGAAATAGCGGGTGCCTAGAAAAAAAAGTTTAAACACATGAATAAGTATTTTCACTTATGTGTATGTCACTGCAAATTAGGACATCTAGCTCAGATAAAGTCACAGTCACTCATGTAAGTGTGACAAGCCTTGGAAGAGACTGCATTTAACACCACTGGTAGTAGCAAAATATGATAGTTTATTTTCATTTTGATTTATCACTCTGTAAAGGCAAATACAGCACTAAAATAGGTATATATTTAAATAAAGAGAGCAATCAAAAGTGAAAAGGCTCTGACATAGTATTTAATTCACTGTAATTGAATAGCAAGAGATACATTAATGCAGTGCACTAGAAATGAGAATTAGGATTTACAAACAGGATGAATGCAGATTTAAATGAACTCTGATAAAATTCATCTATTCTTTAACGTGGGCCACACTTATACATCACAAAATAATTTTAAAAAATTGAGAATAGTATTCAGGCTGTACTCAGAGGCCTCCTATGAAATCATGCTCTGAGGAGAAGATGATTTTGTTAGCACAAGTCTGTAAATGAGTGAATACGTCTTTCTGCATCAGGTTGGCTTTTTTGGTAGTTTTTTGTTCATTTTTTCCCTTTTTTTTTAACCTGAAAACCAGTAATAATTCTGTCTTTATAAAATGGTTAAAGTGAAACAACATTTAACCTCATCAAAACTGAGCAAACTGCTTAACACAGCACTTAACACCAAAAAATCTCAAATTAGTGTGTTTGTACATCAATATTTAATCCCTTTCGAGCTAATTGCTGGGCATGAGATTGTTATTGCTAAAAAAAAAAATGAGCAAAGATCAACCTAATTACAATAAAAATAAAAACTTGCATTAAAGATAAAAACTACAATATAATAAATAGTGACCACAGTTCAACAGTCTAAGGTAGCTTGCTAAATATCCATTAGAACATCCATTAAAACTACTGAAATTGAAGAATCCTGCTATCTAGGGAAGTTGTTTTCTTGGCTGATGACTGACAGTGAAACTAATTTGATCTCATTTCTTTCCTTGCAAACCACGGAGACAGTTAGCCAAGAGATCATCTGGTTTTAAGCTACTTATTATTATTATTTATTAAAAAAAAATTAAAAAATCCTCTATTCTTTACCCTTCAAAAGACAGAACACGAGTCCATTACTACCTGTAAATGGCCTGCTTGTCTGCATCCATTGGAGTTTGAGATTCTACAGGGGCAGGACTCACCCCTTCTGCATCAGTTTCAGAGCAGTTGGGATCTTGTTCAGTTTTTAACTCTGTCACCACTTGCATCTGTAGGGAAAGAGTAAGTTACAAGTAAATCTGTAGGCTCGACGTAAAATAAGGGCACTGTTCTCGAGGAAAAGAGGAAAGCAAAGGGCTCCTAAATTGCCAGAAGGTTGGTATGACTTGGCAGTGACACAAAAAGTAGCAGCAACAAAACCCCTCTTTTAATCCTTGACACTTTTTTATGGGTAAAGGTCACTCCAAGTTTCAGCATTTGGCTTTAAAATGGGATTGACAGATATTAGTAAATTGTTAAAGCATTCTGTCTCTGAAGTGGTTGTTTTTGGAACAGGCTAAAGGACATTGCTCCAAAAAATTTATGGAGATGTCTGCATAAAAATCCTCTGGGATGAAATCAATGTAAAGAAAAGTTTCTCCCCTGAAGTTTTCTTTATTTCTTACTGTACTTTGTATCAGGATACTGAAGAAGAGGATCTCCAAATTTTTCTTGTCCATTAAAATGCACATTTCCTCAAGAAGAACTGAAATATTCTGTGTCCCTTCAAAATCTTTCAATTATCAGGAGCACAACCTCCCCTGACCTTTACCACTCAATTTTATCTATTGTAACAACCAATTATTTTAGGAAAAAACAGCAGTAACTGCTTCTACACATCCATTTAACACACAGTCATACAATGTGCCACCACCAGAAAAGCAACACAGAGCCACAGGTTCAACTGAGCATCTCCTGAATTGCACCAGGTGGCTGGGAACACCTTTGGGGTGCTTTGAAAGTGGTTTTCCCATCACCTCCAGCTAAATATCTTTTGGATTGAAAGGGCTTAAAGGAACCTGACCTGTGAAATTCATAGTTTCCACCCCTCAACCCAAACTCCTTGGTTTTCTGCCCTTTGAGAGTCTGCACAAAGGTATGAAATCACTGCAGTCTTTTCTCCTACTTCTCCAACAAGCTTTATCTCGATGGAGGATGGACACTGTTCCAGACATCTCCAGGCAGCCAGAACTGACAACTGTACAGAATGAAATGCTCTGCCCTCTCCTCCCATCGGATGAAATCATCCCATCACTCACAGGAACCCTCTCAGACGACAGCCTGGCCTCCACAAACTATTGGAGAACCTGACTCTGGCAGAATTTATTTCCACACAACAAAAAGCATAAGAATTGGTGCTATTCTGAACATGAAAGTCTGGGAGAGCTGAAAGCTCTGTGCTTTGTCACCTGTAGGGTGACCAAGCCATCTCCCAGCAAAATCAGAAACTGAGAAAATCCAGCATCTCCCACCCAGCTGAGCAGCCTGACTTGCAAAAAGCTCCCTCCAGAGAAGACTTTTAAGCCACAATGCTTGCAAAAAAAAAAAAAGATACAACTAATGGACTCATTTCTTGGCTAATGACAGGAAGGAGGAGCACATTAAAAGGGGATGACTAAGACAAGTGATTATAAATGTTGGCCATACAACTGCAGAGTTTGAAGGGAGAGAGTATGTTCAGCTGGGGTTCTATCTCACCGTGAAGAGGAAATAGCTCACTTAAAACTGCAAGATATTTTCTGTGGGCCATTTCCAAACTACAAAAACAGCAGGCACCCAAATTACCTGGACACTGAGAGCTTGAAATACAGAACAAATAAGACATAAAAAGCTCTCTCCCAATCTGTTATTAAGAAAAAAAATTAGATTTTCCTTTCAGTGATGTGCCACAGGATCTACTTGGTGGGGGAATAAAGCCAAAGATATAAAGCAGGTGAGAGAAGAGAGAGAAATTAGAACTGCAATGAAAGAAATGAAGAACAAAAAACACCCCCAATAATCCCAGACTCTGTTCAGATCAACATTTCCTAAAAGATGGGAAAAGTTCTTCTTTTTCTTCTGACTGTTCCCCATTGTTGCCATCTGCTGACAGAAGTACTTGTATCTACTGCTTAGGGCTGATACAGACTAACCTAAAAATGCATCTTCAGAGTACAGGCCTTTAGGCATGACTTGTCTCCAGCTAACAGTATTTGAATTCAGCTATTCAAATTGTTGCAATATACAGCCTGTTGTACAAAAAAGCAACATATCCGAGCATGTTTCATTATTCCAGCTGTTTGCTGACTCAAATAAGAAACTGGACTCCGACCAAGCAGCTTTTCAGTTATCAATTCTAATCCATAACCTCATTAAAATGAATTTAAGTATATAACCAGTTTTCAACCTGAAGCATAATTCCACCAATTTAAATGCAGTCAAAGTAGCATATAATTCTAGATAACTAAATTTTCCCTTCAGTTGCTGAAGACCAACAAGTCTGCGACTGTGTAAATATCTTCTATCTGTTGTAACTTCAGACATAGGAACACTGAAGTAACATATACACAAAATATTATGGATACTCCTTTGATTTTCCTAAAAATGGGATCATTACAGCACATAAATAATTCAGTGTAGATACAGAGTAAAACCCCTTACCTAACCATTCTTCCAGAAGTCAAGTAAAACCATGCAAAAATTAGTTAAACCTTTAATAAGTACCCAAGAATAAAAGTGATAAGCTGCTACTTTTTAAAGATCTTGCTTTACAAATAAGAACAGATAATTAAACAATGCCAAAGTAGCCATTAAGGACAAAGTCACTACTTTTTTCCTCTTGCTAACTGTACTTAATTCATAGAGAAAAAGAACCACACCTACCTGTTGTCCATCTTGATAGTTGTCTATACTTAATGTCTGTGTTGCCATCATGGTTAATAAAACGTTAATTATGTCAAATCATCATAAGTGTGAACAAATATTCTTTAGAAGGAAAAAAAAAAAAGTTACAAAAGTGACCACTTAGAATCCAGCTCTAAAAAGTGACAAGAAGAAAAAATAAAGGAAAAAAATAAGATTTATGCACATCTCTCCCCAAAGAAATCATTGAGTTTATTGACAATGAAAACTACATGCATATTTGAACAACGAAAAAATTCAGTTGGAAAATGTAACAGGTATTATTAGCAAAAATGTCTATGTATCTTTTTATATTTTAATGTAAAATTTTTAATAAGAGGCTGAGGTTCTTTTATATCCACAAGCTTCAAGTAAACTTTAGCATTTATTTTTGTACTACTTAAGTAACATTCTAAGGCAATACATAAAATGTAGAAACCAGCAGATTCGTGTTTCTGTGTTTTGAAAAGGCTAACAACACACTGAGTATCACTGTAGCTGGAATAATAAGTTAAAACTGATGAACCAAATGCAAAACCAGTTAAGGAATACCCTGTTCACTTATGAGTATGAATCCCATATTCTAGAGTTAGGGCCTGAAACTACTTTCAGAGACTGAAGGCTCAAATCCCTTCTGACATCAGGAATCTACCAACCAACTAATTTAAGGTTCAACAACTTGATTATAAAGTTTCAGAAGTGACCCAGGAGTTCTGAAATCTCGTTTTCAGAGACATCTGATACTTTGGGAAACATTAATTAAAATAGGACTTCAACACAAGTAAATACATGTATGTTATTCCCTCTAGGCATTAGCTGGAGTTTGGTGCCCAGACGAGTTAAATATTTTTAAGTCAGACACCCAGTAATTAAAAAAAAATAAACTAGCAAAGCACCACCACCAGGTAGAGTGGACCCATCAAATTACTAATTTACAGTTCATTTTCTTGTCAGATTTACAGCCATTATAACTGAAATCACATAACTCATTAAGCTATTACCATTAACTATTACCACAGAATTCAATTTTCGACATGTAGGAGTCCTAATGTTTAGCTACTATAAAAAAAAAAATCCATATTAAAAAAGAAGTCAGAGCTCATATCTTGAAAAAGATTACATCCAGGTATTAAGTCCAGGTTTTCTGTTCTCCTTCACTTATGCCAGTATTGAAGAACTAAGTTTTAGAACATTCAGCAGTTTAAGAGCTGAATAGAACTTTTTTCTTTGTAATATGTTCAATCCCCACAAATTTTTCAACTATTTTTAAATCTTTCCTTCACCATTGCACACTACTATGGTACAGGACCACTTTTAAGAGCAATTTTTACATTTCTGGATATTTTCCCCTACAGTTTATAATAGTCTCAAGTAAGTGTTTCATTTTGGAAACACAGAACAAATTTCAAGATTCCCTTCTCTGTTAACAGTTTCAGCACAGAGACAAACCAAACTCCTCGGGACAAACTTCAAGCCTTACTTTGCATCAAGTTCTACTCAAAGTGCGATTCCTAAGTGTTGCTGCAATTTTAAAACTTTTTAAACAACTTCAAAGACCAGAGAAGTTCACCAGGATGATGTAAACACAGCCTCCTTTACAAAATAGATTATATCTGTCTACAAAACATCAGTATCTCTTTCTTTGAAACTCCTAAAATATTACTGATTTCCGCACAAAAATTAAAAATAAAAAAGCAACAACAGAAATGCACTCACTGAAAGAAGTACTTCAGATTTTAAAATTTTGTTTATAGTTATGAATCATTTGGTGTTGGAAGTTAAGTCAGCATTTGCCACAACAGCAAAGTGAGATACCTTTCAAAATACTTTGAGGGGACACATTCTAAAACATCATCCTGTAAGCAGAGCTTAAACATTTATTTTATTTCGTAGATGGCAGCTTACAGCCAAGGCAAGGTGTCTGTATTTACAGAGTGAACAAGCACATAGAAAATGCTGCTTTTCTTCCTCCTCAAAAGGCACACGTGATTTCTGACTGTGACATCCACCGTACAGACCAGACCACCCTCAAAATAAAACTAGAACAATTGAAATGGTCAACAAAGGAAGAGTAAACACTGTTTAATAGTTCTAAAGCTGAAGAAGTTCATCATAAAACACTGTTAAATAGATTGTTTGGCTGTGGGAGAAGGATGAAGTTCCTGGTCAGAAATGAGGAAATAGAAGGTGAAACAGTCGTAGAAGAGGAAGAATGTCTTAGAGCTCACAAGGATGTGAGATCATACCGGTGGCAGAAAGAACTACATGGAGAGGGAAGCAACAAAGATATGTAAACCAGTAAAGACAATAGGGCATGGCAAGAATTTCTGGAGAACAAGACAAGCTGGACCAACCCTTCCTTCCAGATTTCCATAAGGGAGAGATGTTCCACATCTGGAAGGCCCTCAGGACACACCAAAGAAGAAAGGAGGTGCACAGCTTTGAGCTAGATCCATAGATTATTTCATCTAGAAGGACTTTTCCCCTATTTTGTCCCAGGGGAAATACTGGAAAGAATTCTACATGGGAATATCCTTTATTTCCCTTAAGAGTTTCCCCTCTGACTTATAATTACAGCAGAAAAAGATTAAGCTATTAGGCAAGATAGGAACTGATGAGATTTAGTGAAGACAACTACAGCAAATCGAGAAGAACAAATTGAGCTAATCACACACTTAAATTGAGGCAATTAACCGAGGAATTACTTTGGTTCACTAAAAAGAAACATCTCCTCATTACCCAGAAGTGGTAAGAAACAAACTATGCTAAACTTTAAGAAAAGTGACTGAAAAGGTATTTACACATTTGGCTTTTATAAGCTAATTTCAGATGCAGCACCCAGCTCTCGTTAGCAGACACAGCCCCAGCAGATGTTCACTCTGCAGACAGCGATGCTGGTATCGCTCCCAGATGTTTATCAGTGCCACCCTGCCAGAGCTAATTACTTCCACAGCTCCACCACTGAGCTCACAGAGCACGTGAGCAGTTTCTGATCCTTTTTTTACATTGAGTCAGGCAGGCCAGTCCAGCCCTGTGTTAAAGGTGGCTATGATGGAAACCAGCTGACTTTGTCCCAGGCACGTTGCTGTGCACTCACACAACCCTTGCTCTTGGCTGACCTGCTCGTGTGGTAATTTCTGGCTCAAGTGTGTTGATTTTCAACTCACAGCAAGACCGTCTTTAACCAGCACAGCTGTACCTTAGGCCATATAGTATTGGGTATCTGAGGTGAACCTGAGAACACACGACTGCTGGACAACTTAGCTTTCAAAATGCCAATTATTCTTTGTGAAAGGAATCGGGAGTAGAAGGAAAGCTGTGCCTTTGTGTTATAGTCAGAGAGTTACAAATACCAAAAAACAACCCGAGGGTGAGTCTGCCAGTCTGCTTCACACAGAACAGAACTAACTCCCATTCTATTTATTTTGAAAGCAAAGCGTGTGGAAAACCCAAGGAAACATTTCAGGTCATGTAACTGGAAGCTGATGCGTGAACTGCAATCAGAGACTCCACCAATATCTGTGGCGAAAGGAGTTCACAAAAGCATTGTGTTCTACAAAGCAAAGGGGGGAAAAAGCAAGCCTTTAATGCAATTAGAAGTAAAATGTAAAGCAGGGAGGAAGCTAAACGGAGTAATCATAATTAGAAATGTGGAGACTCTATGCAAGCTGAATATCTAAGGAGAAGAGATTAAAGGTGAGCTGAAACAGGCACACAAAGTGATCACTTAACATACATCACTCCTCACTTGCTCTACTTACTCCTTTGTAATTAAGAGCAAAGGGACCACCCAGTAACGTTAACATAAGGTGCAAGGAAGCTGTTGGAGTTCAGTGGTATCGTTTTTTAACATATACAAGCTACAGCAGATGTTTGTAAGAGATATAAATAGTTATGCTTCAGGCTATAAACTAACCACTAACCCTCTTAGGGATGTGAAGAAACTACCCACCAGACTGGTTAACAAGTAATCATTCCTTCTAATTTTCCCTCATACATGTTCCTTTGAAGTCCTTCAGAGAGAACTGGATGACTGGCAGATTCACCGTGGCTCTTTTGTTCATTCTTATTTAACTTAAGTCCTGTCACTTGCTATATAACATAAATCCTTACATTCACATACAGAGCTAAAAAAGAAACAAAAATCAGAATAGCAAGTCTGTTTGACACATGAAAAGCATCTAGAACTGGCTTCACTTTTCAACACAATACATGATGGTATTTGCTTCCAGGGCACACTGTTTTCTAAATGAGATAAAATATTGTCTGTGAGAAAGCTGCTCACCCCTTTCCTTCAATGGGTTGAAGAAGACATGATCTTGTTCCAGCAGAGATGCCCCTGACGTACAACGTTGAGGGCAGAAACCTAAAAACCAACAGAGAAATAATCAGAAGAAGAAAACAACACAGAACACACTTTTCTAAGACTGAATGTGATTTTAAAAAAAATTCTGGTTTATTATGTGGTTCCCTCGCCAATTTAAATGAACTGACAGGATTTTTTTTGCATGTTTTGCAAATTTTTTTTTGCATTGTTAATAATCTCTAATCACACCCGTATCCCATGCTATTATCTGCACTGTCCCTCATCTTATTACATTCATTCTCCATATTTACCTTTGTGTTTGCTGATACCTGTAACAGAAGGCTCCATGTGGACCAATAACTCTCTCACTGTTCAACCTTCATATTTTACTCTATGGCTCAGTGTCTGCCTGCTAAGACTAGACAAGGTACATCCCAAAAATACAACTACAAAATGCAGACAGGAATAACTCACCAGTGTTGTGAAAATTAAGCACGAAACCAAGAGAGGTGAAAGACTTTTTCCCCCCCATTTAAAGTTCCTTCATAATCATTTGAACACATTCCATGGTAAAATCAAAGCATGATCAAGTAATCTACTACATGATAAAAACTTACAGATGATAGGAGTGGGCCATTGTTAGGCTCCTGTGTTCTGTGAACACAGGTTCTGCTACAGGATTATTTAGCAGTTTTAAAAAGCTTTAAAAAAATTACCACTTAAAATTACTTGTGTTGTATTTAATAGCACCTGTTTGATACATTGAAGCTACTTTAAAAAAGTAGTAATGATTGTGATAGCAATGTAGCAAAGATTGTGAAAACATATTTAGAAAACACAACTGCTGAAAAGCACTAAAAAACCACCTCAGGGGAAGTTCCAGGCACCGAGGTTGCACAGAGGCCACCTGAAATGATATGATGGCTAAAACACACAGCTCAGATCTTGAACCGGATTATCTGTTTCTCACAAAGTCCACAACTGCATGAGAACTGGAGCGAAAGTAATTCCAACATTTTTGAAAGTGAGAGGAAGTTGGTATTTGGATTTGAGAACCAAAATTTATGCATGCGTTGGTTTTTAGACAAGTTCATAGAAAAGCAAAATTCTAAGGGCCTAGACACAATCTAGATGCCAACTCTGGTTCATCAAACTTTGTTCTAAACAGAGCAGGGAAGACACTCTGAGAGGTTCTAAGGCATTATAAATTTCAGCCATTGGTAAGAGATTAAACACTGAGCTAGAAGGAGTTTCAGCCCAAAGTGATACATACACCTGCTCTTGAAGGCTCAAGGAGCAGATGAGACATTAAAAGTTCTTATCACTTTTTCTTAAACTGTCAAAGAATGGGCTTCTCCCATTTTTGCAGCTTCTCAGTTCTGTTCTGAGAAGACAGTTTGTAACCCTCTTATTCCCTTCTTCACACACCATATATTTTGTATAATTTTGGTACTCATTTTCACCCACCTCAATGTACTGGTCTACTTTCAAAGAGAGGACTTCTCACTATTCATATTATCCTCAAAATGTAGGTCACTGCCAGATAAACTGGGATAATTAGATAAAATATCTATTCCTTATCTCAGGCATAAAGGAGAATTACTGCAAATTTGAAAAACATTCAGAAACAACTGCAGCAATGAACCAGTGGTGCCACTGCTGCTACTTCTGGTCAGTCAAAAATACTTAATGTATGAAGTAGCTCTTGCCTGCAAAGCCCTCAGCTGAAACTCTGGAAATAGGCAAGTTTCTAGACAGCTTATGAGATACAGAGGGCAGGAAGAAAGAGATGCTAAAGAAACACAGGCCCAGTGAAAGATGCTGCAGGGGGAAAGGTGTGGCTGAGAAGGAGCCAGGGGACACTGCAGTCATCTTGCCCTCTTCCAAGAGACACTTGACAGCATTTAAAACTACTGTCTACCCTAAAACATACCAGACAAGAGAGATCTGAGCTTGCACGTTATGTCTTCTTGCATATCTCAGTGGGGGCAAGAACAGGGAGCAGATACACCTGTGAAAGGATGGAGACAACACCAAGGCACTGTGGAGCCTAAAACTGGAATTGCTCTTGCCAATTTGTGTTTTCCTTCTATTCCTTTTGCTGAAGAGCTTTAAAGTTATGTTATCATAATAAAGATACTTAACTATGAAACCAAAACGAAGGGCAACTTGCTTTGTCTCTTAGAAAGGGAATCACCACTGAGGTTTTTACCACAAAGCAAAATATGAACTTGCCCAGTCAATCATCAAAGAACCCTCTCTTCCATCATTCTCTCACTTTGCACATCAGCCAGGAAGAAGCAAAGACTCGTGTGTACATTCACACGTACACATATTAGCAGACGTCAAGATCCAGATACATTTGTATTTTTACAGATTCAAATAATAATAATAATAATGAAGCAGTAAGTAGAGTACAGATGACAACATTCCACCTGGGATTCATTCCACCTTTGCTGCAGTAGCTATCGATCTCCATCAACCTGCCCACGAAGAGTCATTCAGTGAAATTAAGACAAACAAATCAATGTGAAGTTGATGCAGACAAGTTTATTAAAGCTGTGCTCAGTGAGAATGTTCTCCTCATTCAGCAGCAAGGTGGCTTCCATTTCCTCTGTCTTATGTACTTACAAAGTACAGTCATTATTTAGAATATTATACTTTTAAGAAAGATGATGTTCCTGTTCAGGAACATAATACCAGCCTGAGGGAGTTCCATCACACAGATACAGCTACATAGTTATTATACAACAGCTATGCTGTCAATTGCCCTGGGAGTCAAGCCCTAAAAAGCCACAAAACCAATTTTTTGGCTGCAGTAAAATGAGATTTACTTCGTGTCACTTTTTTCCCTTTATTGTTTGGTGGTGCAATAGAGTTATTTGTATGTTAATCTTGATGAATATGAGATTACATTAAAAAACTGAATGCATATTATACTTTAGGAAACCGAAAACTAAAAATAAATTAAAATCCACAACTAAACTTGAATTTCTGCAGAGATACAGGTTACACTATAAGCTACCATCAACCTTCTTTGCATGTAGGATTTTGAATATACACACTACATAGCACTGATTTCATTCAGTAAGATCTCTCCAACATCATACATACTGCTCTGTTGTCTCATTAATCTTTCATAGCATCCTCTTTTCATATCCCCCCATTTCATAACTTAGCAAGCCACACAAAATATTTATATCACAGACCACCTTCCAAGCATCACCACACAACGTCACACAGCGTGACAAACAACAAACCACCTCATTAAAAGACTTTTGTGTTCCTTCAGCAATTCACTCTTTTTGTAAACTCTGCTTTTGGTATATTTAAAGCAGGAAATTCTCCTACTTGCAGGGACCAAATACAAAAATAAAAAAAGTATTATGAAATGTGCCACTTTATAAGCTAAAATTGCACATGCAGTTAACTGATAAAATGGATCTTAAGGATGCATAGATCATATAAATTTCTCAAGGCACAACAACAGAAGTAAAATTAAGGACATCTGGGTCTTGTGAGGAACTCCAGCTCCTAATTCTGCACACACCCTTTGTGTGCACACCGACATATTTCTTGGGAAGTGGTGCATAATCATGGTTTATGTTCCTGCTTCCTGTCATCACCAATTTACCACAGCACTTCTTAACAACAGGGACAAGAAAGATGAGGAATCCTACTCAATCCAGTCACAAAATAACATCACCTCAGTATCCCAGGTATCGTGCCCCCAGGTAGCTCTTGGCATTACAGGAGGAAATCCTCCGGTTGCTCTCCTACCTCCTCCAAAATGAAAAACCTCATTCTTCTGACTATTAAAAGATTCTCAAATTCAAGAAACTTCCTGCACCATCTCAGTTTCCCCTGCCCAATTCACACTGTAACTTGACCCTGCTTTATTAGCTCCATAAAGTAAGGAATTATGGGGACTAAGCAGCAATTTTGGCAAGAGAAAAACAAAAGTTGGGGGAAACGAAACCTCCTTTAATTGCTCCAAGGCTCCTGAGGGATTAGGGTATGAGGGAGTAAAAATATTTCCCATCACTCCCTCATCCATCACCAATATTCACATAGTAAGCAAAGATTCCTTTCTTTCTGTCTTCTTAACACTGCAAACTAAAGGACTTTTCATGGTTCCAGTGTGTGAATCCTCACACTCACATCATGAATCCTCACACATATTTCTTGTAACATGACAGAGAAGGAATTTTTCCCCCTTGGCTTTTACCCAATGTGCTGTCATAACATTTTGGACACAAAAATCAAGAACACAGTGCCTAGAGAGGGTGGCACTACAAAGACTATGAACACCTCTCACATACCAGAGGACGTGTATCAGCAGTTTCACAGCTGGAACTGATCCTGGTACAACTGTCTTACTTAATGATATTTAATTACTTTTTCAAACACAATTCCATTAAGGAAAAAAAAAGAAAAAAGAAAAAAAGAGAGAACTCCACCCTCCACATCTCCCTGGCATTCCACACATGGATAAACAACAGGGTTGCTTATATACTAGACACAATTTCATCCCTTTGCTGTTGAAGCCTTTGGAATATCCACACAAGTATCCATACTTTTGGAGACACTCATAGAACCATATCCTGCCAGACAAATTAAGTCAAAGCAACAGGAAATCCTATTTTAATCGTGATTTGCATCAGCACCCAATAAACTATGACTGAAGTTAATCTTGTTTTGTGTTTATACTTTGTGGTTTCATAAAGAAGACACAGAATAACCACCAGTCTCACTGCCTTTATTGCTATTGAATACTTTACAATGTTAGCAGTTTACGTAAACATATGTTGTGTTTTCCAACATTTTTATTATAAAATCATAAAAGTTTCCAAATACTCGTTCTGTAAAAGACTGAATTCCTAACTCTATTGAAGTACAGTTGAAGGATGAAGAGGAGTTTTATTTAAATAATAACTGCATTTAAAATGGACTTTGAGTATTGAATGGGTAAGAAAATCCCCTCTATGCATTTTTGGCATTTAAACACTTCATCAAGACCAAGATGTTGCATTATCAACTGTTTCATTTTTATGTCCTTTATGATTCCAGGAATAACAACCCCATTAATAAATCAAGCACTGACTTGGACCAGTGAATAAATTGAGTCACACCAAATCCTAGTCCAGCAACCCTCTGTCAAATCCAGTTCCAATCCACCGCTAACTTTTCCAGAACCTTCCCTGTTTTGACTCTAACATTTGGTAAAACCTGAACAGCTTTGTTTTGCTACTAAGTTTAGGCCCTAAAATAAACTATTATTTTCTTTTCAAAATGATGATTAAATAAAAATCCTTCCTTTCCTGCCCCACTCTGTTTCCCACCTCTCCCCAAACATCAGTCCTCATCCCACCAGGAGCAGGACTGCTGCCTAAGTGTTCTGGGGTTGGGGGGAGAAGCACAGGTAAAGAAAGACTATTTAGGATTAAATTTATCCATCCCCTACTGCTGTGGGACGCATCATGTTACCCACTTGGTCCAGAGGATGACTGCGCAGTCAGGGGACACGCAAGGACCAACAGACAGGAAAACACTCATGTTACATGGAATATTCAGATAATTTAGTTAATAAATATTTATCCAGTAACATACATCAACCAGGTTTTCCAAGAGCTTATGATTTGTCAAAGTTTCTCAAGGAACAGCCATATGCTCCATGTGAATGCTGACCTTCTCTCTCTCCAATGCAAAATTCCAGAACTCAACTGTTGATATGCTCCTAAGTAAGAAGCATCCCCCTTTCCTTTAAATTAACATATTTACTTTCTCTTAAAGTAATTTTCAAGGTGCTGAGTCATTTAAAGTTGCTGGAATAACCCTGCTCAAACATATTCACTATGGCAATTTTCAGTATGACAAAGAAATAAGCCATTGAAAACAACACCTCAAAATAACAATAACAATAAAAAAATAACCAAGTAATCTTACTTTTAGTATTGCTACTATCATGGCCTAGAATACACAAAAATGGGTTAGAACACGTAAATTAGGTGATAATAGACTGACCTGGAAGTTCAAGTTCTTTAGTTACAAAGAACACGCAACAGAGCACTCACATTTTCATTCCCCTGTTCTCCAGGCATGTTAGACGTGTAAAAAGCTCCAATTTTTGTTCTGTAATTGCCTCTGTTTCCTTTGAATATAAAAGGCTTGGACTTTATTTCTCAGTAAGCATGCTAATATCCTTTTCCCTTTGTTTTGTTTGCTATGTGATTTGAAAAAAGCCAAGCAGGATGTGAAGTAGAGCCACATTTCCTAGCTTCTTCAGTCCTCAAGAAAAAACCACAGGCAATTCCAAAAGCTCACCAATAAAATATAAATTGGAATGTGTTAGTTTTAAAAAATGGATCCCTCTTTTATTACACCAGCAGTAATCTGCCATATTGTCCTACTTTTTGCCTGAATTTCCTGCGAGCTGCAGAAGAGACAGTCGCAGCCCCCTGGGCATGGCTGGGCCAAGGGACAGTCTGTGATTATCACAGTCAGCTCCCATTTTTGAATATCACCTTCTGACTCTCTGTTTACTTGAATGGCCTTCAGGTTTAACAGCAAATACCTTTTATACACCTCTGTAGAAAACAATGGGAACACCATGGCCTGGAGCAGCTGCCATATTAAAACCCGAACAGTGTGTTCCTATGAAGGACAATAACCAACCATGTGATGACAAGAAGAGCTAAGCTTTATTTCCACTTCTAACACCGACTTTTCCCTTTCAGTGACACACATGATGTGGTATCCCCATGCTGCTGCTCCTCACCAACTTCATAAAAACGTGGCACTGCTCCATAACAACAAAATTTGCGTCTCCAGATCCGCGGTGCCACTATTTTATTTCCTATCCCACCCCCAGTTCCACTTGGTGAATCCCGTGTCCCACAGTTCTGGCATGAAACAACCTCAGTGAACAAAGTGAAGAACCTGCTACAAGAGTGAATATTTCAGCACTCAGTTACCTTGGGGAGATCTATAATGGTCTGGGTAAAATATTTCAGTAACATCTGGCACCAAGTAAGCAAATGAAAGAACTCTATCAGCAGCTTTTTCTCCTTGCTCTTGGAATCCTCTTGCTTGGAAGAGCAGTAAGTTGCTTTACATTTTGTACAGCACTGAGCTGTGGTAAAATAACCCCCCCCAGAGAATTCTCATTTTTAAACCTACAGACTCTTTTAACAAGTGAGACTAAAGCAACCAGCTGCTGCTGCAAGAGAAGTAACATTTGTAGAATTTTAAACTTAACACACACAAAAAAATGAATTCAGTCTTACTTACACCAAAATAAAAATATTAATCTGCTTTACTGTAAGCTTTCACATATGTGCCAGTTTTGCAGAGGCAACATTTGGCTCCCAGACCACAACATAATATTCTGAAATACAATTTGAGTTGTTTCATTCAGGACATTAACAGGGCCATTAGAACAGGCAGTTCCACTACCACAGCAGTGGTTCTGCGGATCATTCAGCCTTGGCCACTAACACAGAGCTTAATAACACCAAAGAGTTACTCCTTTCCAGGAAATTGAACTGCCCCTAAACACTTCCAAACTTGCTGCGGTAGCAATCAGAATTATCAGGGCTTTATTAGAGTATTGCATTTACAGCACTTAGGGAAAGGTATCAGAGAATTATAGTAGGAAAGCAAAATTCTGAAGGAGAAAGTACAGTTTCTAGAAGACATATCTATTTTATGAGAACAAAGTATGTAAAATAAATTTAAACGTGTATTTCATTCATTCTAAACTCCTTTCAGTCCCACTAATGGAAGACTGCAAGGACTCAGTTTTAAAATGTCATTTTCACATAACCCAAATATTTAGAATTGTATTGAGATTAAGAGTACAAATCAAGGCTGTAAATTACTTAATATCAGACTGACTTTTTACATGCCAAAGTGGAATTTCCAAACACAAAATAAAATACCAACCAACTCCAACAACAACATACAAAAAATTTGAAGAATCCTCAGTTTTCCTACCAGCACATAGGAAACACAGTAACAAGAAAAATTTCAGTCCAGCAAAGCACATTAACTACATGATAATAGGACCCACTTCTTATATGAGACAGGTATTAATACTGAATTTATGTAGAGGATACTCAAGCACAGATTAAGAAAAAAAAAAAAAAGCATGGCCCAAACCCATGAGAAATGATATGAGTCTCCAAAATCTCAGTGCAGTGCCAACAGCCCCTACACTTCCCTGTGACTGAAGCACACTGGGCTCAGCCTCTCACCACTTAACGGGAGATTATGTTAAGACACAGTGAAACCTACACTGAAGTTTTCCTGGGGATACTTTAATCATAAGATGGCAAGAAAATATGTCAAGGGGTAACAGTCAACACTAAAAATATACCGTACGGTTTGTAAAGTAAACTGAAGATAGAACATACATGAAGAACACCATCAGAATTCCTTATTTTGAATATGTGAAATATTTCGGGGGCTTTGTCCTCAGAAACTTATGAAAACTTGAATGTAATGATTCTATGAGTTATCCTCAGAAAAGGGTAACTCTGCAATTTTATCTGATGGAAAAAGCACTTCAAATGCATTTGCTGTTGCTTGATACTGTAGCAATGACACGGTCTGGAAGTACATGGAAGGATTTCTGATACAATCACAACAATTTGTTTCCTTGTTCAGTGTAATCCATAAAATTCACAGGTGCACTGACAGGGACTAACCAGGACTCCATCCAGCTGCAGAAGCCATCTCACTTTAACCACACATGTAACTAAAGGGATATAACCCCATAAGCACAGGCAGAACATAAACAGCTTATATCCCACAGAGGAAAGGGAACAACGTGTGAGTGTATCCACAGCACAGAGAACAGCAAGATGTGTGGATCTCTTAAGCTTCAGTTGTTACAATTTCCCTCATCAAACAATCTACACTGGTGAAACTTTGTGCACAGCATGCTCAAGAATAAAATCAGAAACTTTGTGCATGTTTTTTTTGTAAAAACTAAGAAAGAAACTGTTGGCTTTAAAAAACAAAAAGCAATTAAATGAGACATTTAGCATACGTTGAAAATTATGTACACCCTCCTGCTATTCTCCACAGGATCCTGGCCCAAGTGTTTTCCAACATCCAGGACATATTGTCCGTGCTCCCTATTCCTGAGATGTGTTTAATGGAATGCAAAAATCATATTCCAAAGAGGGGTAAGGACAAAAATGAGTCTTGCCTGGGCTGCTTGTAAGTGCATGTGAAAAAAAAAATAATAAATTTAAAAATGTAATTCATTGCAAGGCACAAAAAAATTTTTAAGAGTGTCATACCAGATCTAGAGTCTCATATTAGCATGAAATTGTTTACTGTGAGGATGGTGAGGCACTGGCAGAGGTTGCCAAGAGAAGTTGTGGATGCCCCATCCCTGGAAGTGTTGGGATGGACGGGGGCTTAGAGGAACCTGGTCTAGTGGAAGGTGTCCACGGTAAGGGGTTGGAACTGGATGATCTTTAAGGTCCCTTCCAACTCAAGCCATTCTGGGATTCTCCCTCCCAAAATCATACTCATCATTTACTTAGACATAACTGCAAAAAGGGACATAAAACTATTTAAAAAAAAAATAAAAATACTGTGACTGTGTCTCTAAAATTACACTACATGTCACCATTTAAGAAAAAAAGAAAATATTTAGTAAATTTTTAAAAAACCCACAACAATAAGCTACACAGAGAATTATCACACAGATGTGTAAAGTACTTATATTGTTATATTGTTAATTGACAGACTGCCGTGGCGGGAATGAGGGAAAGCCATGGACTACTCCATGGAGACCCGGGACATGTGGCTAATTGAGGCGATACTTCAGGACAAAACCAGCGCTTGATTTATTGTTGTTTACACACATCACAACCCGGGGCCTCTGGGCAGTGTCAAATCTCAGCTCCTAATCGCGGCCGCGTAAACACTCGGGAACCCCCGCCCGGGTGTCAAGGGGCTGTTTGCCCATAACCGAGCCGGGAGACAGCGGGGTCACACCGAAAACGGGATAAAAACAGGGGGAGAAACCAACACCGCCACGAGCAGGCTCCGCTTTCTATGAAACGCGGGCGGGGCGGAGCATCCCCAAAATCGGGGGCTGGGGGCACCTCCTGCATCCCCTTCATCCTCCTCCCGAGGCAGCGCAGGTGCGGAGGGAGGGAGGGATGGAGAGAGAGGGAGAGGAGGAGAGAGGGAAGGAGGAAGAGAAGGAGGGAGGGAGAAAGAGAGGGAGGAGGGAAGGAAGGAAGCAGCTGCCGCGGTCGGAGCCCCCGGTCCGGCCCGGTGGGGCCCGGGGCGGTGGCGGTGATGAGGACCACGGAGCGCCCCCCGTTCCCACCGCCACCCCCCCTCCAGCCCCTCCAAGGAGCGGCCAACACGGCGCTGCCCCTTTAAGCATCACGTCGCCTCCTCCTCCTCCTCCTCCCTCCTCACCCCCCCATCCCATCGCCCCCTCTCCTCCTCCTCCTCCTCCTCCTGCTCTTCCTCCTCCTCCGCGCGGACCCGCGCGCGCTCCCGCGCCCTCCCCTCCTCCCCGCGCCCGCCCCCCCCCCTCCCCGCTTTTTTTTTCCACCCCTCCGGGGAAGCCGCTCTGGCGGCTGCCCGTGCGGCGGGCGCGGCGGCGGGCGCGCCGTGATGGACGGCGGGGCTGGAGCGGGGTTTGAGTGACAGCGCCTACCTCGGGTGCCAATCTTCGTCACACTGACAAGCGGCTGCAGCAATCGGGACCCGCACCGCCGCCGCGCGCGTCACCGCGCGCCGCCGCTCCCGCCCAATCGCCGCCCGCGCCGCCCCGCGACGACGCGCCGCGCCCTCATGCATATTCATGAGCGCGGGGGGGGAAAGGGAGGGGGCTCGGGCGTACCGCCCACTCCGCGTTGGTTAGCGGTCGTGAATATTAATGAGGGGGCGGGGTTAAGCCGGAGCCACACCCCCTCCTCTCCCCTGTGTGAGGCGGGGAGGGGGTGAAACCATTGCTGGCGGCGGGGGGGGGGAGGAGGGAGGTACCAAGTGGCTCCGCCATGAGGGAGAGGCGGCGGCCGCCATGGTGGGGTCCTGCCGCGTCTGCCCTGTACTCGCCCTCGGATCGCCTCATGGCGCGGCTCCCCGGGCTCGGCAGAGTCCCCTGCCTCCCTGCGGGTCACCCCGCCTTGTAGGGGACCCTTGCCTCGCTGGTTGGAGCTGCTGGTCACCGCGCCTTGTGGGGAGCCTTGCCTCCCTGGTTGGGACTGCGGGTCCCCCCGCCTTCGTGGGGGGGTCCCTCCGCCTCCGTGCGGGGGTCCCCCCGCCTTTGTGGGGGTCCCCCGGGACTATCGGCCCCGAGGAAGTGCCGAGTGTGCGGGAGCCGCCGCGGTGGGGGCTCCGCAAAGGCCGTCCCAGAAAGTCGGGGGGAGGTTCTCGTCTGCCGGGTGTGGGGTGAAAGTGCCCGGCAGAGCCTTGGGACCCTTCCAGCCCCGAACCCGCGCCCCCCTGCTCCTCCAAACACCCCCCAAACTGCGCGGTCCGAGTGAGGGCGGACCCTGTACTATCCCTCAGGATCCTGCTCCGTATCCTGCCCACGGATCAGGTCCTCTCCGTGGAGCAGGTCCTGGTCAGGTCCTGCTATGCTCCCCAATAAAGCTGCAGGGCACACATTACTTTTCTTGTACCGAAAATCCACTTGGAAGAAACCACCGCTGTCACAGCTCCATCCCTCATGAGTTACCACTGTTCAACATTCCCCCTTTACCCCAAGCTGTTCCTAAGGAAGGGGCAGCAAGAGCAGCAGGAATGTGGTTTCAGACAGGTGCCCTGTGGCTTGGCCATTCTGCTGTTGGGATATTTAAAAAGTTTCTCTGCTGTGCAAAAGGGCTTGGATGCCTTTCAGTGGTGTCATAGGTGATCTGTTGTCTCCACCTTGTTCCTCACTCCCAAGACTTCTAAAAGATCATCTCCACAACCCCTTGCTGTCCTTGAGGGCAGAGGTTGTCAAGGGGACAAAGAAGCCGACACATACAGACCAAATCTCATCTTAGGAAGCTCAGTTTAAAACCAAAGCAGGCTTAGTTTCAGGTTTTGTAGCCCTTCTGCAGAACAGCAGCTGGGAATCTACTTGATCCTGTAGCCAGTAAACTGGGAGTACCCTACCTTTTTTCATGGTTAATGCCACTCTTCCTGATGGTTTTACAGTAGCAAGTGACCTGTTTTGGGTTTTTTTAAAAATATATAACACTTTCCTGGGCCAGACCACTTTTTAAAAATCTGGGTAATAGTTTGGCAATAGAAACAGTTACTTAAATGTTCCTGTAAGCCAGGTCTGCCCTCAGTGCTGTGCACATTACTGCTGTGTCAAGACCCTGCTCAAGCCAACACAGTTGGCTTCAGGAATCTGGTCACTCTGTTCGCACTGCCACCATTTGTCCACTGACAAAACAGTTGCTCCATCCTCAGACCGACTGGAGCCTTTACACGAGTTCCTTTTCCAGCCATTTTCCCCCCCGTACAGTCAGAACCACGCAGACATCAGGCTTGTCAACAGAGAGGGAACTGTACAGAGAGAGTGGGAATGGAAATGAACTGTGCTAATCCAGAGTGCTCAGATGGCTGAATCAGGGCTCAAAGTTAATGGGAATGGTTTATATAAACAAGATTAAAAAAAACCCAAACCAACCAACTCTTAGTTTGTCTCATTCACAAGAGCCTCTTTCTTTCTCTGTTTCCGCTCTTGTGCCGTGTAACAACACCTCTAATAGAGTTCCTGTGGCCAGGTTGGCATCTTCTGCCGCAAATTTCAGCTCCCATTATCCCTGACACATTCATGAGTGACACATTCACTAAACAGTGCTTAAAATTAACTGGCTCCCATGCCCAGACCTGCCTCTTCTTCAAATTTGATTCTCCCTGCAACCCCTTTGTTCTCTTCTGCTTTGCCTGCACTTCTTTAGATAAGAGTTCACTGATTTCTTTTGAGAATGTACAAATTAAATTCAAACTAATTTAGTTTCTGTTTCATCTCTTCTCCCAGTGATCTTTAAAGCCTTTTTCTATGCCTTTCCTAACTAGAATTTTCTTTTCTCCTCCTGCTTCCCATTGCTTTTCCTTCCCTTGCTGCCACTTTCTCTTCCCCAGCTCCCCCCTCACACACAACAGGTGTAGGAATTCCTCATCTGCTCTGTTTCCCCCTCACCCCAGTAATCCCATCTTCTGGTCTCCTTTGTAGTTACAAGTTACTCCATCCTTTACTCTCCTCAGCCTCTTACACATTTTGTGATCTCAATAGATGTTTTAACTCCCTTGATCTTAAAGCGTGTGACCAGAATGAAAAAAGCCTGGTTCCCCACACATCTGTGCCTCGTGGTTTGTTAACTTTAGGGTCTAAGGTACAAGCTTGAACTTAAATCTCTTCCAAAGTTGAGATGCACTTAAGGTGTCTCTTTAGACAGTGGATGCTAAAAAGCTCCTGCTGCAGCCTTTCCATC
This sequence comes from Neopelma chrysocephalum, assembly GCF_003984885.1. Classification (NCBI taxonomy): domain Eukaryota; kingdom Metazoa; phylum Chordata; class Aves; order Passeriformes; family Pipridae; genus Neopelma; species Neopelma chrysocephalum. Next base: position 13,823,673 of record NW_020897737.1, read on the forward strand.
ATTCAGGGACTACATGACACATCCTCCCTGCTCCACAATTTATTTTCATGAAACTAAACTATTCTGACAGCTTTAATCCTGTCTGGAGTAAGACACTAGGTTAAAACGTTATTAACCGATGGACACACCCCAAATATACCTGTACCTACACGACACGACTGTATAAACCTCACTCCCACAAGAAAGTAATCTAAAAATCATTCTTGATCCAACTCATGCCTTCCAGCTCGCTGAAAGAAGTGACCCCACCCGCTGTCAAGAAGTCCTTGCTTTTCAATTTGTCTTCAGTTGTCTCTGACACAGCCTCTGCAGGCATGAAAGCTAAGCTTAAATTTTTAAAATGTCACAGCTGAAATGGCTCCAGGAGATGAAGATTTAAGAAAGGCACTAGAAATTACAGGGCTTTTGAGAGAAGCTGGCAACTTGGAAAACAGGAGCAGCAGTGGAAAAGGATGATAAGTAACTGATGTGTGGTTCAAAGGCAAACAACAAAAACTCCCAACAGAAAGGGATAGGACAGGTGCCCTTTTCTTTCTCTGTTTCTGATTGTTCAGACTGTGTTGTCCCTCATCACTTCTGCAAAAGAACAAGAGTCCAACCCATAGGATGGAAGACAGCACTCGTGAGGAAATTCTCCATACTATACATCTTGTAAGGATTATTACACAACTGATGAGTTTTATGCTCTGAACTCCCATTGGTATGGGTGCACTCGCTTCAATGCAGTGGTGAGAGGGCTGCTTTTCTTTCTAAAAAAGCAAAAGCCACATTCCAGGGTGAACAAAATGCCATTTTAATATTTTGTAATAGCAAGTTACAAGTACGTAAAAATGAGGTTTGGTAACATTCAGGCAAATAACAGAACACTCAGATACTCCAACTTCTGTTACCTTCTTTACATTGTACATATTAAATAAACTTATAAAATATAGCTCATTACCTAAAGCATGCCCAGATATGTTTGTGGGGTCAGGACCTCACTTGGTTACTGAGAACAGCCCCTAATATATAAGAGCATTCCTCACAGTTGGCCCAAATATTTGCACACACTAAGCTCACCAAACGAGACAGGCACTCTCCCAAATCTGTTCACTGAAACACATTTTAAGTAGCAATTTAGTGACAGGAGGATTGTGTAAGTGCATTGGAGGGCAAAACTGTATCCTACATAGAGCTGCTAGAGGAATTAGGCTTACTCTGACATCCTTCAGTCATTTTCAAGATCTGAATATTACAACTGCGTGCATAATATAACATTAATATGCACTTAACCTGTTCAGAAAAAGATCACTTCTTATGGCTCTTGACTGTGTGAATTGCAACTCTTTCATAATTAAGTTTTCAAAGGAAATATTTGCATAGAGGTGAAGGGATGAGCTTCCATGCAGGTGGCAGTAATCTGTACTCATAACTCATGGAACAGAGATTGTAATTGCAGTGATAAGACTGGAATAATCTAAACAGAGCAGGGTTTTCCACAAATTTCCATAAAAATCAGGTGAGTTTTTAAGTGTTGATCTCCTGACAATGGGAGGCCTCTGCAGAAAACCAGTTTCTCCTTTCATCACTCCAAGGGAAGAAAGGATGTAGTAAGACATGTCAACAGCTCGGATGTCCTCTGGCTGTTTGGAGAGCATTCCAAAGAGCAGCCTTGGTGTGCCCTGTTTGCAGGCACAGCACATTCACATCTGCAGCCACAACTTTACGTGGTCTAGGAGGAGCCTGGGAAAAAAATGTGTGACTTACTTTATAATGAATATAGCTTTTAAGATTTTAAAGCCAAAATTAATGAGTTAACTCAGTCTAAATAAATGTCAAGCTTTGCTTGAACTAGATCATGGAGATCTGCGTAACTCAGCTGGGAACACTCCCTCTGGAGAAATTAAGAGCTCATGTCCCACAGCAGGACTTGGGCTCAGACCAAGAGCTGGCACTGCAGTGCAGCACTACTGCATGGAGTTTCTGTGTAGGGATCAGGATGCCATCCTTTGGATGAGCTCTTATTGTCTTATGTTTTTTCCACCCTCTCTATTCAGCAGAAAAACTTAAAGTCTCCTTCAAAAAAAAGGGAAAAATTATAAATGTCTTATTCAATATTTCTCATGTTAAATCAAATTTGAATTTTCCAGAGCTGTACATTAGCTGAATCACTGGCTGCACACTACTCACTCCATCTGTTTATATGGTTGAGTCACTGCATTACCAATATTTTAACACGTTACTTGGAAAGAATTTTCGGTGATCTGGAGGATAAACCCCCAGAGCTCAATAAGATAATGTTCCCTTCTCGGTGTTCTGTAGCACCATACTCTACATTGCTCCCTTTCTGCTATCGGAGATGTTAATTGGAACAAACTGCTATTTTAGGAGGAAGAGCTTATCGTAAAAGTACAGCTTCCACTTAAAGGCTGGAGACCGAGCTGTGATGTAGAAATCCACTGTCACCTCCCCACGTGCAATGCCTCGCCCTGGGAACCATGCGAGGAGTTCCATGGTGTTGGAACAAACATCTTTCGCCACCCAAGGCATCTTTTTGCCACTTGAGACACTATGAACAGATTACCTTCTGAGGGCAAACTGTCGGCTTTTAATGATGCCAAAAGTTGAGAGTATCCTATTGTTTGACTGGAAAGTTTCTTAAAAAATGCGTAAAAAGAAATATTTATTTACCTCGTTGGGGGAGAGGGGAGGCAAGAGGCAGAGCCAGAAGGACAGAAGTGGAATTGCTAATACACATCTTATTTTATGAAAAATATAAAAAGAGAATATTTTGAATGAATGTCACCATGGAGGACTATGAATGCATTCATGTTATTCTGGGAGTTGAGAAGCAGAAAGTGAAACCAACTGAAATAAAAGAAAACCAGTGAGACTAGTTTTACTTTTCAGACCAGGGGTTAGATCCAGCTCTTGCAGAAGTCAATGGAACAATTCCCACTGGTTTGAGCAGGATTTGGATTCAGCAAAGTGAAATGCAGAAAAATAACCAGGAAGCATTAATGAGAGGTTCTCAAACACTGGTCTACAGAGCACTTTCTTCAGCCCATAGAGACCTGACTTTCCTCTCCATTACTCATTTACTTCCAGCTGCTTTTATGGGTTTCTACATTTTGGAGCCTAGAAGGACCGAGAGGTGTTGGGAACAGGGAATGAGAATGGCCGGCCAGCCGAGCCAGATCTTTTGCAGTTGGAAGAGGAAAGGATTCAAACTGCTGAGCAAATAGAGAAGAAATAAAGAAGGGACTATCTGAAGGAGCAGAAGGCCATTAAGCTGAGAGGATTAGGTGGCCTTCAGTGAGGATTAGGTGCTTTGCTGCCTAATGCAACTGTCTAGCCAGGCACCTGAGCTTCCAGCACAAAGCAAGAGAAAAGCTGAGCTCCACACAGATGTCTGCGCAGAGCTAAAAACAAATAGGAAATGCCAAGGGCAGGAGCATTCCACAAACATTCCCCTCCTCATCTCCGCCAAGCTGGGATTTGTGGTAACTGCCATGCACTCCCACCCCTGGGCTGAAAGTAGCCAAGCCTGTCTCTGATGGTCCTCACTGCACCATATCCTCCAGGCCCACATCCACACTGTCATTTCACAGGTGACACACGTTTCTACCACCACATCTAGCCGAAGCCCTTCCTCTTTGGAGCACCCAGGCACCTGGACCAGGCTACGGATCAGCTGATGGTTTATGCTTGGGGCAGCATTCCCACTAATGCTTTCAGGTTCTTCCACAACAGAATGGCTGTTGTCATCTGAGTACAAGGATACCACATCCATGCGTGACAGATTGGATGGACAAAGTTGGCACCCGGCTCTCAAGTGCAGGGCAATCCTTTCCTCCACGTGTACGTGTGGGTCACACGGCCCTGAGTCCAACAGCAGCCAGTAGTTAAGTGCTTTGTGAAAGAGTGACCACACCTGCCTCAGCCTTCCTCTGGTGTATCTTAGGAGCTTCTGGGGTTGATAGTTTACAAAGTCACAGAATCATTTAGGTTGGAAAAGACCTCCAAGATCATTGAGTCCAACCTTTGGCTCATCCCCACCTTGTGAACTTGACCTCAGCACTTAGTGCCACATCCAGGCATTGATTGAACACCTCCAGGGATGGTGACTCCACCACCTCCCTGGGCAGCCCCTTCCAATGCTTAACAACCCTTTCCATGAAGAAATTCTTCCTGATGTCCAACCTGGACCTCCCCTGGCGCAGCTTGCACCTTTCTAAATCAGAAGTTGCAATCAGACCATCATATTCCATAGCCACTGGCAGATTCCTCCTCCATTAATTCCTTTATTCTTTTTTTTTGAACTCACTTACAGATTGCAGTTCTATAATGCCCTTCTGCCGGCCAGTGGCTTATATTACTTAAGTCAGCCTTTCTTCACAAGACAGAGGAGATACAAGAGTCTTTCTGGACAATTTTTCTAAGATTCATTGTTGAGAAAATATTTTAGGAAAGCAAGGCTTTTGTCAACACCTTGCAGAGCAATAAGGTACAGAGATCCCCATTCTGGCTCTGCATGAAATAGCTTTGGATCTGGAAGCAGTAGGAGAAATACCAACCTCATGCTGTGCCCTGGTTAGTTGGTGGGCTGGGAGGCAAACTGGCTTGAGGCTGAACACTCTGCCAGCAAGGCAGTGCTGCTTCTGGGATCCAGGCTTGTATCCCTGCCAAGGTCTGCTTCTTCCTCTGAGAAAACTGGCCCACTCAGCCCTGGAATGGGGATCAGCAGCACAGAGATGCTTTGTGTCCCAGTGGCACACCCCAAGGGGCTTTCTCCCAAAGCTCTGCAACGCCCGGAGATACAGACCCACCTCCCCCACAGACCATCTAACAGGCAGGGTGAACTGCTTGGTGTGCCCAACACCGCTGGCACACACTGCTTCCCACCCATGGGACCTTCCTGAGATTCTCCAGCAGACCTTGCTCTGCTGGTCAAGACTTGTCCAGACTGAACGAGTAATTCTGGTCTGGTGAGCAGCGCATTTACCAGGGAGAGGGGACAGCTCGGCCCCAGCTCACTTCCCCAGTCAACAGCCAGTGCAGTCATGCTGGGGGGCTTTTTTCCTCTTTTATCCAAGGAATTTTGCCCAGAGAAATTGTGGATGCTCCATCCCTGGGACTTTGAGCAACCTGGTCTAGTGGAAGGTGTCCCTGCCCATGGCAGGGGGTTGGAACTGGATGATCTTTAAGGTCCCTTCCAACCCAAACCATTCTGTGATTCTGAGCCCTGGAGAAGAGACTTATTAACAACTCACTCCCTTTCACTCATGTAAGGCATAAGTCACATCAGTAAGGACTGGAATTTCCTTTTCTTTTTTCTTAAATCTAGTAAGTTAAGTTCGTGTAGATTGTATATCTTTTCTAATAATCTGTATATTTTGATAGATTTACTTTCATAAATATGGCATTGATCAGGGTCAGACAGAACACTGTGAAATCAGCAGAGACCTTTCAAACAGTGCCAGAAACAATACTGCTTATGGCTTTGTAGCTGTTCATAGAGAGCAGGATCAGCACTGAAGTCCATTTCATAACTAACCCCTACACTCCATAAGTAGTTTAAAGCAACAGAAAAGGCAGTGATGAAATATGCTCTTCATCGAGAGGTGACTCCTTCTCTGCTCCCTCACCATTGCAGAGATTTACAGTTCAGCCGCCTCCAGGGTTTGTTTCCCTCAATTCTCCTTTCTGACTATTATCCCCGAACCCAGTCAAAATTGTGCTTTTGTTTTGCACTGCCTTCTCCAGTTCTCTTCTAAAAATGGTCATGTTTCTGCTTTTCCAGTCGCACAGGAATTGAAAAGCTGTGTCAAACCCAGTGTGTTTATCTCACTACAACATCCCACGTACAAAACGTGTGCCTATTTTGGCTGTCAATCTTCATTATTTTCTCTACTTCAATCAGACCCAGGAAAACAATCACAACACACTCAGGGGATTTTTTTTTTCCCCTTCCTCTGTGTGCATCCAAAGGATGCTGGCATTCCTTTGGCTGCTAAGTAAGTGTATTCCCTGACTTCACAGCCTCCATAGGCAGCAGTACAGCTCCCTTGTTGCATAGTTTGTGTGACAGACCGTGTTCACACAGTGAGATTCAATCCTGTCTCCTTGGAGGGACTGGGGCTGCCTTTTTCTCTTTAAAACTTGTGAGCAAAGTTTTGCATTATCAAAGGTTTGGTGTTTTGTGTTCCCCCCCCCCCAATTAGTATAACATAAATTGCATGTAGCCAGAATCTGTGGTGACTATAAATTCCAGCTGCTCCCCTAGCAGACCCCAGAGTGGTAGGACACTACTGAGACAGTTAAACATGGAAAAAAAAAGGAAGCTTTCAGAACCCCCATTTTCCTGTCGTACCTAGACCCAGCCTTGCCCCTTTCTCATACTCCAGTTCAGTTTTGTATCACCACCTCCACTGCTGACAATACTTTTTTCAATGGGAATATCAGAGCCACAGCCACTGCCAGAATCTCTTGGCAAACGAGCTGCTCTCTGAGTCAGAGCCTAATGCCATTACAAGGTCTGCAACAGCTGCAGCAGTCATACATCTGCAAGTCATTTGAACGTTTTATGATGAATAAAAACTATCCATTACATAGAACTATACATTATATATTAACCCTAATACTTATTCAGTTACACTAACAATAACCTTTTCCCTCTGCATGCTGTAAACTTCTTTGGCTGCAGCACATGTTAACAGAGGGACTCAGAGCTCCAGTCCATGGTGGAGCAGTCCCTGTGTACTTATTACCTAACTTTTCTACCTATTTAAACACAAAATGATGGAAGGAAAGAAAGAAAGTGAATGCAAAGCTATAAAAATTCATACCATGCATAAGGAAAACATTTTTATATAATTGTAGGAGACTGCATACGCTCACAAAAATAGAGAGGACACAAAACAATGAGAAATGCAGAGAACATGGACTCAAAATGTATAGTTAAGAGATCTGATTATGCTATGCACAGATCTCAGACCCATCCAGATGTCTCCAGCCAGCAACACGATCCTCAACAGCACAGCCAAGATTTGAAATCTACAAAGTCAGAATTCCGACGGCGGGGCAGCAGGGCTTATGGAAAAAGAAACTGGAATTGTGAGGAGTTAAAATCCTTTAAAATAATAACGAGAACAGAGAAGCATAAATGTGGTTTCATGAAGGAAATGTATACAGAGCCGCAAATTATGAAGTCAGCCCTCCAGGACATTACATTCCTCGTGGAAGCTGCTGAGCCCGCTCTACATAAATAGGTGTAAAATACACTCACCGGCTTAGTGACTTCAAGGATGGAGTCCCATATGTGATTCCCTACCAGTGAGTCTTCTACATATGTACACTTTTACAACAGTAAATGCGAACTGGGCAAGACATACCTCCCTATGAGTTTCACCATAAGAGTTTTAAAGAGACAAGGCGAAAGTCTGGCGTGACAGAAATTATCATAAATTTTCCGTGATATTCATCCAGAGCCAGAATTTTACTACCAATCCATATGCATGTCAACGTGATTTCATGTTTGTTTATTATGTATCATTTGCAAACTCCTTGGGATTTTCAGAAATACATCCCTATTGTTTCCCGCTCACTTTTACTCTGTATTTCATAGAGCAGTTTAGTGCCGATCATAACACCAGTATTGCTTTGGAAGCACAATGTCCATTAACTTGCACTTTCACACTGAGTTAAATGTGTAGATTACTAAACTGCAGAATAGTATAGGTTTTTAGTAAGAATCAGCCATTAGAATTGCCTTACAGTCAGAGAAGTGACTTTTAGGAAATGTTTTCTTGACTTGATCTGCTTCCTCTGTGCAGTCAGAGGCCAAACTGTTTATTTTACTGGCAATCCATCTTTATTGCTTGTGCTGGCTTTAACACTGCCATTCAGACAATCCACACATTAAATATGAGAAGGATCCTAACATCCTAAAATCCTAATAAGGTTACAAACAGTTCATTTAAAGGGGATTTGAAAGGAGTCCAGCAGAGATCTTTCTTTCTGAGGGTCAGAAAAGCACTGTACTTCAGGGCTGAAAAACCACTTTGCCCCCAATGGATGGGACACTTTACATGACATGGCCAAATCCCTGTGGTCAATTTGTGGAGCACCTACCTCCCACCAAAAAAAAAAAAGAGAGAAAGGGGGGGGGGAAAGTCCTGGCTCTTCTGATCACAAAGATAACTTACCAAGCGTGACGTGACGCAATGATGTCTTTCTAAGTCAGCAGCCAGCCAGCTGTCTCCTTGCTGCTGCTCCTGCTTTTCCCATGCTCCGGCGGAGCGGAGCTGAGCAGCCAGGCCAGTTGCACAGCCGCTGTCGAGTCAAAGGGCAAGAGCAAAGCTTAGAATAAACACGTTGTTTTCACTCGCTCGCTTGAAGTGCTGCCAAATCTCTTAACATCAGCACACGTAAACCGGCGAGTATCACGGAGCCCGAGGCCCGAGCAGCTGGAATCCTGGAGTTGTTACCTGGGATCCCAACGTCCAAAAAAATAGCCTCCCCATTCCTCGAGGCTGTGTGGAAAATCTCAGGAAACACAACTGTAAAAGCGCGACTAACATCAAGGAAAAAAGCCCCCAAGTACTTCTTCCTTCAGTTCTCTTTTTTTATAGTCATCTCAAATTTTCAGGGGTGGGGGAGCAGGAATGGGGGTGTCTTTCTGGAGATTCTTAAAGATGCTGGTTTTCCCAGACTGGGCAGAAGAAAGCAGTCATTGATTCTGGAGATAAATCCTGAGGTAATTCAAGGGGAGGAAGGCTATGAAGATAAGCAGCTCAGGGCCCAGCAGTAAACAATCAAACAGCAGGAGCAGCTGGAGGAAGGGTAGAACTGGTCCATATTTCTCTGTCCAACAGTGACCTTCGAGAAGCAGGAGTGGGGCAGAGTAATGATGTTCCTTCCCTGGACTCCAAAGTTCAACAGCTTTGAAACAGTTCTTCAGCAAGGACTTGAGAGAAAAAGCTCCTTCTCCATATCCAGCCGCCAAGAGAAAAGGAGTTGAAAAACACCGATCTCTTATGGCTAACGGGAGGGCAATATAAAAGATGGAGTCCATTGACTGGTGTCCAGAGACAACAACCTGGTATGAATTCCAGCACCATTCCACTTCCCAGCAGCTGGATTTCTCACCAGGGTGGATTGCTGGTTTTGGACACCTCCCCATTTTTTCCTGTCTGTTAACAGTCTTCCACTAGTAAGTATTTGGAACAGTTGTAAAGCTTTTTTTGTATCTCAGCGGCCTCGCCATTGCCTGAGCGCAGTTTCAGAATTGCTGGCATTGCTGTGCAGACTATCTGAAGTGTATTTTTGTCACGCTGTTAATAAGGGCTGTGTCTCCTGGGAGAACCTCAGCTCGCTCCGAGTTCCTGAACGACGTGCGCGCTCGAGACAGGAGATGTGAGGAAAAAAGCTTCCCCATTTTAAACTAGTTTTTAATCTGAGCTGCTTGCTAAATACATGTGATGTGTGAAGAAAAAGCTGGGACTACTCTCCCCATCTATATAAAGCAAGGATGAGAACCCAAGGAATTGTGTGTCTTGCCAACACAGGCAACCAGAGGTCCAGAACCAGTCCAATACCTGAGTCATAAGGACCAGTCCAATACCTGAGTCATAAGGACCATCCTTGCTCTCAGTTCCCACATTATCCTTCTGTATTCTGTATTCTGAATTTGTTCCCAGCTCCCCTCACGTTTTTCCCAGCCCTCAAACAATTGGATACATCTCACTTTCAGGAATACCTCAGGAGAGTTTGGGAAACATCCATACAGTTCAGGATGGCCTTGCCTGGCATGATTTTAAACTAAAAAAAAAGCAGAGGAGATGCTTTTCAGTAAAGGAGTGCATGGAAATGAGCAATGAATGCACGAAGGGGTGGCTCTCTCAAGTCCCTTTCCAAGCCTCCAGGGAAAAATAACTCCTGCCCCCTTCTTTGAGACAAGACACGAGCATTTGCCAAGCACAAGGTGTGTTGTGGTTTGCACATTCCCTCTCCTGTGCTAGACAGATGCTGTCACAGATTTTAGAAACCAAGCGTACCCTCCACTGCACAAACAGCCAAATGGAATGCCAAGAGCATCTCATAACCATGGAGAGAGATGAGACAGAAACAGAAAACCAATCACAAACTCAACCAACAAAAAAAAGAAAGCATAAATAATCTTAATTAGGTCATTTTTTACATTACTGTGTGTTAACTGCGTTAGGAACTGTCTATCCAGGCTTGATATCCCAGATTTGGAAAGGGGCACTGCCATTTAACCACATTTCAGACTGGAGTAACAAAGACAAGTAAGAATTTTAGGAGTTAATTTTAACTAAAATACATGGCACAGGTTGTGTGAATATTAGAATTTAACTTGCATAAAGGCTGTACTCTGTGATGCTGCAGATTTACTGAACCATGCTCCTGCTCACCTATTTCTCAGTTAAAAGTTTGTTGAGAGCGCAAGAGAGATCAAAATAAATTTTGCGAGTTGACCCACTGACTCCATACACTGAGCCAAAGTTTTGGGGATATTTTATTATAAACACACATATTTATGTCCCTAACTTTGCATTAATGCAGTCTTTTCTTCTTTTCTATCCCAAAGCTGCCACATATCCTAAGACTTCCAGAGGTGGGTGTGAATTTCCAAGCGTAATTGAATGTGTGTAGGCAAACCAAAGAGAAAAAGGAGCTCAAAAATATGTGTAGTTTGTATTAGGAGTGGTACCATCCTGAGCTGAACACTAAGGATAATATATAAGCACCGAGACCATGGAATCATAGAAAAGACAATAAGTATTTACAATTCAATGAAGTAAAACCACTTGAGAGGAGAAAGACGATCTGGAAACCTGACGGGATATTTTGTTTAGGGTCTTAAGTTTAATTAATATTACTCAGAGTTTAGAGGAGTTTCTCTTAAAAGGATAACATTAAAACAAATAAACAAACAAAGCTGCAGTGTGAGAACACCCTGGTTGTGAAGTTGATCACTCAGATGTCCAAAGGACCTGTATTAATCCTTGTTTTAGCTCCTCGTGCCTAATTCTGTGTGCAAACAGCAGCAAGGAAACCAATCTGGAATAGCACAGGAGGGCTGTAAATCCCAGGCAGATGGCAAATACTTGGGCCAAGAACGATTCCAAGATTTTTCGTTTGTTTTTACAGCAGAGGGGACCTGAACCTGCCCCTGCAATACTGTTGCTGCGGAGCAACTTGAGGAGCAGGAGTCTCCCAGGTTTCCTCCCAACCACTTTAGTGTGGAAGACTTCACACTAAAAATTAAGAAAATTAATCTAAGTCCCCTTCTAGCATGTTATACCTTGAAGCATAAGCTCTGGGGAGCTCCAGGGAGATCGGAGACCACTTAGGCAACCTGTGTTGCTACAGAACAGAGTAGGACGTGCTGGAGGTACACCGTGACCACACAAATACACAAATGGGCCTGGAATTTGTTGCACAAGAAGAGCCTGAAGGAACAGGAATTACCTGGTCTGAAGAGGAGAGTAAGGGAGACCTTATTGCTACCTTTAACTACCTCCTTGGATGGTTTAGAAAAGAAAAAGCCGGGCTTGTCAAGAGGTGTGTAGTAAGGATCAGAAAACTAAAAATTCCAGTTAGACAACAGGTAAAGGTTTTGTCTTCTGGGTTTTTTGTCTTTTAAATTACGAGAGTGTCCAAATGCTGGAGAAGGTGACCAGAGATACTGTATGATCTCCATCCTTGAAGATATTCAAAACTCAGCTGGTCAAGGTGCAGGACAACCTGATCTAATTGCACCTGTTACGGAGCAGAGCCGATCATCTCAGGACTTCCCTTCCAACCTCAATTTGCAGAATTCTGCTACAGGATACTCAGGATGCTTTCTGCTCACTGCACTCATTGATTAGACTCACCAGGTATTAAATCTGTTTGGAGCAGACGAGCAGTGCAAGCAGCTTAGGTAATGGCATCTCATGTGGTGAGAGAAAAGACATGGGGCAGGTTTTTAGGGCTTAATGAATGTGTTTTGATTGTTGAACGTTGGGGACATACTGTGGAAGATCTGTAAGTGCACCCAGTTAAAAGTCTAATTTCTCAAATTTAAAAGAAATCTTGAAGAGATCCTTATATATTTCAGTTCTCATCATGACTGGAGGCAAAAGCAAGCACCAGAAGGACCAAAAAAGTCTTGAACTAAACTGATCACCACAAGCTCTGTTTGCATTATAACTTCTGGACCTTGGATTAGTGGGTTTTCAACAGGTGTCCAGAATCTTCTGGGCTCCAAGTTACTTCAAAAGATTTAAGTGGAAGGGAATTATGAAAAGCAATTTTATTAGCACTTTGCTACACTTAAAAAAAAAATAAATTGAAGGATCTAAAGTTTAAAAATCATTCTCTTTGAAAAGGAAAGCGGCTGTTTCATCTTTTTAGGGTTAGTGAATTCCACTTTCCAGATTTTCATGTACTCCTCCATTAACAATATTTACATTGAAAACCTCTCTTCCGAAATTTGTGTTGGTTCTGAAAAGCTGTTTTTCACAATAAATAAGCTGAGACAATTTCTTTCACAGCTGTGGTTTTCCAGGCATTATGTTAATATCCTGGATTCAACATTCTTCCAAACAAGGTCCCTGACTGTATCTAACAAGTGCCCAGCACAGCAAGACAAAGTTACTAATGTTACAGAATTTGAGCATTTTGTGTCACACCCTGCTTGAAATGTTAGCTTATGGCTCAAACACAGCAACATCTGATAATGGCCAAGGACAAAAAAAATGAAGCCTTTTTCATTGAAGCCCAGGGAAACACAACATTGGGAAAAAAATCTTAGTGCCCTTCCTCACATTATCTGTCCCTCCCAGAGCAGATGGGTTCACTGAACTGAGCAAACCTAAGATAGGCACCACAAGAGTTGTGAAGTTTGTCAGACTTCCAGCTTCATTTTAGAGGTGCAGAAAGATCACTGGAAGACACAGAGATGGGATTGCACGGATAGGAAAGGCATTCACTGTTAATTTCTGCTGTGATCATGAAACAAGGGCAGCAAAATACCCAACCCAGAAACAGATTAGAATCTCCTTAGTTAAAAACACAGCTGAGGAGAGAGTAGGAGTTGACTGAAAGCAAGATACGCTGTTTCGACTCACTCCTGAGTGCAGTCAGTGTTTACAACACCAACCCTCCTTGGAAGTAAAAAGGGCACAAGGTGAGCAAGTCTGACTCCAAACTGCCAAGAGTCACAGCTACTGGGGGCAGGCTGAGTAAATACACATTTCACTTTTACTGTTTAGGTTCTGACGATTTGCAGCCTCCTTCCATAATCACAGAACAGTTCAGAACACAGCTCAGCACCAAAACAGCTCCAACCTACAGGGCTCAGGTTACAATGTGGAGTCTCAGGTAATAACAAAACACAGCGGCTTCACTGGGGCCCTCGACAAGGGAAGACCCCGATTCTTTCATGTTTTTAATGTCAAGAGCAAATTTCTCTCCCTTTTACAAGCACAGTGTACGTGGTACCACTGGTGTCTCCAAGTGACTTTCTGCTCTTTATTCCCCAGCACGTGGGTTTACACATGGGCTGATTTTTAAATTTCAGTTGGAGTCAGTAACATGCTTTTGAGTTTTTACGGGACAATAAAATTGCTTGCCAGGGGTTTCTGACTTAAAGTTCTACACAGCAGATTGATGTAGGCCTCTTGATCCTCCTTACCACATTTTTGCCATGTTAGGGTATAAAATACCTGTTCTACTAATTGCACCCAGGGATTCACATCCAATATCCAGATAGACTCCTAAAGCTGACTCTGTTTACCCTTTGATCTTGCCCAGTCTGTTGCTTGAAAGAATACAGACAGGTGATGGGAAATGCTGGAGCTATTGCAAGAACTGCTTAAACACTAATTAACTCCAAAAAACCCAGAATGAACAAGAAGCCAAAATGGAACTAAAACCCACAACAGCTGGTGGTCATCAAGGCGATTTTCCCAGAAGGCAGAAGACTGTTACTAATAGGATGGAAATACAGAATTTACTGAGACCAACTGGAACTGCTGATAACATATATTGAGAAATGCCTCATTTCTCACATTTTCTGCAGAGCAAGAGTGAGGCTGAACTACAATTTTAACTTTCAGTGTGGGAAAAAATAAGTGGAAACTGAAACACAGTCCCAGCAATTAGTACCAGGAGCTAATTTTACTGTAATGCTATTTTCATCGCATTTAAAAATAACGTTCAAGCGTTTTTATCCACAGAAATACATTTTTTTTCCTCAGAGTTTAATCAATGCAGTATAGTTCATCAGAATCTGCCCACTGAGATTCTCTTACATTTTAAATTATTTCAATTACTGCAGAACCTGGATGCTGGAACCCCCAACAGATTAAATAAAGTTGTACGTTCTGTTCTCCCTTTACGACAGCGGAGGTTTTTGAGATGTTTCAATCACATTACAAAAACCTGCATTCCTCCACTAACACAGAACATTCACTCTTGCTACAGGAGACAAATTCTTCTTGTGCTGCTCCCAGCCAATGATTTTAACTTCAAATCCAGAGTAAACATAACCTCTTCAGAGCTGGGGACATGTTTGTGTGCAAGGAGAACAGCCCACTGCGCTCCAGTGATAACAATACCAAAGGAAACCATGGCACGTTCCCTTGAGCATCTGTCAGGAAGTCAGGGACTCTAAGAACCAGGAAGAACTGCTCAAAAGCCCAAGCTATTATGCATTTATTTATTATTTATTATCTATTATCTGATTTAAATTATACAGATGAAGCAACAGTGCTAAATAGAACAATTCATCGTTCTGCCTGTGCATTTGCTTTAAATGTGGTTCTTTCAGTGCCTTGGTGATGGTCTTCCAGAAGATGGCTGAGGCTGCCTGTACTTTGAGAGAACAGTAATATAATCAGCAAAGGTGTAAGTGTGATACTCGTGGTGCTGAAGGTTCTTGTAGGTGGAATTATCCATTTCCTCTGGAGCAGGCTCACCAAGTCCTCTGGTCTCTGTGAAAACAAACAGTAACTGGTCACTATAAGGATGCCACAGCAGAGGACAATGTTCTTAAGCACAGAGTCAGCCTTCTTACACTGCCAGATCCCTCAGCCAGTCAACATTTAAAACAAAAAAGGAGAATTTACTGAGTTCTGCTGGTTCCTTGTCTGGTCCTAAAGCAGCACATTAATGTGCAGTGGGGAACAGGAATCAGTACAAGGCACCTAATACGGCAAGGTCTTAAAACCCAAACTACCACCTAATGCTGGGGGTGGACAGGGCAGAACATTTCATTTATCTTTTGAAGGCATATGTCTGCATTTCCTGGCTTTTTCCATCGTTGCCTTGGTTTTCACTCCAGCCAGAACAGTAGGTGACATTCTCAGCAAGCCAGGAGAGGCAAAGAGCAGTACAAATGATTTATCATCACTCCAGACCACGAGATAAAGCCATTAGAGCTGCTTTACAGATTGAATTTTTTCCATAGGGAGAAGCGAGGGAATTAGCAAGATCTCCACAGTTTAATTTCAAATGTGGTTATACCAAACAGTAATATATCAAGAGCCTTTGATGTGAATTTCCTTTCTCCTAAACTTTGTATCAGCTCTTCTTCATAAAAGAATAACCCAATAAAGTTATTTAGAACTCCTTACTTCATGTTAAAGCCAACATTAATTCTTATGCTCTTAGACTATTGTGCAAATGGGAACAGAATCATCTACATAAAAGGTTCCTGGTGTAGGCTGATTTTACAACCAAGGAAATTGCAAGAAATAAAACTTTACTTCCCAACAATAATTTATTCTCATATACCCAGAGTTTTAACAGTAGGCAAGACACACAATCTAGTGAAAAGCTTCACCACATAAATTTGTATGTGGTGGCTTAGGTTAGATTGCATAAAGCTCTTTTTGTAACGTGTCCATCTACAATAAAAATACAAGAACTTGAGCAACTGAACACCAGGGTTTCCCTTTGCTTATGACATAATTATTGCAGTGTAAAGTGATCAGATTAAGAGCAGAATCCATAACATTTAGCAAGACTTGCTTATAAATCCCAACGTACTAAGCCATGGTTTCAAAGCCTGTGACAGGAAATATCCCTGTGCCTACTGCTCAGCTCCTACTGAGCCAGCTCATAGGAGACAGCACTGCAGAGATAAAAGCCAGATGAAGTCTTTGCTGCAGATAGCCCCAAGAACAGGCAAGCGTAGGCAAGTGTACGTTCAACCTGCAAGAGACAGTTGTTCCAAATCAAGAGGCAGATGCTCAGGAAGAAAAGCAGATGGAGTCTCATTTTTCCTGCCCAAATACACTGTACTTAGCTCCTAAAAGGCAAAATTTATTCCCGAGTTCATCCTCCCCACACTTCAAGTCTTCATCTCTGCTTTGTCTCTTAAAGAGCAAAGCACTTCACAGGCTGTTCTTCCGAAATGAATCACAGGCACATTTCTGAGTTACCATGCTACTACTTTGCTACTTACTCAGCAGTTCAAGTCAGCAGTTTTTGCTGACTGCTCTACAAAGGGATGACATCACCTGAGCATCCAGGTTTGTAATGAGAAAAATTCCTTGTATGTCTTCCCTGTGCCTGCTGCAGAGTTTGGAGATGAGCAAACAAACACATGGACGGGACAGAAGCGTGAACATTAAACACGGAAAAGCAGAAGCTGTTCTCAAAGAAGGAAAAGAGAACTGGATATATCTGGAGACAACAGTGCTGTTTCTGAACACAGTGTAGCTGGATTTGAGCTGGGACCCTCTGGCACCCACAGACACACCAGCAGTACAGACCTTGCCTGTACCAACCTCCAGCTCTCCTACAGCCACGGCAGCCACTCCTCTGGCACTACCCAGCAGAAACTTCCCTGCTGCCACAGCCTGACCACCTTCACAAAGCAGGAGAAACTCAACAGCAAAAGTGCCTTTTTTAGCAAAGCCAGTCCTACCCAAAAAGGTTTTGCTGGTGCAGTGGTGATGATAGGTCTGAGGCACAGTGGGATTATTGCCCTGTTGATACAAATCTGCAGGAAAAGTTTGTCATGTGGGCCTAACCTTATTCTGGATTTGCAGCATCAGAGTAGAGGAGGCTGTTTCATAGATCTGCGATGTGTCATAACCCGCACTTCTAATCAGTAGCACATTTTAAGACCAAAGTCCTCCCTTACTTGAAGTTAACTGAACTCATTTTTTGTGTCTTTGTATTTCTTTCAACGTGGAAGAAAAAAAAAGATGCTTGAGAATCTAGAATTCCACTGTGGATGAACGGGGAGAAAAGCATCATATGTAGATAAATCCAAATAGCCCTTCCCATTTTTTTTATTTTATTTTTTTAAAGAAAGTTTCTGCTGCTGACTGCAAGGAGGAACAAGCAAATTAAAATATCACTTGCAAACAGCGCTGCATTTTATTATTTAAATCACAGAATCATTTTGGTTGGAAAAGACCTCTGAGATCATCTAACCTTATACTGATCACCACCTTGTCAACAGGACCAGAGCACTGAGTGCCACATCCAGTTGTTCCCTGCCATCAGGGAAGAAGGTAAGCAAAGAAATCAAATTAAAAGCCAACTAACATCTTAAAACAGAAGGCAGGTCTTTTACTCAGCACCATCTCCTGGAAACTGATGTACAAAAGCAATTATTTGTCCCGTAACCTGGTTAGACACTTCAGAGTCACAGAATGGTTGAAACTGGAAGACACCTCTAGAGGTCATCTGGTCCAACCTCAAATTCTCAGGCAGGCTTAGCCTAGAGTAGGATGCCCAGGACCACATTCAGACAGCTTTTGAGTGTCTCCAAGGATGGAGAGTCCCTCACCTCTCTGGGCAACCTGTGCCCAGAGTCCTACCACTCTCACAGCAAAAAGAAAGTGTTTAGTGATGTTCAGGCAAAACCCTGTTTCAGTTTGTACCCCCTGTCTCTTGTCCCATCACTGTGTACAACTGAACAGTTTTACCTCTGCCTTCTTTGCACTTTCCCTTCAGGTATTTACACATTGATGATATTCTGTCTGAACCTTCTCTTTTCTGGACTGAACAGTCCCAGACCTTACAGATCTCCCCTTTCCTCACAGGAGAGACACTCCAGTCCCTTCATCATTTTAGTGGCACTTTGCTGGACTCCATCCAGCAGCTCCATATCTCCCTTGTGCTGGGGAGCCCCAAACTGGACACGGCACCCCAGGTGCCCCTCACCAAGAAGGAGCTGCAGCTCCCTCAGCCACAGTCCCAACACAGCCCAGGTCACCCTTGGTGGCCTTTGCTGAGAGGGCACATTCCTGGCTCTCGTTCAACTTGCTGTTCCCCTGGTCCCCCAGGGCCTTTCCCTCAGGGATATCACTTGAAGGATGATATACTGCAGCTTTACAATTATGCTGCTTTTATTCCAAGTAGGCAAATTCTTCAATTCAAAGTAGCAGTGAGAACGGGGGTTTTAAGAATGGTATTTATATACTGCCTAAGTTGAAGGGCAGGAATGGTGACTGTGACAGATCAGGAAAGAGGGGTATCTGCTACTGAAAAACACAAAATGAGGTAGGTTAACAGGATGGTAGTAAATAAGAAGGGTAAATTAGGTAGGGAAGCAAAGCTAAGGAGATGATTATATGATGCATGATGGTCTTTCCTAAAAACATACTGCTGTCTCCTCCCGACTCACTACAAAAGCTAACTCACTGCTTCCACACCAGTTACTTACAACCTTCCAGTCTCAGAATCAACACCTGTTTCTGGCATTATGCTATGATTTCCTGGAGTCTGCTGGAATCTGAAACACTGAAAGACTGAAAAAAAACCCCCAAAGCCTAATGCAAAAAAAAACAAAACAAAACCAGAAAGACAGCAGAGTTTAAGCAACACTCAGATGGCCTCAAATTCAGGTCATGAGACAAATACTTCTGAGAAAAAATAAGAGTGAAAAAAAATTTTGTCATATAAAACCCATGATTTTGCTCACAGTGGAAATAATCTTGTTTTCATTTTATAAGTAACTGGTTTATGAAACTATAAATACAGAGAAATGAAACCACTTCCTTTCACAACATAGCTGGAAACTGAGCATTACTGACAGCTTATAACAATTAGCAATGAACAACAATTTATCTTCCAGAAAGTCACTGCCACACTGTCAGCTTCAGCATAAAGACCAGAGAAGATGTGGAAACCCTTTAAAAAAGTCAAACCCTAGCCCAGATGAATCAATACAGTTCAAACAATTTAAAGTTGTACCCTCTGTTGTGCTGCTTTCTCCAGCCTGGACTCCTGCTTCCTGAATGCTCTCCTCCTTTGCTGTGGTGCCCATCACCAACATTGTGCTTCCAGAAGTTTCTTTCACTTCAGGAGCAGTTACTTCTTTTGCTTCTGACTCCTGTGCCTCCTTCACCTTTTTCTTCTCTCCTCTGGATACCAGTTTTTGCTCTTTGTCTTCCCGTGTAGCTGCTGAAGTTTTCAGCTGAATTGCTGCTACTTGGGTTCCGATGGACTTTTCCTCCAAACAATCAGATTTATGAGTGACACCGGTCAGGTCTTGGCTTCCCACCACACCTGGTTCTAAGACCAACTTCTGCCAATCTGCTGCTTTTGGAGTAGATTTTACTTTGGGGTCTCTTGCTTTGGATTTTGATGTTTCCTGGCTGACTGATTTTTTAGAAAATTTGACCTGCTTTACAGGAGATACAATTATTTCTGGTTGGCGTGACAGCTTCTTAAGTTCATACTCTTTGTGGGATTTCTGGAACAAATTCTCTTTTGCTAGCATTGATGCCTTTACTGCTATGTTCTCAGAAAAGATGGGATCTCGCTTAGGAAACTCAACTTTAGTTTTAACAGCAACTCCTGAATCCTCGTTTTCTTCCTCAGAATCTGAGCTAGAATCTGACTCTGAGCTGGATGAGGACGAAGTCTGTTCCTCGATTAACTCTTTCCTCAAGCCTCCTGTTGCAGGTGCAGTGAGGTTTTCCTCCTCAGGGGAGGAAACAACTCCTCGCTGAGGAAATGCAACCACAGTTTTTCTTGACGTGAACCTCCTCGTGTCTTCAGCGGGTTTTGAAGCTTCCTCGAGGCTGGTACTAGATATGCTCTCATCTTTGTCTGTGGACAGTAGGAGAGAGCTAGAAGACAACATTTTAGGAAATTCACCTGGTGCCTTGGTGGCAAGCAGCTTGGTGCTTCCCTGTGGTGCCACTACATCTGGGAAACGGCATAAAGAGGATTATCATCATTATATCCCACACCGCTGTTACTCAGTGATCTCAGTCACACAATTCAAACTTTCCAAGACAATCTGGCACAAAAATAAACTGAAAGGAATTGTTATACTAAATACAGGCACTGCGAAGCAGGAAGTTTAAGACATTCTAAGTTAAAGAAGCTGGAGCTCTAGTAGCACTTAACAGTTTTTGCTGCTGCGATGCTGAAACTCATGGGATAAATCCTTATGCTCCTTCCTTTGCCAGACCCCTCCAAGAGCTGGTTTTCCCTGTGCTTCAGCTCTGCATCACTGAAGCGGTTTGCAGACACCTCCCTACCTCAGGTGAGTGTTAAGACGGCTTGTTAGCCAAGCTCTTCAAATATGCTGCTGCAGAGACAAAACTTGTACGTGAACAAGGCAGGAAAGCAGAAACCACAGTAAACAGACACAGCAACAGCTGCTGGCAATAGTTACCCTGGAAGCAGAAGGGAGAGAGGACTCCCAGAAGGCAAAATACTGGAATAAGAGATACCTGAGGACATACATGACAATATTAATTGTTCATTGCCCACATGACCTGCCAACTGAATTGTGTCTCCATGGTTTAACATTATTTCCCCAAGACTTTAATCTCCTCCAGTCTTCACTTCATATTTTTGGTTTGAGACCTCTTTGTAAAACAAGACTTAGAAGATCTCCTGATGCTTCATGTTTCATAGAATCACAGAATCAACCGGGTTGGAAAAGACCTCTGAGATTATCAAGTCCAACCCTTGATCCAACACCACCAGGGTTACCAGACCATGGCACTGATGCCACATCCAGTCTCATCTCAAAAACCTCCAGGGACAGTGAAACCACCCCCTCCCTGGGCAGCCCATTCCAATGTCTGATTATTGTCTCTGAAAAAAATTTCTTCCTAATATTCAACCTAAACCTCCCCTGGCACAGCTAAAGACCATGCCCTCTCATCCTACTGCTGGTTCCTGGGAGAAGAGACTGATGCCCACCTGGCTGTGGCTGTTTGCCTCTCTCTCTCTCCTCTCTCATGGACACTTGCAGTAAGCTGAATTCTCCAGACAAGGAGAAGAGAAAGCAGCAATTTTTGGGCCCTTTCAGAGAGTACCCAATCCCCCTTGGATGCTTGTGCAAATATCATCCTCAAGAGGCTGAGCAACAGCAAATACTGTTGTGGTTATAGAAAACAGGAGTACAAAGAGGAACACACTGAGAAGATTCACTATGGCTGAGATTGGCTGTAGTGAAGCCAACTCCATTATGAACTGCACCACTTCCAACCAGCAGACTAATCCAACAGATTTCCAGCCTGTTATGCAGATTTATCTGCACAGTTTGGAAACTCAGATCTACTTTGTAAGACCATAAAATACATGCAGTTTTCCCCTCACTAGTATTTTACAGCAATGCCTTGTGTGATTCAAGGAGTTATTACCACATAGTTCTGAATAGAAGCAAGTCTTTAGCAATGTCCAAATGAAAACACCACAAAAAAGACAAACACATGAAATTACAAGCAAAGTATTCAAGAAAGAAATAAGAGGTTTTATCATAATGAAATACAAATGAAGAAAAGCATCAAGTTTACTCTACAGTTAATATTTGGAATAATTTCAAGCACATACTTCTCTCTGTCAGCTGGAAGGTGCAGGGCAGGAAGGAAGAGCAGAGGGAAGCAGGAGGATGGGAAGCCACCTTTGGAAGAGGTCTGACTCCCTGCACAGCCTGACCCAGCCAAACAGCAGCCTGGAGGAACTAACATGTGAGGAAACATCACTCAGGATTGAAGAGTTCTTCAAGGAGGCAAACAGGGAGACCAAACTAACACAAGACTGGCCAAAGGGAGGGCAGACAAGGGAAAGCTGAGCAAAAGCTGAAGAATTATTAATGTTAAAACATCCTAAGAAACCAAGAAGGCAGGTGACACTCAACTTGCCTATTAACAGCAGGTGCTACTGTAAAAACATTTTAAACACTTAAGCCTGGATATGTGAAAAAGACAGACTTTATGATTAAAAGCTGAAACATGTAATACAACTGATACAGATACTTTAATTAGGTATTCCAAACTTTGCACCAGCTGATCTGTATTTGCATCACTTTGCCAGAAGAACAACACATCCAACTCAGCACCAGGAATGTCATTCCCAGATGCATTCTTCCTGATGCCTCTAAAATCACCATTGTCACCAGAATGTGTTTAAAGCACGTTCTCACTCAGAGAGGTGACAGGCAGAAATGACAGGTCTGTTTCCCTTCATTGACTCTGTATGTAAATGTAAACCTGACCCTTTTATCAAAGCAAGGACAATTTGCACATCCTGTTCCAGCCAGAATCTGGAAAAGGCAGCTGAACCCTTTCCATCTTAATTAACATGAAGTAATCACAGGGGAGGCAGCTGGAAGAGGAGGCCTAAGAAGTCTCCTGACACAAATCGGAGCTGCAGGACAGTGAATCCAGAAGCTGATCCTGAGGTGCATCTTAAACACACTTAATGCAAAAAAATAAATTCTAATAAAAAACAATTTGCTGTTCAATGAAGGTTATATCAATCTATGCGGTGAAGGCTTTCTTAATGGAACAGCCAAGCTTTTATTTGCTTTTAAGAGGATGCCAGAAGAGGATGCATTCAACTCTTTCAGTGATCCTTTCAACAGCAGCCAACAAGCCTGTCCACTCCTACCTGTGGCTCCATGAAGCTTTGCTGTTAAGTCCCTGAATCTCTAATTTGAGACAGGAATCCTCACTGAACCAGTACATCTCCACTTAAAAACAGCATTTTGTACAAGATACCCTTGTTTGAAATTTGTATTCCTGTTTTGACTTTGGTCAGGGACAAAAGGGGTTCAAAAACTCCTGAATCTGGAATGCAGTGCAGCACTCAAACCCAGGTTCAGGCATTGGCCTGCTTGGAAAACCTATGGGGCAGGAAGCATTACAACCAAATTTAACACATCAGGGCTGTGGCAGCTTCTCAACCCGCTGCCTTTTAACCCTGATAATCCAAACATTTCAAAGGACAAGGGCAAACATCTAAAGTCGAGAACCAAATTCTGCACCTCATTAAAAAGAGTGACTTGGTACATTGTTTTCCATCAAATCTCAGGCAGCTTGCAAAGCTTCTTTATATTAAGACAAATGTAATTAAATCTCTCCTTAGGTCTGGTCAGGCATCACAGCAGTTAACGTATTATAAAATTATAGAATGGTTTGGGTTGGAAAGGACCTTAAAGATCATCCAGTTCCAACCCCCTGCCATGGGCAGGGACACCTTCCACTAGCCCAGGTTGCTCCAACCTGGCCTTGGACACTTCCAGGGATGCAGGGGCAGCCACAGCTTCTCTGGGCAACCTGTGCCAGGGCCTCACCACCCTCACAGCAAATAATTTCTCCCAAATATCTAATCTAAACCTCCTCTCTGTCAGTTTGAGGCCATTCCGCCTTGAACATGTTACACAGTTTGACATTGCCCCACCCAGCCTGGCCTTGAGTATTACGGTGAAGGCAAACATGAACAAGTTGTCAAAAACACAAATATAAATATATATGCATTTATATTATTTATAAAAAATACATATATATGGTCTATAAATGGAAATACATCCCACATAGCCACGTTCCTACAAAACGTTTACTTCTACTGTACTTTTTACTTTTTACTGTACTGTACTTTTACATTTACTTTTACTATATTGTACATTTTATCAGAAACCCTTGTTTACATGGCGATGACCTTCCACTCCTTGGACTTCCCAGCTTACCCACCTCTCCCAAGACGCGACCATCCTCAACCTCTCCTCACCTATGCCTTTCACTGACACCCCGATACCACTCGGAATCAAAAGAACCCTCTTACTCTTTTTTGGCGGCGTCCCGCTTTGTTTATTTGCCTTCGTGCAGAGCCCGCGCGCCTCCAGCTGCAACACCTGCAGGCCGCGATACAACAAGAATTAAGAAAGCAGGAGGAAATGCCCCGAACTGAGAGGGTTTGAGGACAGGGGAGGGAGGGGAAGGAACTGAGCTGAGGACCCGCTGTACCTGGCGCGTCGCCGCCCTCCCACCGCCCCTCAGCGCCGCGGCCGCCGCCATCTTGCCCAGGGCCCTCAGGTGGCTCCGCCCCCTCCCGGCGGTGGGCGGGGCCGGCGCAGGGTGACGTTTGTGCGCGGCGCGGTGACGTCACGGCGCACGCGGCGGCGCGGGCGCATGGCGGGCGCTGAGGGAGGAGAAGGAGAAGGAACCACCGGCGATGGAGGCATCGATGGAGGCACCGGCGGAGGTCGCAGCCCCGCGGCCCGCCCGGCCCTGGCGCTCCGCGGGGCCATGATGGTGGCCAGCGGCGGGGGGCGGCTGCTGGCGGCGCGGTGCGGGGAGCCTGGGTCAGTGCTAGGCGGGTTTGCGGCGGGGCCTGTCCGGCCGTGCGTGTGCCCTGCGGTGGGAGGTGAGGGGAGAGCCCCGGAGCCCCTGCCCGCGCTGCTTTTTGTAGCTTTTCCGCGCTCCTTGTCGGCGTTTTCTGCTACAGAGACCTGGCTTTTAAACTTTTTATACTGTCACGGTTTTGCTCCACCAGGTGCGGGTCACTGCTGTGTGAACGACTGTACGTAACATATAGATTATATGTGTGTTACGTACATACATATATATATGTACACATATAAATGCGCACGTTTATGTGTACACATATACATATATATAACATGTACATGTATGCACATAACATAGATTATGTATATAGTGATAAATGTATACAATATATGTAGCAGAACATATAATAATATGCAGTTATATAATATATACACACACATATAATGTATGTAACATATAGCTTTTATTTAAAACTATAAATGTATATAATATGTATAATAATAGGTAATATGGAATTATATAGAGAATATATCAATACGTGTGTGTGCATATATAAATATCTTACAGAACATGCTGAGTTGGAAGGCACCCACAAGGATCATCCAGTCCAGCTCCTGGCCCTGCACAGGACCATCCACAAGAGTAACATATAAAATAACTGTATTTCATGTCTATGAGTAAGATGCACATAAATATCTCCAAGGTGGGTGTCAGAGGATGGTGCCAGGCTCTTTTCTGTGGTGCCCAGCAACAGGACAAGGAACAACGGCCCTAAAATAAAACACAAGAAGTTCTGCCTCAACATGAGGATGAAATTCTGTACCTTGAGGGTGGCAGAGCACTGGGACAGCTACCCAGGGAGGACATGGAGTCTCCCTCTCTGGAGACATTCCAAACCCACCTGGACGAGTTCCTGTGGCACCTGCTCCAGGTGACCCTGCCTTGGACTGGATGATCTCCAGAGGTCCCTTCCAAACCTGACAGTTCTATATTCTGTGACTGGGTGAATGCTGCTGACAGATACATCAAGTCTGACACAAGTGAAATATATATAAAATACAGGGTTACTTTGCCAGCAGATGACAATTTCTTTTTTGGCATCTGTGTGCAATCCAAGGTTTTAAGCTTTGGCCACATCTGCAGCACTCTGGGAGCCCCCTTGGGCAGAGGTTGTCCCTCAAGATGGGCGTCAGCTGTGCAAGTAACCATGAAATAAGAGCATATTCCAAAAGAGTTGCCACCTTTCGTAGTTAAGCTTATGGTTGTTTTAGTCCCAGTGGGTTTAGTCTTGTTTTTTCTTTGCAGTGGTGAGAGTCTCTTCGTGTACAATTGTGTCAGCGCGGAGAAGAAGACCTTGGGAGATAAAGGGTGAGGAAATCTGCTCTGGCAGTCTCTATATTCCTGGAGGGGGCATCTCCTCCTGAGGTGGAGGCAGTAAAAGAGTCACAGGATGACTCCTTGAGCAGGTGATGAGTTGCTTTTGCTAACCCTGATGGGTTTGTATGTATGTTTTTCTTTGTTTCATTCCAGAGGCGTCACTGTACTCCTTTTTCTTTTTTAGAGGAACACCAGTTCTACAGGGAAGCTGTGGATGCCCCATCCCTGTAGCTGTTCAAGGCCAGGC
This sequence comes from Neopelma chrysocephalum, assembly GCF_003984885.1. Classification (NCBI taxonomy): domain Eukaryota; kingdom Metazoa; phylum Chordata; class Aves; order Passeriformes; family Pipridae; genus Neopelma; species Neopelma chrysocephalum. Next base: position 13,849,845 of record NW_020897737.1, read on the forward strand.
TGGATGGGGCTCTGAGCAACCTGGTCTAATGAAAAGTTTCCCTGCCCAAATGGCAGGGGAGTTGGAATGAGATAATCTTTAATGTCCCTTCCAACCCAAACCATTCTGTGATTCTGTAGTAAATGAATCTCAATGATTGTTCTCATTCAAGACATTTATGTAAAAATGCTGCATTTTTTTATTATACCATCTAAGACGAAAGACCCCACAAACAAGTTACAGAACTTCTCCTTTGGGTCCGTTCTCTAAGTCATGAGAGTTCAAAACTGAAAAAGTATTTTTCTTAGTTTAAATTCAACCAGTGGACATTGTTCTACCTGTAGCCAGTTTTACTGATTTCACCTAACTTTGAATCAAGCTCTGAAAGCACAAACTCTAGCGTGGTTTGTTTGTTTGTTAAAGCAGGTATTCAGGCAAGGCTTAGACTTTATATCAGTTTTCTTTTCCTTGGCTTTTTTCTTTGTATTAATGTTCAAATTGGCTAGACCTTTTAAGCATAAATAAAACTTAGTGGGATTTTGCTTTGTTCTTTACGAGCCCTCGTGGTGGTGTAAGGACAACTTTCTCAAGGTCTTTAGTGTCTCTTGTTGTGAACTATTCCCCTTTTCTCTATTAGGCAGGATGGAAAAGCAACAGATAAAGGAACTGATGACATCCTGGCTTTTGCCTTCTCCCCATCAGGGGATTATTTTGCCTTGACAGATGACAACAAACGTCTGATCCTGTTCCGGACAAAGCCTTCCTGGGAATGTGTTAGCATCAGGTAAGGCAGTAGGATTTTGGATGTCACTTTGTTATGGAGTTATGGCTGATTGATTCAGAGTTCTAAAGTAGGAGTACTTGGTATGTTGATATTTGTTATGACTAAGCTTTTTTTTGTTGATGTTATTGTTGTTGTTTTTGTTTTCCCTTGCTCAAAAGAATTTAATGTTTTTGGAACTTCAGAGATATTTGTTAAGAAATGATGCGTGGTCTGCCCCACACCAAGAGTGGGACTGCAGATATTTATATCATTGGCCGAGGAAGGATAATCTCTTTTCTTATTCCAAAAGACAATATTTGCATCTCTAAGAACTGAAACTTTACCCACTCCTAGTGAACACTTAAGACTGGGGTCTGTAATAGTGATACTGAGCAGTTCAGTGAGTGCATTGTCTGCTTTGATTTGGAGGAGAAGATGTTTTGGGGAGTTTGTGACTTTTTTTTAAAGCACATCTTTAGAGGTGCTGCAGCTGTTTTCCTTCTGTACATTCCTCTTGAGGAAACAGCCTGCAGCTGTCCACCAGAGGTCCTCCAGTTACAAGTTTTCTGCTGCTGCTTGTGACAATTGTCTGTACAAAAAAAAAAAAGGACCACGAAAGGGCTTTCTGAGAAAGTAGCTGAGCTTGTGACAACTCTGCTTTTGGTGGTCTCTGACAAACGTGAGGCCCTGGTTGCAAATGAAAATGAAATGTCTGTAGCTCGGCTGTGTGTGTAGGGTACAGGATGGACCTTTGGTGGGTTAAACAGTGTTAGAGTGAGGAAGTAATCACGGCATGAAGCTGTGTCAGGGAGGTTTAGGTTGGATCTTAGGAAAAGGTTCTTCCCCCAGAGGGTGGTCGGGCACTGGAACAGGCTCCCCAGGGCAGTGGGCACAGCACCAAGGCCGACAGAGCTCAAGGTGCAGGGTCAGGAGTAGGACTTCGATGATCCTTGTGGGTCCCATCCAGTTCGGGATATTCTGTGATTCTGTGACAAAGCCAGAAATGGCAAAACTCTGTTCATTCTGTGTTCTGCCTTCCCTGCTGCCCTGCCTTGTGTGTCTTGCCTGTAACGTGCCCTTGGATAATTGTTTGGTGTTTTAGTTTCTGCTAAAAGGTCAACTAGGACCACAGCTGGATTTTTTTGGGACCACAGCTGGATTTTTTTGGGGACCTCATTACCTCCTATTAGGAAACTGGGAAACAGACTAAAGACTGTCTGCATGGATAAAGGAATGCCAAAATTGAGCTCTGTAGCTTACATCTGTGTTTTGTGGCAAGCTGTATAAGTCTGGTGTGGTGCTGCCTTTTGTAGTCAGCTCATTTCAGACAAAGGGGAACTTTTGAATCTTTGTGCTTAAGATCCCACGTAGAACAATGAATTTGGAGCAAGACTTATTCTTGTTGGCAAGGTAACCTGTTTTGGAACTGTGTTGCCTGGCCTGCAGTGTGTTAGTAGGCATTCTTGTCCTATATGATTCCTGTTGTTGTGGTGTCCATTTAAACAGCCCCTAAAAACAATTAGAATTTCTGTCTTCCTACCTGAAGTGTTGTATATTGGTTTTTTGCTTCCAGATGGCCACTGAATTTCAGAGTGGGTGAATATAAATGCCCATTCCACGTGATCCTTGGGGTCCACAGGCCTGTGTTAACAAACAGAACATAAGTTTTCTGGCATATATGGTCCTTACTTTATCTGAGTAGTTGTAAGGAAACTCTTACCTGCTACACTGGCAACTGGAACTGTAAGATGCTGGCAGATGATGAGGGAAAGTCAGAGTTCAAGTTCAGAGCTTTGCCTGGACAAGGTGCCCTGAGACTGTGACTCTCTGACTCAGGCTGTGAGGAAGGGCTTCTTTTCACAGCACAGTGGCGACTGGAAAAGTAGTTTCTACCCAGTTTTTAAATGTGTTGCTCCAAAGGACAAATCCTACCTTGCCTTTTCTACGTGTTTAACTTGTATTTTTGTTATGGAGAGTGCAAGAAAGATCATTGGCCTTCTTTAGAGTCCTGGCATGCTGCCTAGGCCAAGTGCTCAGTTGAGTAGGTACCAAAGCAAAATGCAGTCATGCAGCTTTTAATGATCTCCTTTTTTTTTCCTTCCCCCCCCAGGTGTTTGCTATTACATAGTTCAGACGTTCACTAGTTCTCAAAAGAGCTATTTCAGCCCCATAATGTTATTCTCATTGCTGCCATTTCGAGAATGTTGCATTTGAGAGGGTTTTTTTTGTGCAGTCTCTTGGTGTGTTTTACTTTCGGACTTGCTGAATCTGTCGTCCAGAGCTGTTCAAGCTGTGCCATTTTTCTTTCAGGTTTGTGAACAGGAGATGCACAGCTCTGGTTATTACAGCTGCAGAGGATAAGATTTTTGTTGCAGACAAGTCTGGTGATGTCTATTCTTACTCAATAACAGAACCTCAGGCAGATGGAAAACTTGAGCTGGGTCATGTGTCTCTGCTGTTGGATGTGGTGAGTGTGTGCATTGTGTATCTACTGTACAAACCTGCATTCCTGCTTGTGTTTGTCCCAGATTTATGAGGGATTGTTGCTTTTGTCCCAGATTTGTGAGGGATTTTTTTAATATAATGTATGTGGACTGGATTACCTCTCACTTGAATTCGTGTCATCAAAGTTTGGCAAGGAAAGAAGGTTATCAAAAGGGTTATCTGTTCTGGGAATGTTGAAAAAGATTTGGTGATGGAATATATATGGGAATTCACCCAGTCTGTCATGTCAGTTGAGCTGTTTCAATGTGACAAGTTTCTTTTTAATATCAGTGGGACTTCCACCTGTACAGTGGCTTTCACTGGACTTGGAAGTCAACATCACTTGTCTTAGTGAGGGAGAAAATTACTGTCATAAAGATTTATGCTTAAATTGTCAGGGGAAAAGAGGGACTTAGTGTTTTCAGCTGCCTTTTGGAGTGAGAAGATACAGATAGTTTACTGCTTTTCTGTTTTCCTAGATAAGGAGAATTACAAGCATTGAACTACTGGGCACTAAAACTCTCCCTTTACCAACAGGCTCTGAGTCCTGATGACCAGTACATCCTCTCTGCAGACAGAGATGAGAAGATCAGAGTCAGCTTGACCAAGGCTCCTTACAGTATTGTATCCTACTGTATGGGACACAGAGAGTGAGTTCATTGTGGGCAAAAGTCATTGTGTGCAACCCTTCCCTGCATATCTACCTTCAGTCACCCTCAGTGTATGAACTTGTCTCCTCAAATCATGTTAAACAACACCCTGGTCTGAGATACAGTCATTGAATGGTCTGGGTTGGAAGGGATCTTTAAAAGTGATCTAATCCAATCCCCCAGCAATAAGCAGGGACATCTTCAACTAGATCAGGTTGCTCAGAGCCCTGTCCAACCTGGCTTGGAATGTTTCCAGGGATGGGGCGCCCACCGTCTCTCTGGGCAGCCTGTTCCAGAGTTTCACCACCCTCATTGTAAAAAAAATTTCTTTCTTGTGTCTACTCTGAATGTAGCCTCTTAGTTTAAAGCCAGTACCCCTTGTCCTATTGCAGAAGGCCCTTCTAAAAAACTCTGTCCCCATATTTTTTGTAATCCCCATTTGGGTGCTAGAAGGCTGGAGTAAGGTGTCCCCAGAGCCTTCTCCTCTCCAGGCTGAACAACCCCCAATTCCCTCAGCCTGTCTTCATAGCAGAGGTGCTCCAGCCTGTTGATCATTTTGGTGGCCTCCTCTGGACCTGTTCCAACAGGTCCATATCTTTCTTGGACCTGGGGATTCCAGAGCTGGACACAGCACTCCTTTGGGATCTCACCAAAATAGAGTAGAGGAGCAGAATCCTGCTGGCCACAGGAGGCTCCAGAGCCTGGAGATTGTTAGTTCAGGATGGAGCCTACCTTAGTCTTAGGAAGTCTTTGTGGTCTAAGCATATGATAATTAATATAATGGCATCTCAATGCAGAGCTCAGACTTGGAGGTTCTGCCTGGACAGTAGACTGTAGTGTGCTGGAGACTGAAATATGATCCCATTGAATATATTCAAGGAAGGGAACCTACAAGAAAGATGGAGAGGGACTATTTATAAGAGCCTGGAGTGACAGGACAAGGGGAAATGGCTTCAAAATGAAAGAGTAAGTTTAGATATTAGGAAAAAGTGGGTGGTGAGGCCCTGGTACAGGTTGCCCAGGGAGGTTATGGATGCCCCATCCCTGGAAGTGTTCAAAGCTAAGTTGGATGGGGCTCTGAACAACCTGGTCTAGAGGAAGGGGTCCCTGCCCATGACTCTAAAGGTGAATAAGCTGTGATTGTCTTGTTTCACAGTCCTGAATTTTTTCCTCTCCATGTGGTGGTTCTTGCTGGATCTGTTTTGCCTGCAGGCACCTGCCATTTCTGCTTTGACATGAAAGTTTGTATTACAGTGACCAAATCTCTTCTGTTTTTTACTCCATGGCCTCAAAATTGTGCCTGTTTTCAAAAGCAAGACTGTTCCACTCAGGTCAGGTTCTGCTCAGGTCGCTGTGCTTTAGGTTGCTGAGCTCTAAGATAATAATGAACTCCAAAAGTTCAGGTCCTCAGTACTCACTGAAGACAAGTCATGGTAGACACAGCAGTATTAAAACCATCACTGGTGTGTTTTAAAAGAATCTGTTGGTTGATGTTTTTAATGTGCATCATGAACTGAGAAAGGGGAACGTGCTACCTGAGTACATCTGTCTCCACTGGCATTTTTTGATCTAAATGACAGTGTTCTCAGCTGGGAGGAAATCAGTAGAATTCCTTGAGTACAGATGGGGAAATATATTTCTTTATTAAGTAGAAAGTCAGTAGTTTGTGTAGTGCATATATACTAAGTACCGTAGACCTGTTTTTTTCTTCCTCATTATCTTGATGTGGAAAGTCTGTTTGTTTATTTTAAGGTTCTCTTTAAAATTGGTGGTTTTTCTTACTGTGTGTGTTTAAAGACCAGAGTGTCATGCAAGACAGTTCAACTTTTGACTGCTTTCCCTTTAGGTTTGTAAGCAAAATATTTGTAATACCCAACTGTCCTGATCTGCTGTTGTCAGCCTCTGGGGTATGTATTGCAATTTCTTCAAAAAAATGTTTTGTTTTCTTTTTTTTTAAACTTTAGACTAGTGGTTTGGCCAAGTTCCTTGGGATATTTGGAATAATCTTTCCTAGTTTACAGCACAGCCTTCTTCTCTCCTTCCCTCCTTTTCTTAGCTTTCTGTTCAGTCTTCAGCTACTCTATTGGTAGATCATATAAGAGCCTTTTACTGTGCTTATAGTAAAAGTATCTCTGGGATGGCAAAATCAATGTCCTGAGTATTTCTTCAACATGTCTGTGCTTTGGAGTACAGACAGACTTCAGTCATTGGGCCATTGAACAACTTTGAATCAAATGGGTTTTGTGCCAGCCTGCCATGATGATGAGTGTCTTGAGAAGGAACAACTTAGAATCACAGATTGTTGTTTTTTAGAGGTTTTAAAATGAGGAAATTGTCCTCTCTACACCCTCCTGTGTGCTTTCTCCTGTGAGACTCGCTCTGAATTATTTTCTTGTTAGTATGTCCTCATCCAGAGCATATTTTGTAGAGGTTGCAGTGCAGTGCTGCACAGTGCTTGGGTAAGGACTGAAAAAGGGAGTTTTCCCTCCTTTCCCTCCCCAGCCCTTTTCCTAAATTGATGGCATCCTGCTGCTATGCCAGACCTGCACAGAGCAAGTAGATGGTGTTGGTCTAAAAGAAGGGAAACAATATTCTTTGTTTCCCAGACTACCAGAACTGCATAGGAAACAAACAGTGTGTTCTGTGAAGATGTGAAGATCATAATAATTCTTAGCATTTGCTTCCCTAAGGCTCTTGTCCCTCTAATTATTTAAGCAGCTCTAGTGTTAGTGCTGTATTTCATTGTTAGCAAATGCCCTTTGATGACTCTGTTTTTCCAGAGAGGTGTTTAGCTTCTCTCCAGGAGGTTACTAAATCAAATGAGAATTTGGATGATAACAAGAGCAGGGGGCAGAGAAGGGCAGCCTGAAAGAATTGCCATTAAAATGCTGAGCACATGTGTTACTGTGCTATTGGAGACAGACTTGAAATGCACTCCTCCAGCTACCCAATTTCCACTTCAAAAGGGGAATTAAAATTAGCATGATTGAATAATTTAGAATGGAGGGGAAAATTATGTTAATTAAAATGCTTTATCTGCAATTTGAGGTCTTAACTAAGTGACTATTTAGCAGCTTCTGTGGGGAGCTCTTCAGGGAAATAAGGTTTAGCTGAAGGCCATGAGTGGCTTCTCTTTGCCTGAGGTGCTGTTAGTAATAGACTTGTGTCCACTTCCATCTGTCCAGGACTCGACTCTAAGACTCTGGGAGTATAAAAGTGGAGAAGAAGTGCACTGCTGTCAGCTGAGCAGCATCTGTGGGCCTGAGGCAGCCAAAACTGACCAGGTAATTTTGTTGAAAGTGTCTCCCTTCAGTCAGTGAGTTTAGAACTTATGTGAGACCTAAAAACTGTTACAGTAGCCTGGGATTTCAGGAAAGGAAGAAAGTCCCTGAAATCCATTCCTGTGTCTTGTGTGTATTTATAAAAAGTACCGAGCAGTGACCAGAAGTAATTCTTCCCAAATACAAGTTCTGCACGGTGGACAAAGCCTTCACTTGAATTTTTTTCCAAAAACACAGGTGCTGTGTTAGCCAGGCAATGTCTTGGAAAGCTCTAAACATTCACCCATTTTTAAAAATGCTTAAAATTTCAAGTGAAGTGTTAAAGTTGCAATTTTTCTGAGCAAAAAAGCAGCTTTGTAATCTTTGTAACCAGTGACCTGCAGTACTGCCCTGTGGAGTCAAAACTGGGCTTGTTCTTTTAGGTTGTTCTGCACCTGGATGGTGTCCAGAATTAAAATCTGTGAGTCTTATGTGAACACTGAATACCCCAGGAGCTCTCCTGAGCTTCCAGCCTGTACCTGAGTGGTCTCACACAAACAATTTGGGGTGCTGCTGTGATCTGAGATGTTACTCTGATGTGAGCAGTCGTTCTGGTTGTGTTTGATCTCTGGTTTTGTTCTTTCTTGTGCTGTGGTGTGTCATAAGACCTGTTAGCAGTGAAAGAGCACCAGTCCCTGTCCCTGTTGTGTGGATGGTGTTAAACCAGCTGCTAACCTGTTGGGTTAAGAGTTACCACCCATCCTGCTGGGTGTGTTTGTCATGGGAATGTCTAAAAACACTTCTTTCTCTGAAGACCACAGCTGTTTCCCAGGTGTTAGGTAATGGGAAGCCTCTATCCATGCATGACTTTTGAGACAGATCCACTGTGGAATCCATATCCAAGCTGAAGTTGAATTGACAAGCTCTGTCTTCCCTCCCTTGTGTTATGTTGTGGTTTCAGTAGTCAAAGTATGTTGTGCTTGGCCTCTCCACACAGTTGGGAGCCACTTGGATCACAGCTTTCAAGGCTCAGATATTGGAAATCTTTTGGTTTTGGCCCAGAGTTCCTGTTAGCAGGGATTCTGGGTGGTATCTATATGGGCAATTCAATTTGCTCCTCAGCTTGAAAGTGCATTTTAAAGCACACCTGAGCCAGATACCTGTCATGCACAGTCTCTGTCTCATTCCAGCTTGATGTTGGTGCTTGAAATATTTGAAGAAGCTATTGCTGGTTTTTTTCACAAGTGAAAAACAGGGGTTACAAAATGAGGTGACGAGCCCATCTAGTTGGTACCCACTGATAGTCTGGGTGCAGCTGGATTTGAGTGAGGAAGGGAGAACTGAGTTTGAGGCAAACCTACAGAATTACCATGTACAACCTTCTGGAAATAAGTGGCTCAGGGAGTAGCTAATGAGAGTGCTTTGTTGAAACAATGTGGTTTGGTAGCCATGCAATCCACGTCTGCAGCAATGTTGCAAGGCACTTCTTTTGGAGGGAATAATGGTTTTATTTTAAAATATTTTGCCTTCCAGGTTTATAGGATCACTGAGGACTAGTAAGCAACCAGCTGTGAAATGGGGAATCCAATGATTAATTTTAAAATTGCTGCTTGTTGCTTAGTCTGGCTTAGCATTTAGTAAAATGGCTTACATGTAAATTAACAGTGCTTGATCTCACACTGAATCTTAACTTCACTGCTTACAATTTTATCAAAATAATATTAAGCTATGTAATGAACTATAAATGTAGCATCAGATAAACTAACAAATGTCAAAAAACTTGTTGCTGCAGGCAGGAATTGATTTAAAAATATTTTTTGACTCTTTCAGAATGTTTTTGAAGGCTCTTGAATGCAGTTTAGTAATACTTGCCTTGTCTCCTAACACACCTGATAAAGTCCCTTCCAAAGGATACACTTTATGCTGATGTCTCAGGAGAAATCTGAGGTGCCCTTTGTTTGAGGAGTCTCCGTTTAGCTTCTTTACCTCAGTGTGAGTAAGCAAAGACAGAAAGGGAAAGCCCACAAACTGTGAGCTAATAAATATAACACAGCAATCAATTAATAAACCCCATTCCCGCGGTGTTTTGCAGTTCCATGCACTTCCATGTGTCTCCTGATGGTGGTTTTGGAAGCCTCAGGCTGTCCTGTTTCTTGAATCTGTGAAATCCTGCTGACTGCCCACCCTTACAGGTGTTTTAGAGGGAAAGGAGACTTGTGTTTTGATGGCATCATAGTGCTAGAAATGCCAGAGGTGATGTCTGGTGACAGTATTTAGTTGTGCTGTGCATCCAGGTGTATCACAGATCATCTTCACAACCTAGTGAGACATTTAACAGTCTGAATTTAAGGAAACAATCTCTTGAGTCTGCACTTTACAGGTTGTAATTAGCACATTGTCTGCAAATGAGTCTGCAGCCAAAGATCAGGTGGGGATAGAAGTGCTTTTTCTTTTCTTTAGTGTTATAATTCCCAAATCTTCGTTCGCGAAGCCTAGCCATGAAGTGTTATAATTCATTTTTACCGTTAATAAACACTGTGAATGCTCTGAAGCTTGAGACACAGCTTGAAGCACAATGAGAATGGAATCATCAGTAATGATGGGTCATGTGAGCACAAAAATGTGGGCTTATTTTGCTTGGCAGATGATGAATATGTGTCTGTTTTGGGAATGTAGGAGTGTTTTGAGCAGTGTAGCATTGGTTTCAGCTGATGGGTTGCAGATCCTCAGTTCATTTTCCCACTAGAATGGGAGTAATTCTCTAATTCCATAGTGCTATATAAATATTTTTCCTGCTTCAGAGCTTTCACCTCATCTGATCCTCTTGACAGCAGAAGCTTGTTTAAAGTCCGGAATGTGAATTGCACAACTCTACCCCAGTGCACCAGTACAGTAATTTCTTATAGGGTCACCTCTTCTCCCAGATGACATCAAAATATAATTTTAACATGTTGGTAGGCTGATAGCAGTGTTGTATAAACCCTGATTAGTTCAGAGAGTATCAAGTGAACATCTGTTTATCACAGACTGTTCCTTTAGCTCTTCCTTCACTGATTTCATAGGCTTGTCCTTGACCACGATACTACTGTAGGTCTTGCATTTCCTTTGCTGATTGTTAACTTGCCCACACATGGGAAGGAAAGAGCTTGGAAAGAAGTTACATGTTCTTGTCTCTTTCCAGCTGTGAATAAAACTTGGTTCAAAGCAAAAACCCTCCTCCTCCTCCCTCCCCCAGTGAGGGTGGGGGAAAGCTGCTGCCTAATTGAGGTTCACAGAACCCTTTGTCTCTCTAACAAAGCACTTGGCTGTGTAGGTGGGCACTTTCCTGCATGTTTGTCAGGCAACAGGTAGAAAGGCAGAGCCTTATTATTAGAAATAAATATCACAGGCTTCAGCTTTTTTAATATATATATCTCTTGGCTTCTTCCCTCAAGTGTCTAAAGAACCCACTGGTGGTTTACAATAAATAGGAGCTGTCAGTTCTACTCCAGAGCTGTGGTGTAAATGGCTCTGTACTGCAGAAAGTACATTTAGACTTATTAGCTACAGAGAACCTTTCTGATTCAGCCCACTCATCCTACCAGGTATTGGGAACCATAAGCATTTTTTATGACTGTGTGAAACAGGGGTCCTGGGTCCCGATGGTAAATGTAGCAAGAGATTCTTCCCATCTGTTCCCAGGAGCCCTGAATCATCTCAGTCCTTTTGATAATGGTTTTTATAAAGTGCTCCTCTTCTGTACTAGCAGGCAATTGAGCATGTGAGTGAAAAGTGTGTGCCTGCTGTTCTTGCTTCCTTCCCATGAGATTGTATCACACAGTGGATCTTTTCTTCTCATTTGCTGGAGATGCACCGTGGAACCCTGGTTTTCAGCTGTATTTGTACCATTAATTAACTTTCTTTCCCACAGTTGGTTTATCTTTTAGTAGTTGCATCATGTAGTGTTGACAAAATAGTTGTCTTCTGCTGTTAAACCTCCAGACTTGAATGTTTGGAAGCTGTACAGCTTGCTGTGCTTCCTTACATTGATTGCAAAATTCCAAAGCAAGCACACTGACAATACCTATACATCAGCTGGTAGCTCCAGGGCTAAAATCCCGTGGTTATTCCCAAATTCAGCTTCACTTAGTGAACCAGAGGTTCTGTCTAGTGACCAGTGTTGTGTTAAGGAAAGAGGTGGGGGTAAAATGAAAGAAGACTTGAGGGTGCATCAGAATCCTGCCAGCAGAGTGTCAAGAAGATGTATTTTCCCTGCCCTGAAGGAAATAACTCACTGCTACTCCAGGAGTAAGGTTTTAGTCATCAGAAGTGCTGGTGTTGTCACTGCTTATAAAATATTCTGGAGAACCTGCCTTCTGCTGTTGCAGTTTTGTCTTTCACATTATATAACAGATACTTTTGAAAAAAGGCACCCCAGGACATCATCTTGCAGGTTCTCTGCTCCTCTCAAGTTCTTATTTCCCCTTCAAGGAGCCACAAATCAGTTGTTATGTGTTTCAAGTAGTATGGTTTGTGCAGCAAAGGTATTTCTCTGCTGCTCTCCCAGACAAAACTATATAGCTTCTAAATTAGGAGTGTGATGTGGGGTTTTTTGTTGTTGTTGTTGTGTTGGTTTTGGGTTTTTTTAAATGAGGAAAATGGCCTCAGGCAGTCGTTCCTTGTTCTTCAGAACACATTTTCTGGGGAGCAGTGTGGCTTCACCCAGGCACAGGTTGAAAACAGCACAGCAGGGATATTAGGGATATTAGCTATGCATCACTGTCTTTGTTTTTTAACAAACATAACAGCAGCTAATAGCCTGTGTTTGTAATATCTAAGCTGCTGGTGTGATATTCTGGCTGAGCAGGCTCAATGTCAGTGTTTTTGCCATCAGCATTTGTCATTTGACAGCACTGCAGGAGAGAATATTTGAAGGTGGTGTACTTTTCCTTTATGTCTTAGTTTGTCTGCTAAGAGTAGTTCACTCAAACCTTTACATTGGATCTCTGGAGAGCGTGGAAGGGAGAAGTGTGGAAAACTTTATAAACCAGCAAACACTGGTACAAAAATAAACTGGACTGCAGTTTGAAGGTAATTATGTTGCTTAACTTGCTGTAAATTAAGACATCTGCTAAATTTTAAAGGCTGAGGCGTGAAATGGAATGTGAATTTTCTGCCCATAAATGCTTTTAACTTACAAGGATGTTTCTTTTTCTATTCCTAATAGAAATACACCGTGTCAAGAATAACCTACTGCTGTCAAGGTGGTTATGTTGCCATTCTGTGTGACAGGTAAGAATAAATGGAATAATGCCCAAAATCCTCACAGCTCCTGCAAAGGCAAGAGCAGCTTTCCCTGCTGGGTCTCCCAGCATTCCCCCAGCCTGCAGTACTTGGTACTGTGGATCTCCAAATGTCCCAGGCATGCCTGTGGCCTCACAGGGAGCCTCTGAGTCCTTACTGTGCTTGGTCTGAGCACAGAGGTGAGTGAAAGGGTTACCCTGCTTGGTTCAGTCTGGCAGATTTTGTGATGCTTTTCCCTCACAGGAGGAAACACGAGGCTTGGATGCACCAGAGCCCCTTTCTCCCCAAATTGCTGTGCCTGACCCTGTGGTTTGGGTCCCGTTTTGTTCAGGGTGCTGTGGCAATGGAGCAGCCAAACTTCTGTTACCTGTAAATGGGTTCAGCCATTCTGTTTAAAACTGTGGAGAGGCCACGTTGACTTTTGGGTTCAGATGTGTGTGTCTGTGTGAGGAGAGGGTGCTCAGGAGCTGGTGGGCCTGAGCACTGGGGAGCCTTACAGATGCATCTGGTGGGGCAACGTCCTGTGGGGATGGACAAGCCCTCTTTCCACATCACCTTAAGTCTGCTAAGGAAGCTGTTCTTCCTGACAAAAGCTTGCCAACAGGAAAGGGAGAGATTGCCAGAGCTGCCTGTGCTGTGAAAGAGGCAGTTTGTCCCCTCAGTGGACTTGCTCTTTTGCCAAAGTCAGGAGCCTTAGCTGCTTCCCATTACACCTTCTGCATGGACATCCACACTGGCCCTGGAAGGGGAAGCCCTGTTCCTTAGCCCAAGGGCCACACTGTGCTCTGCATCTGGCTTTTATTTTCAGCTCCACAGCCCAGTGGTTTTAAACAGGGCTGTCATGGGGACCTGGTGGGCCACTCAGGAGGGAGCTCAGGTGTCCTGCCTGTCCAAGGGAGGTCAGGAATCTCTGCATGTGGAGACTGTGATGGTTAGAGGAGAGAGTGCTGATGGGAGAGGTGGAAAAGAGAGCAATGGCAGAGTCCTGTTCTTCAGCTGTGTCAAGGTGTCCTGTCCCTTTCATTCCTTCCTCCCCTCCCTGTCATGTAATTCCTTTCCTGGTTTATTTTGACTGGCATTCAGCTACATATTCCTTCAAGCCCTGTAGGTCAGTGTGCCATGATGCAACATTCCTTATATAAATCTTTAGTAATCCTTATGAAATTCCCTTTACTACCTTTTCTTTTAAAGAGAAGGCAGCACTGACTGCTATTTTTCCAGGTAACACTTGAAAAGCCATTTGACATTTTGGTTATTTACAGCTTCTGACTCAGATCATGTAATCAAACTGCACTTGAAGTGCTAGAGTATTTTTTTTTGCAGTTCCTAATGACTTTGCTTTGGCTCTGCTTGGAATTAGAGTGGGTGTCCGTAGTTTGCTGTACAAGTGATGGATGTAGGTGGATTTTGCAGTGATGCTAATTAAGTTTTCCCTCTCAAAAGTATTCCCACAGTCTACATCTTTCAGCTTGATGCCACTGCCCAGCAGCTCGTTTACAAGCAGCAAATCCCTTTGCAGCATAAAGGTTGGGACATTGCATTTGGGGAAACAGGAGATCTGTGGATTTTGCAGGAAGACAAGGAAGGTCCTCTTCAGTTGTACAGAGCATGTGATGGACAGTGGAAGGTACCTTGCTAATGCTAACATCCTAAATGTTTTCTGTTGTCTTGAGGCCACAATGAAAATGGAGTTAATTATGTTTAATGAAAGCTGAAAGGCACCTTTGCCTATGTCTTGAGAAGGATAAAAGCCATAGATGCTCATCTCATTCTGTTTCTCACCTGTGTGTGACTCAAAGGTGTCAGGAGCTTGTTATGAATACCAGTGTATCCTCCAGCAAAGCTAACATCTGGAACAGCAGGATCAAGCAGAGTGGTTGTCAACCATTGCACTCAGTATTTTAAACTGTTTCCTGTGTTATATAAGAAAAAAAAAATGGAACAACCAAATCCCTTCTGGTTTGCTCAGGAATGGTTTTCACACAGCCTTCCTTGTGCCTGCCTCTGAGGGATCCTTTGGAGGACAAGGCATTCTGGGAGCATTAAGGGAATTATTTTTTTTGTTTCTCCACTGAGAACAGGGAATAAATTTGGAGGGATGTGCTATCAGGTTCTCTGTGACAGCCTATTAAACAACTGGAAACTCATTTGTTATGCTTGTGAGTCCCCAGCTAATGATGGTCTGATTGTGAAGTGGTTTTAAATGAAACTTTTCAATATGATCTTTGACCTTAGGTGTTCTTGTGATGCTCCTTTTCCTCACAGATTAGTAGGAGGGCATCCACTTTCTTTTCATTTGAGCCCCAAAGCTTTCCCAGCAGAACATGAGATTTCATTCTGGGTTCCAATACCAGTCTGGGGAAAAAGGAGACCCAAAGAGATCATGGAGGGCTTACACCTGCTCTGTGTCACTATACTCTTCTGAGAGCTGTTGCATTTTTCACTGTGCTGTGAAACAGGAAATTGTTTAATAATCCCAGAATATCATGCAGCATTCCTTCTTTTCCCAGGCTGTAACTGATGACAAAGGATTGCAGAAGATGTCGAAATATATTCAAGACAACTGGACGGTGTTTGAAGGTGAGAAATTTGGCCTGAAGGCCCAGGGAATGCAATTTTTGAAGCTAAAGAACAAGATTTAGGAACAAGATTAGAGTTGAGGTCAGTTCAGATGTTTTCTCAGTTTCATCACTGGGAAGTGAATCATGAAGTGTGTTCAGCTTACTGTTATCACAAAATGATATAGGGATTTAGAGCTGAATTGCAGGATTATAAGTGTTTTCCATAGACACCTTATCACAGGGATGTGTCTCAACACCCTGTGACAGAGCTACTGGAGTCTGTCTTCCTGCTGTGATGTCAAGTACAGTTGTTTGTCCTGTCTCTTGCCTGGGTGTGACACTTTATCAGAGGTACAGTGGAGCCAGTTAGAATGGAATAACCATGGGAGGAGAAGCTTTACTGTAAAAATGGGCCATTCAGATCCACCTTGGCAAGGCAGAGTACGTGGAGCCTGCTGTGTCTGGAAGGTATGACCCTGGATGATATCACAGATGACATTGATTGATACCAGGGCTGGCTCATTTTGTTCTTAATTTCTGCCCCACTTCCAGTCTCTGGCAGAAAAAAGATAATACCCAGTTTACTAGTTCAGAAACACCCAATGTTTCCAGGACTTTTTTGTGTTTAAAAACCACCCAGCTTTATTTAGAAGCTGAAATAATGGCAGTGGTGGTGCAGGGTGGAGAAGGGTTGTGGTATATACTAAAGTCTCAATTACGTATTGAGACTTTATTAATTGAAATTTCTCTCCTGTACTTCACTGGGAGACTGGGAACCTTCCTTAAATAGAGTGTTACAGTTCCCCCCAGTCTTTTGGTCTGTTCGTGGTGGCCATGTGTAAAGATGGAAGAGTTGCAGGAATGTGCAGTCTGGTGTAAAGTCTCCTTAATATCTAGTGTTGATTTAGCATGTAGCTGTCATTAAGTTGGTCATTAAGTGGTAATTAAGTTGGTACAGTCTTTGTCAGGTACTCCTCTAGAAGGGAGGTGTTTGCATGTAGATGGTGCAGGCTTAATAGTTCACAGCCAGGCAGATAATTAGGAGTATGAGGTCTGAGTGAAAATGAGCATGGAGAAGGAAAAAGAGCAGGCAGGGGAAGAGGTTCTGAGCATAATTAGCCCGTGGAACAAATGACTCTGATAGGAGGTACTCGGCTGCATCTGCAGCTAGGAGAGGGAGGACGGCTCAGATGACAGGGTTCATTATTGATAATTAGTAAGGGGAGGCTCACTTGATGAGCACTTATTCCAGTGCATAATTAGTGATTCAAAGGTAGTTACATCTCCTAAAAAAAGTGATCATTACATTGTTTAAATCTAGTCTTACATTGCTTAAATCCGGTCTTAATGCCTGCATATTGTCCTTATTTAACCTGACTGAGGATTTTGTAGGATTTAAGACACATCAGTCAGTGTGGAAGTATCACAGAATCATAGAATGGTTTGGATTGGAAGGGACCTTAAAGATCATCCCATTCCAACCCCCTGCCATGGGCAGGGACACCTTCCACTAGCCCAGGTTCCTCCAAACCCTGTCCAACCTGGCCTTGGACACTTCCAGGGATGGGGCAGCCACAGCTTCTTTGGGCAACCTGTACCAGGGCCTCCCCACCCTCATAGTAAACAATTTGTTTCCTAGTGTCTAATCTAAACCTCCTCTCAGTCTGAAGCCATTTCCCTTTAGTTCACACTGAACAGTGACATTGTGTTATAACAGAAAAAGGTAGAGTGAGATTTAGTGCAGACTGACCAAGTGGTGGGTAGCAAGGATATTCAAGCTGACAGCACACCATGTCTCCCAGGGCAAAAGGCCAAAAAAGACATTACTATGTGAGTGCAACACCCCTGAAAGTCTGAGAACCAGCAAGGGAAAGTTGCTTTGTTTGTCTACCAAGAAACAGGGGGGTGCTGTATGTAGATTACAGTAGCTTCAGGGCCAAACCCTAGCAAATCATCGGTTTCCCTGCATTTCTCCTTTAAGATCATGAATTTTGGTATGTGGGAAAGGGTAGAAATACAAAGAGAACAGGAGGTAACTGGCTTTTTTTAGAAATGTGGATGTAGCCAGATAGTCTTGTCCTGTATTCTCTACAAATGCAATCTGGTTGGGGATTTTTGGATAGCAGTTAGTTCCCTGTTAAATTCATCTAAATCTACAGCCTTGGAGACGGTGTGAGGAATATTACACTGAATTCACAGAGGGTGTAACAAAATCATTGGAGTGAGTGCTTAGAAATGTGCATGTGCTGTGGGACATAACTGCTTGAAGTCTATTCCTTTGGGCTTCTTTAAAGTTAATACTCTAGGGAAAAGTAGCTGAGCACAGTTAGATAGCAACAGCCTTTCTAGTGCTTAGGTCTTGGGGGACAACTCCAGTGGGACATCAGGACAACAGTCATTTCAAAACCAGAAGCCTTGAAGTCTCCAAGTGTCCAGCATGTGAGGAGAGCTGTGTCCTCTCTTTGCTTCCACATCAGGTGCTTTCCTCTCTATGAATTTTTTAGCCTAAAAATAGAGGTTATGCCTGGTTGTGTGAGTGCTGGACAGATGCTTGCCAACACAAATCAGGCTTACACAGTGTAAATATTAATATTTAATCACAGAGTGGTTTGGGTTGGAAGGGACATTAAAGATGATCTCATTCTAACCCCCTGCCATGGGCAGGGACACCTTCCACTAGATCAGGTTGCTCCAACCCCTGTCCAACCTGGCCTTGAACACTTCTGGGGATGGGGCAGCCACAGCTTCTCTGGGCAACCTGTTCTGGTGTCTCACCACCATCACAGGGAGGAATTTCTTCCCAACATCTAATCTAAATCTACCCTCCTTCAGCTTAAGGCCATTCCCCCTTGTCCTATTACTACATGCCCTTGTGGAAAGTCCTTCTCCAGCATTCTTGTAAGCCCCCTGTAGGTACTGGAAAGCTGATAAAGTGGGTAGGACCACAGTAAATGAGTTGAAATGCCACTATCCAGTTACAGTACAGGAAGTAATTGATGAGACTGCTAAGGGAATTAACACTTGTGTTCTTGCTTTGCCCAATTGCAGGTTTTGTTGGTGCAGGAAGCTACTACAGACACCTCTACAAGGCCTCATTTGATAACATGGACAAATATCTACAGAGGAAGGAGGAAAGGTTACAGCAGCAGAAAAAGAAAAGGCAGAATCTGCAATGTGGTTCCAATGGACAGACAAAAAAAAAGATGAAGGCTGAAGAGTCGTCGCTATGACTGTTGTTAACTTGTACCTTTTGCCTTGATGAAAGGAGGTGATCCAACTGCAGACTCTTTTTATATGTAAAATGAATTCTGGAAGAAGACTGGTTTAAACTTTTATTCAGGTTTTCAGGTAGGCTGATGTGACAACATCCTGCTTGCAGCACATAATGCGTTTACAATATGCCTAAGCTTTAGCAGCACACAGTGTTAGTGGTTCAGTCCTGGGAGTCTCTGATGCATGATATATGAATATTGGAGATGGTATTTTCCTTGAAACAGGATCTTCTTTTTGCCTACTGTGTTCAGGCTTTCTTCTTCAGGTGGAAATGCACCTGATGTGATTTTCTTTTGGTTTGGTTTTGTTTTTTTTTAAACTTTCTAAAAGTTCTCTTAGTTAATGTATCTAACTTAGTGTACCTGGCTATGGGAAAGGGAATGTAGCAAAATTCTTGCTGTATATGAGAAGTTTTAGCTGAGAATTTCCCTTTATCTTCCCTTCAGTTTATATGGTTGGGATTCTGCCTAGTTTCTAGTCCATTGCTTCTTACTTGTGAAATATTTCTATAGGAAGAAGTGCAAAAGTTGATTTTTTTTTATCTACAAAGTAAAAGTAAAATGTGTCAGTCAACTTTTGTGTTATTGGAAGACCCTTCTATTGCAATACGATCCTGCTGTGTCTGTGAAAATCATTTGAGAGGCCTGTGAGCAAAACCTGGAGTGCATCCTGCTTTCTTCAGCAAGAACTCTTCCATGTTGCAATTAGCCAAGAAATACATCTTTTTGAAAAGTTATCAGCCAGAGCCTTAGGGGATCACTTGTTGCTTCATCATGGGGCAGAAGATGTGTTCATCTACCAGATGGTATCATGTCCTGTATGGAATAAAATGTACTTCACAAAACCAGGTGTAGAAATCTGTACAATCCATTAAAAGCATTCAGAATGAACCTATGAACCATGAATAGTTCTGTAGGTCTCTTTATGTAACTGTCCCCTCTGGAGTATCTGGACACTTAAAATTTTTGCACTCAAATTCCAGCTACGCTAATGTTTGAGACATTTTGAGATGTAGCTTGTTTTGAGGTTGTCAGGTGTGAAGCAGAACTTGCTGTTTATGTCTGCTCAAATCCAAATCTGCTCACTGTGTGTCCCAGAGGCCACAAGTCTTCCGTGCTGTTGGATGTCACATGGATTTTCTTATTCTTTCTGTTTGGAAGTGCCCCTTAAAGCATGTCAGGTGCATTAGTACAGAGCCAGTCCTTCACCTCTGAGGTGTGATTTCTTTGTGTAACTCCTTTTAAGTAAAAGAACATTCTGCCTTGGCAAAGGTCTCTTTGGACAGAAATTGCAATGTCAAGAGCGGTATTGTCCGTTCTGGTTAAAAGTCACAATTCTGGCAGGAGCTGCCCTGGCAAGAGTAAAATGTGGAGTAGTTTCTATTACATGCAGTTACATAAGAATGCATGTCCATAAAGATCATGATTTAGTGTAGCAATTCAGCCCCTCTGTCCAATATCCACGTGTCAGGGATCTGAAGCATCTTGTTTGGGAATCTCAAAAGCAATTGAGTGCTCTGGATAATGCTGGTAGTTTGCCTAAATCCCACGCTGATGAGAAGCTAGGATTAAAAACCCTGTAATTCCAGGATGGTATGAGGTGAAAACCTTTAGGATTGTATCTGGAACAGTAACTATGGGGGTACAACACTGGTGACGAGTTTTTTTCTTGGTCCTCAAGAAGGGATGAGAAATTGCCATCTGAAGTGCTTGATACTGGGTAGGAATGGTGGCTTGGAGAATGAAACACCTGCTGTATGATGGTGGCTGTTAAAGCTTTATAGTTCTTTTATTTATCTATCTTATTTGAGAGCAGCTCTAGGGAAAGCAGCTGGGGAGTCAATTGAGGAAACTTGGTGATTATTTGGGAGAAGAGTTTGCTGTTGTGCAGGTTCAGTACAATCATACCAGAAATGGGCCAGTACTCACACTGCCAGTGAACCAGACAGGACAGGAGGAAAAGGTTCTGACTTGATTTTTTGCTAGCTGTGATAAAGGAATGAATTTTTACCCCTCATGGAGCCTGCTGATACAATGCCAGCTGCAACATTTTTGAACAAATTTGAATCTGCAGCAGGAGTCTGTTTTGGATCACTTCTGCATGTCACCAAGTATGCTGTTTTTGGGGTGGTGGTGTGAGCTAAAGGCAAGGCTTTTTTGTGTCAACAAACCATTATTTTTGCCAAGTCTTCTGAGGTCATGTGGACTGATCCCAAGAATTGCTCTGCTGCTCTAACCTGAGCACGGGATAGATGCAGGGATCACAGAGTGGTTTGGGTTGGAAGGGACCTTAAAGATCATCCAGTTCCAACACCCTGCCTTGGGCAGGGAACCTCCCACTAGACCAAGTTGTTCAAAGCCCTGTCCAACCTGGCCTTGAACACTTCCAGGGCATGGATGCACTTCCAGGGATGCTGGAAGCTGTGAGCATGCAGGGCTGACACGGCAAGTCACCTCTTCTCTGTGACATTCCTGCTCACCAGAGGTTTTTGCCCAATCCTACCTTATGTTTAGCAGCTTTGATGCTGAGTGTTAGGAGTCCATGTACATAAACAAAACCATTTACTCATAGAGGAGGAAAATCTTCTGAGGACAACATAGGTGACTGTTTTCAGTGGGTTGGTGACAGATCCTATGTGGGGTTTCAGCGTGAACATCAATATTGTTACACTTCTAAAGGATCAGAGACTGACATGGCAATTCCTATCCCTGAGGAATGTTTTTCCCCAGCCACTTTCTCAGCACAGGGTAGACCTTGACGGTGATCCTTACCCTGCCTGCTGTCCTGGAAGGAACCCAAAATTTCTTCCAGTGCTTGAACTCATGACAGATCGTGGTGTGTGGGAGTGACATGAGATGTGATATCTGGCAGATGGTTCAGGCCTTTTTGTTCTTTTTTCCTGCAAGTTTTCCTCGCCTTTCCTATTTCATTTCATGTTTCCTTTTCTGCACACAACAGGTCCTGAGCTTCAGTGGTGAGACCATCTGTGTGTCTGTGGATTGCTTTGAAGGGATCCATGAAAAGTGATCAGAGAAAGGAAACTTGCTGGAAGGTCTAAATCCTTCTTTTAGACGTTTTCCAATGTGCCTTGGTTGGAAAACACCCACAGATCATTAAAAGGGAGTGAATACCACTGCTGCAGAGGGAGACAACACTCCTCTCCCTGGTATTTGAACTATTTCTTTCTAGTGGTTAAACCTGATGTCACTTGCTTGTGTTTATTTTCTGAACTTGAACCAAAGCCTGTATCTGTGCCTGGCAAAAAGGGGATAGGACAAGGAGGGTGTAGTTTTATAGCAGAACTGGAAGCTCTCAAACCATTGCAAGGGATATTTGTAGGCCATGGGAGTTCACCCCACACTGCACTAGAATTTTTTGTGGTGGTTGTGCAACTCCCCTGCTTCTGTCCTGAGCACTGACAATCCCAGGAGCTTTTAAAAATGCAGGTAGGGAAAAAGTTGAAACAATAATGTGTTTCTTTGCCTCAGCATTTTAAACCAAAACATAAGCTTCCTACTCCCATTGCTGGGATTTCACCAAAACCCCTTCAGGAACATATTGTTAAACAGTGTGACCTTTTATCTGTCATAACAGGAAGGAATTCTAGCCAAATGCAGCCCAGTAGTAATGCTTTAGAACATTCCTTATATTTTTAACAAAACTTTGAAAGCCAATTTATTGTATAAACAAAAAAAATCTGTAAACAAAAATGTTCCTTTCTTTGAAAAGAAAAAAAGCCAATACAATGTAATTTCTTTATCTTCAGGCTAATAAAAACTTGCTGCCAATTTCAATACACTCCAAAATCTGCTTCAGCTTTCTTTGCTGAACTGTTTTGTATTAAGTGCTTTGATCTGAGAAGGAAAAGCCCTACAGTCTTAAGTCTTGCTGGTTGTCCCTGCTGCCATCTGTCCTGGAGATGTGGTGTGAATGAGAGCAGGATGACCTGGAGTGTGGTGGTTCACAAATGGGGAAAAAAGAGGTTGGACATGATTTGTCAATAGTTGTAGGTGCAGAGGCTGGAAAGAAAAAGGGCTGGAGGACTGAACGTTGATTTCCAATGTATTTGCACAGGTTATCATCCACTTCTGAATACCAGGGTTCTGGAAAATCCTGCAAGGACTTGAAGTAAAGTCTCTTCCACTCCTGAAGTGGTCATTGCTTGATAACCCACATGAGCACTTTTTTTACCCAGTCACCTACACATCTCCCTCCCTCAGGCAGGTTAAGGTCAGAGCAGGGATTGTGTGGAAAGAAATCTCTTGTGGACTAGCATGACTCTGGAAGTCAAAGGAACTGCTGAGGGATAAGCCAGGGGCAGCAAGGAGATGAACTGTCCCTGCAGGTAGGGACCAATGTAGTCCCATGTAATACACGACATTTGGCAAGCCTGTGATGCCAGGCCACCATGTCCCATGGGGATGAGCAGCTAAAATCCATCAGAGCTCATCTCCCAATTGAGCTACCCTGGCTGCGGGTGCCTCGGAGGCTGGACCACAGCTGTGAGTAACCATGAACATGGATGAAGAATGTGTTGTGTGACCTGATGCTTTGTGTTTGAGACAGTTCACAGCATCAGCAATGTCCTTTTTATTCCCCCCTTTCCTTTACTATTAGTAGAGATATTTGCATGGGCATGAGGTGGATGTTCTGATGTGCACAACCTGAACATCCAGGATTGGCTGCCCCTCGTTTCCTAATCAGTACAGCCTTGAGTTTCAACAGCTTTTGGTAAGTCAGTGCCCATTGGATATGGGAGTTAGGTACAGTTGGTTGTTTGATTTACCTCTTAATTTGAACAGCACATTACAGCTACTATTATTAGCTCCAGAGAATCACCACCAAGCAAATACAGGTAAAAGC
Organism: Neopelma chrysocephalum; assembly: GCF_003984885.1. NCBI lineage: Eukaryota > Metazoa > Chordata > Aves > Passeriformes > Pipridae > Neopelma > Neopelma chrysocephalum. The sequence continues at coordinate 13,872,961 of NW_020897737.1, forward strand.
AAATAGGACATGAACACAGCCAAGGAGCCCCCCCTGCTTCTGTAAACAGCAAGACTCAAGCTCTCAAGGGAAAAGGTTTGTACACTTGCTCAGCTGTCTCAGATCTATCACATTTACACCTTCAAGCAGCATATAGTACTTCTGCCTGTTGCCCATAGGGATAATAAAAATTTAGTAGTCCTATCTGGAATGGAAATTTTGATTTTTGGGCTGTCAGACCTGATCATATGTATTTATATAAATATAAAAGTATATATGTAAGAAACCCCACACCAAACAGAAAGAACCCAACCATTCGTAGGACACCCAAACTGCTTCCTAACACAAAATAAGGAGATCCTCGCCCTGTGTTGTGTCTTGCTGTCATCCTTTGGCTTAAACTTCAGTTATTCATAGGAAGAGAACAATACTGCACTTGGCCCTCACCTCTCTTGACCTCTGTGGGAGAAGGGGACAACCTAAATCCTACACAGTGGCCAGGGAGCAGAACATGGTTTGTGTTAAAGAGAGTACAGTGTATACAAGTAGCTGTTGCTGTTAATCCTCTCTGAAGTGGCTGCTGGAGGAAGGCAGTTATGAAACACAATATCCAGTGTGAAAACACAATTAAACCATCCATTTTGGCATCCCATCTGTGCAGGTTTTGAGGCGTGGAGCTTGATTCACTGCCTTTACAGCTGTGCTGCCTCCCACCAGGGCTTCGTGCTTTTAAATAAGAACTCTGTTACTGTGTTTTCTCATCAGCATGTTGTCAAGATGGCAGCATCCCATGTAAATTCTAGTTAGTTTTCTGCAGTGCTGGCTGTCTTGGATTTCTCCATTGGCTTTTCCCCTTTACAGCTGCAGTATTTCACTGCTTTCTAATATTTCAAAGCTCAAGAAAGGCAGGGTGTGACACACCAGTTATATTAAAGTAAAAGTAACATTACCCTGATGGGTTTTTCCCTGTTTCCTCGTCTGTGGAAGGATTCACGTTATTATCTATGCACATTTTGGTTTATCTAAAGCAATAACTCATCATCTCATCTAAGGCAAACAGTATTCAGCAAATAAACCAGCCACCAGAAAGCGAAAGCTTCATCTTCAAGGAAATAATGATTGTATTAATTAGTCACTGTCTTTAAGATTCCTGGAATACTTTACCAGGGAATTCTGTTCTGTAAACAAGGCAGAACTGTTTTGTGTCATGCAACTTCTAGGAAGAACAATATTAATCAACCAGTACTACTCAGTTTTCCTGAAATCTCTTATGAGAGTCTCTTCAGAGAGGAAAGCAGTTTCTATCTGCTTGTTTTCAAGCAGTGACAAAGGGACTTTGGTCATTATGTCATAAGATTGAATTTTAAGCCTTTTCCCTCCCTTGCCACTGCCTTTATTAAAAACAAAAGAAAAATCTCTCCAAAAGCCAAAAGCAACCAAACAAAAACCCCACGGCCAACTTAGAACAAAAAACCCCAGTGATCCTCTGCTCAGCATAAAGCCATCTATGTAAGATTTCAAATTTTTTGTCAGAAGTAGTCATATCAAATCAGGTTCTGTCCCTTCTTTGCTCTCCATGGTGCAGCCAGGAGGAAGTTTCAGCCACTCTTTGTTTTGATTTGGTTTTGTAACCCAAAACAAGCAGGCACAATCTACACTAAAAAGACAAAAAAAAATAGAGGAAAATCCTTTTGTTTCACCTTGGCAGCTTTAGAGTCCCTGAACAGTCACAGCACTCAGGTGGTCAGGTGTAGCAGCTCCATTTGGATGTGTCAGGCACCAGCATGGAAAAGCTGCTGCTGCATTTTCATTTACTCTAAAAAAGCAGTGGGTGTTGTTAGCAAGACACTGGAAATGGGTTGAATAAATCAAAAAGCAAGAGTTTTTTGGCTCTATCTGCTTTTATTTATGCTCGCTGGGAAACCCAGCAGCCTTATCTAGACAGCAAAGGGGAAGTCCATGTATGAATCAACAACAGCTGTAATTCTTAGGAGGTTCCCAGTTCAATTCTTGCCCTGTGGCCTCACGTGGGGCTTCGCTGGCACCACGTAGGCGATGCCCTGTCCCGCTCTTTGCCTACCTGGTGCCACCCTGCCCTGGCACCCAGCTCTCCCCACAGAGATGACAAGGTTTGGGGGTGCAGTCTGTGTCTGGGCCTCTTGCTGCATCCCTTTCTGGGAAGACATGGCCCAGGGAGAGCTGCTCTCCTCACCTGCTGGGTGTGGGAGGGAGGCTCGTGTGCCTGCTGAGGGATGCAGGGCTGATCCATCAGGTGTGTGAGCCATCACAGCCATTTCCAGCTCTCCCTCTGGACTGATGTGTCTTCCCTGCCTGATTCCCCTCAGTGCATGTCAGTCGTGCTTTGACACAGTGCTCCTGCTGTGGTCTGGCTTCTGACATCTTGTGTCACTGTGCTGGCAGAAGTGACAAGTGTCAGGCTCTCTCTGCACATATCACTGGCATAACTGCACCCAACCTTCAGCAACAAGAACCAGAGAAGTCACTCTCCTGTTAGGGCTCTCTGGGAGGTGCAGTTGCTTCCCCAGTTCCCACACTCATCCTTCATCTCTTTGTGAGAGCTGCCACCTCTTTCTCCCACAGGCACAGCCAGGCCCTGTATGCATGGTTAGATATTTGGAAGAAATTCTTTACTGTGGGGGTGGTGAGGCATGGGAACAGGTTGCCCGGAGAAGCTGTGGCTGCCCCATCTCTGGAAGTGCTCAAGGCCAGGCTGGAAGGAGCTCTGAGCAATCTGGCCTAGTGGAAGGTGTCCCTGCCCATGGCAGAGGGGCTGGAATGACATGACCTTTAAGGTTCCTTTCAACCCAAACCATTCTATGGTCTTGGCTCTTTTTGTAGTTCTCATCAAGAACCCAGCTCATCTTACTGGCCTGAAGACAATTAACGTGCAAAGCCTGTTGCTATCAGCCTAGTCAAAACCAGCATATTTTTCAACAAAAATAACCCTTTTTTTACATAAAAATTACATCAAAGTTGTAAGAGACGAAGAAAATATTGGGGAATTTCACTCCCTGGTAAGCAGTGAGTAGCATTGCAAGTGTGGCTGGCACTTTATTCCTGAGAGTGGAGAAGCTGGGGATGAGAAGGTGTTTCACCACTCGGATATCCAGTCCTTGCTGCCTCCCTGGGGAATGTGGTGGCAGTGAGAGGGCTGCCCACCCACTGCCCTTGCTGATCAGCTTCCCTGTGAAACAGCAGGTCTGTGGGAGTGAGCCTGGCAGGGGCAAACACACAGAGCCGTGCTGACAGGCTGGGGGAGCTGGCTGTGCCTGGCCACCACGAGGGCACAGACAGAAGGAGGTGTGGCTGTGTCTCCAGCTCACTTTTGCCATATTTTTACAAGACTTTTTACAAGGGCACGTAGTGATAGGGCAAGGGGTAGTGGGTTTGAAGTGAAAGAGGGTAGGGTTGGATTAGGTATTAGGAAGGAATTCTTCCCTGTGAGGGTGGTGAGGCCCTGGCACAAGTTGCCCAGAGAAGCTGTGGCTGCCCCATCCCTGGAAGTGTCCAAGGCCAGGTTGGACGGGGCTTGGAGGGACCTGGTCTAGTGGAAGGTGTCCCTGCCCATGGCAGGGTTTTTTTTAAGTGATTTTTAAGGTCCCTTCCAACTCAAACTGTTCTATGATCTTTTCCTGCTCCTGAGCAGGAGGCAGGCAGGTAGATCATGTCACTGAGGCTGGGAGCTGATCCCACCCTGGCCACCTCTAAACCATGGAAGAATTTGCAGAAGTAGATGCCAGGAAAGCCAGCCTGCACTCAGGCTTTACTGGCAGTGCCAACCCAGGCTGGTCCACCCAGTTCACAGCACCTGGCTACCAGAACCTGCACAGCCACTGCCCACACCCAGTTTACTCTGGGTGGGCTCCCTGTCGGGACAGAACAAGTTCCTCTCCACACACAGTGTAACCCATAGACCCAGCCAGGCTGCTCTGGCTCAGTGAGGTCCTTCAAGGCCTCAAACCAAAGGGAATTCAGTCCTAGTGAGCACTGACTACTCATTTTTATCCCTGGCAGGAGGAAAACCAGCTCTTCTCGGAATAGTCATGGCTGCACCACCACTACTTTACTCAGCTCTTACTCACCTGAGAGGTGGCAAAGTGTGTGTGTGACCCTGCAGTGACATGTCTGCCCTATTCCCCAGGCAGCAGACACTGATTTCCAGCTCACGTGCCCATGGTGAGTCAGGAACAGCTCCGTTTAAAGGAAAAGCCTCTCCTGGGAGGGCAGAGGCAGCCTGGGTTTGCCCCAGTGTGCTTTGCTTTGTGCCTGTCATTTTAATGGGTTCTTTGCACTTAGATAAGGTGAGCATGGTGTTCCCAACTCAGCTCATCCACGTTCAATAAAATGACATAATTCATGAGGAAATCATATCTAAATTATCCTAATTGAAATTCATCAAATAAACTGAACAAGCAGGGGTAGCACGAAGCTCAGCAAGATCGAGGCGTGGAAGGGAAAATCCGTTTGGATTTGAATTTTCAGTCGTGCACCTCTGAGAAGCAAACAGATCACCTCTGTAGAATTACTCATCAGGTTTCTGTCTGGGTGTAAAGGAGCTGCATCAGCCCCTGCACACACTGCCATGGGTAGGATTTGTGCAATCAGCAAATCTTTCCTGAACTGCAGCAGAATACACATGCTGTGACCATCACTGCCACAAGCCAAGCAAGAAACTTCAGCTAAAAAAAAGAAAAAAATCCAAATGGGTTTGCAGTGGCAACTTCATTTTGGAGAAATGTAATTAGTGTTTTACTGATTGGGTTCTGCATCCCTGTGATTTTCCTGGCTTCTCTCTCAGATCATCCTGGCGACCAAAGGTGGCACCAGCTCTGTATTCACACAGAGGTTAATGAGTAGGACCTACATGAGGAATGAGAGTGGGAGGAGGAGTTTGCTGTCCCTGCAGAACATTCAGCATCATCAGAGTTCTTCCATCATCTACTGGCCCATTTTAGGGTGTGCAGTGACCATTTGAATTCATTTATGTCCCATTTCAGATTATGTGCTCAACTCCTTGAGGCACAAACTGTGCTTCACTTAACATTTGCAGACTGCCCAGCAATTTGGGGCTACCATGGTATGAAATCTTCTTCCAGCAAAAAGTAATATGTGGGATTAGTAGTAAAAAGAGCATTAATGACATTGCTCTAACACATTTCCATTTAATTTTTACAGATGTCTGTTTCCTGGTGGAACATGGACAAAGCTGGGTTAATTTTAAACTGAGAGGCTTCCAGTGAAATGTCCCAGTTTTATGTACCCACGTGGATAACCACTATAGAAGGTTAGAGCTAGACTGAAGGAGCAGTGATTAGATTTGAAAGATGCAGTCTGAGGTTTGAGGGCACGGTTGCAACCGAGCCAAACCTATTTGGGATGATTCGCGTCCTCGCTAGGATTGTGATTACTGCAAAATTGACAGCTGGTAAATCTCTCCTTGATATGGAGGGAGAGAATACTCCAAAAAAAAAAAAAGCATGGTAGTCTTAGCATTGAGAGGGTAAGTGTTGGCTCCATCTTCAACTGTTGTGGTTTTAGGGGCTTGCTTGTCTTTCTGGTGGCTACGCCTGTGGGACCACTCAGAGCTGGAAGGCTGATGCACGTTGCTTATGGAATCATATTCCTGGCAGAGGCATTAGAAGTCATCAGTAGCTTTTACATACATATGATAGTTACAAGGTTTATTGCCAGCACCATGCAATCACTGAGAATAGTGCTATTATCCTCCCCACCCTGCTAACTCCTTGCGGATAAAAAGAAAATCTGAAAATTTTGCATAATTTTCTTCTTTGATCCTCCCTTGGCAGTTCTTCAGCACAATGGTTGTGCAGCTGGGAGTGAGGAGACTGATGTGGGTGTCATGTGAGGGATTTCAGTGTGTTTTGCAAAAGAATAATGAAACTGCCTTTTTGGTTGAAAGATGGAGAGTCCTTTCAAATGATTAGTCCCCTTCACCTGTGAAAAGACAGACACCATTGATATTCTTCTAGGACTTTTTGTACAGTAAGTACCAGCAGGAAAAGAAATGTCAGGCTCCATATGTGTCCCTGTTATTATGCTGCTTTTCCCTATATAAGAATACGTTTAGGTGGGCTAAAAAGGGGCTCTTAATGGAGTAGAGTAGCTAATACTACTCTGAAAAAAACCAAGAAACCGGAGAAGATAAAAGGTTTCAGCTTTGGGCAATGTGGGAAATGGACGGAGCTGATGCAAGCTAATGAACCCATATTTTGGCAGAAGAAGGTATAATCATGCCTGATGCAAACACTGCAGCCATCACAGAGCATGAAATGGTACATACCCTGCTAGGCCTGAGCCTGCTGCTCCTGCATCCAGGAATGCGTAACTGGAATTTTGTCTAATGAGCCCAGCATGCAAATTTGTGTGAAAATGTAACTGCCAGGCCTCCTTTGTTGATGCTGTACTGCAACCTGAGAGACACCAACAGCATGGAGACATTTAACTCATGTCCAGGTGAACAGTGCTTCTTATTTTGGTACTTGGTAGTAGTGCATGGAACTTTATTCCTCAGTTAGGACCAGCAGAGTCCTCAGTTTTATTCTTTACACGCAGAGCACAGGTAAGGGGTGTTGGTGTCCTGTCTCCCTCTGGCTCTGCAGTGCCAGCTCCTACCTCTGCTGCCCTGGGAAGTGCACCTTGCTTGGACTCCATGAGATCCTCAGCAGGGACTCCACTGCCCTTCCTGAGCCTGTTACAGAACCACAGAATGGTTTGGGTTGGAAGTGACATTAAAGATCATCCCGTTCCAACCCTCCTGCCATGGGCAGGGACACCTTCCACTAGACCAGGTTGCTCAAAGACCCATGAAACCTGGCCTTGAACACTTCCAGGGATGGGACAGCCACAACTTCTATGGGAAACCTGTTCCAGTGCCTCATCACCCTCACAGCAAAGAATTTCTTCACAATATCTAATCTAAACCTACTCTCTTCCAGTTTTAAGCCATTCCCCCTTGTCCTGTCACTTCTTGCCTGGTCTTAGCAGCACTGGCAGAGCAGATGTGCAGCCTCCAACCTGGGACCCCTTCCCCTCTAGGAAGGCTGAAGGTGGAGCTGGACCCATGGGATGGGAATTTTGGGGTGCCAGGCTTGCTCTTCCTTTTGCTACAGCTGCAGGAGCTAATCCATGGCTATGCTGCCAGTCACCTGGCAGTAAAGGTGCAGCACCAGTTGGGATGATGGAGCAAGGGCAGCATGTCCACACACACCCAGGGCTAATCCAGACACTTTTATCTGCTCTGGATTACTTGGTATGTTTACAGAGAAGCAGATTTTCCAAGGAACTAGTTGGAGGCACCAGCCTGCAGCTTCAGAAAGACTTGGACTGTGTAAATGCACGTTCAGAGGGCGAATTCTGATATAACCTGTGGTGGTGAGACTAACTTTTGCTGAGCTCTGAAGAAGCCAGGGCTCAAAAAAACCCAGGCAAACCTTATCTGGGGAACAGGCTTTGATTTTGACCCCACTGTATGGAGAGCAAATCCTTCCATGCAGCACAGCCCAGGATTCAGTTCTTGTTTGAAAGAATGTCCCAGGGGTTGTTACTCAGTTTTACAATCTGCAAACACCATTCTCACTCTGCAAACTTTGAGATCCTCTTGTAAGTCACGCTATCGAATCCCCCTCCATGTACAATGTGTCTTTCAAGATGATTATTGTCTCCCTAGTTAATTGTTAACAACTGGGATGAGAAAAGACCTTTGTCCTATAGATAAATTCAGAGGTGTTATAAGGTTGTTGCACTGGAAATAATGGACTTAATCTCAGTTTTGAAAAAAATAAACACTCTTGAGTCAGCCTGAATAGCTCATGTTTGGAAAAAAGAGCTGTACCATACTAATTGGTACGAGCTTTCAGTATTAGACAGCTTGTAACCTTTTCAATTTAATTTTATGCATTTTCATTCAAAAGATGGCTGTTGAGCCTTGAATCTGTAGAACATATAAGTGAGGCTATATGAATGTCTCTAATCCAGTGCAACTGAAAAACTTTGGGTGCTACCAGGTGTTTACAATTCTCTCCTTAATCAAAACAGTTAAATAAATAAATAAACAAATAAAGTTGTAGGCATAGGAATGCCTTTTATGAAGGTGCTTAGCACTGTGCAGCAGTAGGGCAGCACCTGAGGCTTCCTGCATGGGTGGAAATGGCAACCTGAAGCACAGGTCAGTGAATAAACCACCAGACAGGGTGAATAAACGAAACACCTGGTAGGATAAAATGAAAGGCTGTAAATAAAGGGGAGGTTCCTGTACTTTTTTGTCCACTGCAAACTAAGATCTCCCTGGATGCAGGAGGCCTTCCAGATGGACACAAAACTCGCTGCTGAAACTCTCTGGCAGGGCATGTCCAGCCTCCACCGACTCAGGATGATGCAGCGTTGGCTCATCACCCCTAAAATGGGTGGTGTGTCCTCTTCAAGCAAAGGAGCTGGGACAAGTCACTGCTCCTGGAGACCTGCCCTTGGCAACACACACTCAGCAGGCAGCATGACCAGGAGGATCAAGGTCTTGAGTGAGGGTAAGAAAAAAAATTCCAGCCTGGAAGGAACGAAATTGTCATTTATGACACACACACCTCCCTGGTGAACTTCCTGAAGTACACGGTGTTTTAGGCCTGTTATCCTATAACCTTTAGGAACATATTTCATCAGCTCTTCCCTGAGATAAGAAATTGCCTCCCTGCAGCCAGACCCTGCTGGCCAGGCCTGGAGGCACCGTGTGAGCCCAGCTGCCCTGGCTGTCACTGGAAAGTGGTGGTGGGACATCTACCACCGGGAAAAGAGGCAACAAACTCCTGGTGTGAGCATGGTTTGGCCACTCCAGTGCCTGCCCCAGGCTCTGCCTCACTTTCTGGGGTGCACTGGCCTCCTCTCAGGCACGAGTCACTCACCCAGTGCCTGCACAGCTCCCCATCCCTCATCCATGTGTTTGCTGCCCACCATCCTCCACAGGGTCCGAGGGCAGCTAAGGAGGGATCCCAGCCATGGCCATGAGCTGCCAAGAAGTCTCCTGTGGGCTGAAGCCAAATGGGGCAGGTTGTTTCAAAGCTAGACAAGAAAAAGTGGCAGAAAACACTTCTAGTAGGGGTGTCTTAAGGATAATTCTGCCTGAAATTAAAAATGGGGTTTTTTTGAAGGAAAATAATAGCTCAAATACATAAACGTTGCTCTGAATGCTCATTTCATTTAGCTGAGGCTTTTTCAGTAGAGAAAATAAAATGTCAAGCTTTCGAGTTTATACCGATTTTTTTTCTTCTTCTTCTTTTTTTTTTTTTTTAATGGGGAAATTTGCTTATCAAAAAGGAAATCTTTCCACCTTCCTAGAGAGGTGGTCGATTCCCCAAGCTTGTTGTTGTGTAAGATGCAGTTGGTCAATGCCCTTACCAACATGCTGTAACTTTTGGTCAGCCCTGAAGTGGCTGTCCCACAAGCACTGTGGGACAAATTGGCTTCCAGGGGTTAAACAGGGGAGCTGTTAAAAAAAAAAGCTAGAAAGCATGGCTTGGGCACACAAATCTGAGGAGGATTTATACATTTTTGTGTTGATTTTCTTGTGGCATTTTGCAGCCTGGAGCATGTCCCAGCTGTCCTGAGCCCAGAGCACCATCAGTGGGCTGAGAGCAAGCTCTCTCAGTATAAAATGACACAGAGATGCTCCAAGTCCCTGTCAGTTTGGAGCTTGAGGGCAGAGGATCTGCTGGGTCTCTCAGCCAGGCAGTAACTCTGATTCCACACAGTTTGGAAAACAGATTTTTTTTCCTCAGAGATGTTATAGCAAATGTTGGCTGTGAGGAGACTGGTTTACACTTTCCAAACCCTCCTGGTTCTAAGTTTGTCTTGCAACAGAGCCAAGAGTATTGCAAAAATGTGTACAGATAGCAATTCTGTGTGTGTGCTTGTGCCTGAGTACACCTGTAACTCCTGATTATGAGCCAAAAGAGTCAGAAAGCTTTTTTTTTGTGTATGTGAGTTTGACTTCCCACTAGCAAAGAGTCGGATTGACTACAACACGATGTCTGACTTGATGATTACAGCTTCTTCATTTATGAAGATGACTAATAAGTGGTTTCGACCAGAAGCTTCTATTTTCTGATAATGGTAACTGCTTGTTTTTTGCATCTGAAAACCACAGGTGCTTTACAGATGTGGATCTCTGTTTGAAAAGAGAGGGAAGATGTGTTGGCTTGTGAGGGTATTTGAAGCCAGTGGCAGATCCGGGTTTATTATTAAGACTTACTGGTTTCTTGCACTATCACAGCACCCACACACAGACCAGGACTCCAACGCTCCAGTTTTTCAGAGTACAAGGGACACCTCTGCCTCGGCACTGCCCTGGAGAGCTGACAAAAAGGAAAGATTACCTGCTGCTCTGCCATGTCACCTAGAAAATGGGCATCCAAGCTGTTTTAAACACACTTCAGAAAGTCTTTGCTTCGCTTTGCTGGTGCTGAACAATCTCATTCATGAGGGTGTGCGTGGCAGAGGATTGCACATACAGAAGGGTGGCTCAGGAGGGCAGGACCTGCCTGGTGTCCTTTGGACCACAGCCTGGAGCTGGGATGTGCCTGATTCCAGAACAATCTCTTGGATATATATTTTTTTCTTTTTTTTGCACTGGGAGTCAGAGCAGCAGCTGGATGGCCCTGCACGAGGCTGTGCTTTCACATAAATCCTTCCTGCAGGCTGGAGCTCGAGTGCTGCTTGTCACTAACAGGCACGTTGCTGTATTTTACAGCCACAGGTAAATCCAGGAGATGATAGTGTGGGAAATAGGTAAATCTGGGGAGATTCTGCATTAGTGGGGTAGGTGATTTGGCCCACTGTGTCTGCCCTCTCACAGAAACCTTCACAGTGTGACAGGAGAATAAAAAGCAATGTGTGTGGTCTTGATAGCACAGGCCAGGCACGAAAGGTAAGGCTTGTCCTTCAGATGTTTTCAGGGAGAAGGGGCATTTTGCTGTAAAAGCCACTGTCCAAACAGGAAAATTGAACAGTGCTTGACAGTGCTTCTCCTGAGGGGCTCATACTCCTCACCAGCTCTCTGCTTCGCTCCCATATGGAGCAGATTCTGTTGTTGCTGCTGCTCAGAGGCAGCACTGAGAGGAACTATTTCCATGTACAGATCCTTCTGTGGCATTACACAACCCGTGTATTAACACACACTAAATTTTCATTCCACGTTGGCTGCTGGGGGGGGTTTATTCATGATTTTAAAAGAGCTGTTCCCCTTCCCAAGACATGCAGTTACACTATACCCTCAGCTTGATCTGATTATCAAAGCCATACTAAAAAGTGAAGGGAGTCACAGGGCTGGGGAATCTCACAGTTTAAAAGGAAAAAAAAAAAAGAAAAAAAAGGGAAAAAAAAGATAAAATCCCTTGTTTTCCAAGCTAAATAGTGTGAATCACAAGTCGAGGAGTAGCAATGTAAAGCTGGGGTGCACGTGCCACTGTCATGGTGCTGAGGGTTGCATGCAACAGGTCACAGAAGGTTCCCTGTAAGACACCTACTGTAAGCTGAAACAACACTGGGATATAATATTCGCTCTTATTCATTGCATTAGGGAGAGAAAAGGATTAAATCACACTTGAGACATCTGTCTGCCTGCCTCAGAAAACTTCATTTTCATGCTAAGTCTAATTTTAAAATGTCACCTTGAAAATGTGTGACATTTTAATGGGCTGATTGCCAAGATGCTCAAATCCTTTAATTTGCATATGAATTACAACGTTAAATATTATGGGAAAAGAATAAAAACCTAGAATTATGACAGAATGCCTCACATTACCCTTGGTTAAACATGTGTTGGGAGGACTGTCTCCTAGAAATCTAATATTACATAGGCAAACGAGATTAAAAAATGCTGTGGTATTCTCATTTATACCATTAGCTGGTTGTGATTGCGTGTGGGTTTTTCTTGCAGCTGCCTAATAGCAGCCTGGGTGTTGCCTGTTCTTTGAATAAGCCTCGCAGCACATTGCAGCATCATGAGGATGGGTTGCATTCCCTTCTCCCACACTTCTGACGCAGCTCCAAGAAAAGTCAGCAGGATTTCATCAACGTCCTCTGATCATCTGTCTCAAGTAAACAGTTTTCAGGTTGCTTCTAGAAGTGATGGAGCCAAAACAGGCCCCAGGGGCCATAAATCCCCAGAGATCCACACACTTCATTTAGAGAAAACTGAGGAGTCTGGACTGTGCAAGTACCTCCTGTATGCCAGGGTCCATGACTAGGCTGGTGGGAGTTAAGTACATGGATAAATACTTGCTGGATTAGGGCTTGTGGTTAGAGAAAATCCTTCCAACTGAAGCAAAACTTCCTATAAGGATCTAACTCTTAAGAAGTTTTGGTGAAATTCCTACAGCAGGTTTTCTCATCTAATGTGAGTAGCTCAGTGCAGGACTTGGCACAGCCTAAGCAATTGTTTGTAGCTCCTGCACAGCTCATCTGCTCTGGGAGCTGATTTGTGACAGAAATCCGCTTGAATGGAGATGGTAAATTCAATTTACTTGTCAAAAAGAAGTGAAAAATTCCACAGCAGAACAATCTGGGTCACAATGTACTTTGGATTAAAAGATTTAGTAAAGACAAAGGGCCCAAACCACATAATTCTGATTCAACTTTCAAGCATCAAAAGTTTGAGGTTAATCAAAACTAGGGTTTAGTTCATCCATTCATGAAGATATCTGTGTAAGTTGGAGCTGACCCTGTGCTTAGATCTTTCCATTTCCTTTGGGATCTGTTCAAACCCAGAGACCAGACCCTTTCCCAGTTTGTAGCAGAAACCCCAAAACCACAGAGAAAAAGCTGTTTAAATGAGAAGGCATCAGCAGAGAGAACTAGCTGAGAGTCTCTCCTGGGTCTCTGGAAACTTGCAGGTAGAACCAGGGTAGAGAGATGGAAGTTTCACAGTTATCTGTATCTCCCTGAGAGATTGAAGAGCTGCTGAAATAATACAGATTTTTGCAAAACAAAAGAGACCAAACATGGGAAACCTGCGGTGCACAGCTGTCAATCACAGTGTTTCTGGCTGTCCACTCACACAACTGCAACACCGGGCAGAGCTTGGCTCCCAACATTTACAAAGCCATCAGTGGAACTGGAGGTCTTTTGGTGTTGCACTTATGATGCATATGTACCTCAAAAATAATTCTAAAGCCTCTCCTCCGAAGGAGAACCGTCCCTCCCCTCTCCCGTACAGCCCATTACCTCGTATTCATTACGAAAGCATTTGTCTCTAGGAAACACAAACAGCTCTCACGTGCATGCATATGCAAAAGAAAACAAGTACAACACCCATTTCTGTAGAAGAATATATTATTTAGCAGATCAGTTTAAAAGTAAAAAAAAAAAAAAAACTGTACATCTTTGAAGGGGCTTTTTGTTGCTTTTTTGCATCAACAAGGATAAAAATGTGTTTGCACCGTGGTTTCAGCTTTGTGCTCCTTCTTTGCTCATGCTGAAGGATCCCATGATGTCCAGCTGTACCAGGCCACAAAGCAACCCTGCAAACTCACTAAGGTTTCTTCTGATTTCTTCTAGTGTAGAAAAAAAAAAAAGAAAGTTGCATCCACTATGCTGGGCTTCTGAATGTACTGTGAACACTATAAAATTCAGGGAATAACACAGAGAAATGTGTAATTTAGGGCCTACTGGGCAAACAAAAATGTATGCCAGGACCCTTGTCAGTATATAAGCATCTGTTAAGCTGTGCTGTAATTAGCATACTGCTGTACACATGGAGAGAGTATCTTCACTAAAACAACTTCTTCTGGTGTTTTTGGATGCCAGTGGAACACTTTCCAGGAAAGGCTCCTTTAGCTAAGCTCTGATTTGTCTCTACACACTGTGGGTGACAGTTTGGTCACCAGAAAGGCAGCTCTGCTGGAGGTTTGAGCCGTGCACTGTCCGCAGGGGGAATCCTGCTGGGAATGTTGGAGCGTGGGGAACCCTCGGCGTCCGACGGCGGCAGCGCCTGTGTAAGGAGGCTGCAGGCTCTAGATGAGGTGCCCAGGCAGGCAGGACATCCATCCCTGCCACTTCTCCTCATGCACGGTCCCAGCTGGATTTTGACGCAGCCGCCACGTCTGTTTGGCAAATACAGCATTTCTCAAAACCGGAGCAACCTCGGGGCTTGTTCAAGGGCTTTTCTCGTCTCACTTTTCGGTGCTGCCGGCTGTCAAACTTTCACTTTTCTGTTTCTGCAGCTGAAAATGAAGAGCAGAGCAGGATTAGTGCCCCTGACTCACACGGTGCCGCTTTCCGCTGCTGCTGTGAGTCACAGGCCCAGCTCCCCACAAGGCATGTGCAACGTTTCTTGGGAAGTAATAGCCGGCAGCTTGGAACATCACAGGCACTGTTTCATCCAAACAGCTCTTGGATGCATGTCCTGAGTAAACAGAACTCAGTCTTTCTCATCATCTACTGCACTAGGCTCGCAGATTATTCATTAAATCCTCTTGTTTCGGGGTATTTCTGAATTCAAGCAGCTCCTATTTTCCTAAGACCTTTTGTGCCAATACACTCCAATTAAAGCTCCATCAGTTTGTGTAAAAATGCTGTTTTGACGGCTTCTGTAAACCAGAAGTAAAATCTCAGCTCAAATTGAAAGATGAATAAGACTCAGACCGTCTGACAGTCATATTTGAGTTCTTTTTCCCTCATTTGAGAAATGCTCCTCTCCAAACTGAAGAATGCCTGAAAGACTTTGTTCTCCTTTAAAACTTAGTGCCCTCAAAGCATGTGCTCTTTGATTAACCAGCCTTAGTATCTGTGCTCCTGAGGGGCTTTTCCTCCAAAGCACTTGGGAGGGGGTGGGAGCTACACCAGAAAGCTGCTGTTCCACCCATGGATGATCAAGTGAATGAACCTTAATTTCCCACATAACAAACAATATCAGCACAACTTGTGCTCCAGGGCACTTCCCAATTTATTTTAATGACAGAGTGGCTGATATCATCCTGTCTACATAAATGTTTTCATGCCATAAAACCCCTACTCTGTGATTCCACTTGGGCAGGTTTTGTCGTAGACCTCAGCAGGGAAAAGTGGCCCTCCCCTGAGCCCTACGTGTCAAAATGAGAAATGCTCTGTAAATGGAGGTCCCCACTGAGCCATAAAATGGCCCCACTGGTTGTGTGTTTAATCCTCCTGGGTGCTGTGCATGACAGAGTAATTCCTCATGAAATTTCAAGCACACCCTTGATGGCAGACACGTGACTGGAAGTTCCTTGCCAGAAAATAAACTCACGCACTGATGGTGCAATGCCTTGAACTGCCCAGCCCCAGGACATTTTGCTGTGGTCTAGGCCAGCCTGACTCCTTCCCAGTGGAAGGCAGATCCCTCCAGGAGGAGGTGTCTGCTAACGTGCTCCCCTCAGGCAGTTATCCCTGGGTTTTGTCTCCTTCAAGCGGCTCCCTTCCCAAGGCCACACTTGTGTGGTACCTGGTGGACTCTGCAAGGACATGTTCTTACTGTTTGTAGCACACACCTCTCCCCAGCCAGGTGTACTGGATGTGATTCTCATGATAATGATTATGCCCTAAGCATTCCTGCTGTTTGGGAATCAAGCTGCTGTTTAATTACAATGTTTGGCATATTCAGTCATAATATTTACTATATCAAAGAGATATTTAGAGTTTACCTCTTTCATAGCATCATCTATCTGTTTTAATCCCTCGTAGTGGTCCCTGGACTCCCACAGGGGCTGGAGCATCACCTCCTCCACTTCTGGGAATAGCTGGGTGAAAACAAGAGAAAGAACATCAACATTTCCTGTCGTATTCGTGAACTTCCTACATGCTTTCACTGTACACACTAAAAACAGGGAGGAAGGCAGGGTGTGAATGGTGCATCCCCATTTCCCTGGCTATGTGAACACCCGATGGAGCAAACGCTGGAGTTCTGCATTCCCCCCTTCTGCTTCTGGCCTTGGGTGTCTTACCTTTGTTACTGTTTCAAACATGGGGATGAGGACGAACTTCAGGAAGCCGATCTGTGCCGTGGGTTTGGTCACTTTGTCGCGGTCCATGAACGGCGCCACTGGAAGCCCCTCGGATTTTTCTCGGTCGCTCTGGAACGAATCCAAAATTAAAAATATAAATCTTGGCTAGAAGAATAAATGAGGAGAATAAAGTACTGCTGATCACAAGCTAAAGAGCAGTAGCCTTCAGACACAGATCACAGAGGTGTTTGAAGGTAGCACAGAATAGCAATGTGCTTCCCTCGGGCCAATGTATCCCCTTTGTTGAGAGCAACATCTGGATAAAGACAACTCTGCTCAGTTACTTCTGCTCAGCACTAGCATGAAAATGTTCACCTCCAGGCTTACAGGGCATCTAATTCCCTTTGCAAGCCCACTGAATTTGTGAGATAAAATATTTCAGAGCACCCAGAAAGGTGGTAATGGCTCTTGCTGCTCTGAAAGAGAAGAAATAGGTCTGTAATTTCCTCAAAATTCTCCAGAGGGTGATTATTTTCAGCTATTCAACCAGAAATTACATCTCCTTCTTTACTAATGTTTAGAAGTAGTTCTGGCTAGCCAGGTCAATGCAGAGTAGTTCCACTGAGTGCAAAGGGTTTGCCAAGCTACCTACTTAACCACATAACTCATTATGTCTAGGTGGGTTCATGTGCAAGGAGGTCATGGACTGTGTGTGCAAAACGGACACTCTGTAGCAGATTTTATCTCCCAGTTATTGGATCATTCAGCACATGTTGCCTTTGCTGGGTGGCCAAAACAGTAAGGCACAGAAATACTGTAATTTTGAGTGAAAAACTGGACATGCAGTGAGCTAGAAATGTTTCTGACACATCACTTGAAATGTCTGTCTCTTGTGAGAAGCCCTCCTTGTCACACAGCCGACCAAAGTACAGACAAAACACCCAGGAAAGCTGTGGCATCTGCTCCCCAGAGCACTGCAGCTGTGTGTGGGCTGGGATCCCACTGCAGCTCGGACACGCTGCTCAGGAGCCCATCTGCCAGAGGCAGCAAAGGGCTGCTCGCCCAGGGATCCTTTTGTAAGACACCAGAAGCTGTGTTCAGCTGGGAATCCAGCGAGGAGAGATGTTTGTGAAGCTTTAAGTCTGACTCTGCACGCCCCAGCAAGTCTTCTGCCTCGTCTTTAGGGGGATGTTCACATGCAGTGAAAATAAACTAGTTCCTGTGTGATATTTGATATAATTTACTTGACAACTTTGTCTTGCCACTGCTCTTGTCCTTTTGGCTCAAAAATAATATATTTGCTAAAAAACCACGAGAGGCAGCTGCTTTACAGAGGACAAGCTTCAGCCTGCTGGCATTAGGATTTCTGGGTTGCTTTTGTCTTTCTTCTGAAATTTGCAATCAATTGCATCCACTTGCCCTCTGAGCAGGTTCTCTTTCTGGCTTCCTTCTCTGACTTTCTATAATAGAAGCCCTTCCATGGAACCATAGGATGGTTTGGGTTGTAAAGGACCTTAAGGATCATCTCGTTCCAACCCCCTGCTGTGGGCAGGGACACCTTCCACTAGTCCAGGTTGTTCAGAGCTAGAGCTGGACTGGGCTGTCAGACAAAGGAGCACCTGTAGCTGAGGTTGGGCTTCAGGAAAAGCAGAAAGCTGTGCAATTGCATCTCTCCCTCCTTCTTACCTGCATAAAATACTCTTCTAGTAAACAATCCACCCAGGGCTCTGCTACTTCCATCGGGCGGACTTCGTTGGAGATATCACAGCATTTTATCAGCACCATCTTCAGCTGGAAGAGGATAATACTTTAATACTGCAGTCTTGATGCCAGCCCTTTTCCCCCTATCCACAGCTTACAAGGCAGTGGGAGGCAATGCTTTCAACCAGAAAGGACAGTTTTAGGATTAAAGCAGAGGTCTTAAATGATCTGGGCTCTTCTCCCCTCTCTCAGGTACTCTGTGTAAATCACTTTTTCCCCCTCTGGCTTGGTTTCCCTGCCTGTAGCACTGGGATGTGTCACAGGGGGATGTGCACTTATCTGCTGCCTGAAGATATTCAGGCACAAATGACCATTAAGCTTTTTGTGTAGCACTCAGAGGCAGCTGGGGAAAGATTTCCCTAGAAGTCAAAGACAACGGGATTGGCAAGTAAAGGAGTCTAGAATTTGTGCTCTTGTGTATATTTTTTGTCCCACAGTAATGGACCTGATGGGACTCCAGGATTTCTAAAGCCAGAATAATCTGTTTTATATAGAGCACTTCCAAATCGTAATTATTTCTGGTGGGGCAGAGAATGTAGGAAGGATTCTTTTTTTGATATTATATATTGAATCTCGGTTTTTAAACAAACAAATATTAATCTAAAAGCTTTCACACTTATGCACAGAAAAATAACAATCCACGAAACCTCCTTACACAGGTCATGTGTTCTTCATTTGAGTAATCAAAATTTTCCATTTTTTCCTTGAAAGAGTCCAGTATTTCTGCGTGTCTCGCCATGTCTGTAGCCAGGATTAATGTAATTATCCCCTAGCAAAGAAAACATGTTCACATATTAACTTGACATTCTTTACAAAGTCTGCTATTGCAGAGCTAAGCAGGGTCTTACACACAGAATGCCTCAGATACATTACATTGTTCATAATGAAAGGGGAAATTTCTGACTTGAAACCATCAAGAAAACTTAGAAGAGGGTTATAAAGAGTTCATGGTGTATGAAAATGATGGTTGGATTGATCTGTAACACTGCCAGAGACACATTGAGGTTTTTCCTTTCTGATTGACTAATTGTAGAAAAGCAAACTGTACAACAGGATGTTAAAAGCCACACTCTGATTGCCAAGATCCACTTTTGGCTCCTTGGAAAGCACTGTGGGTTTTGCTGCTGACTCTTAGTGGCCCGAATAAGAGACAAAAATCACGAGATGTGGATGTTGCCTGTGCTCATCCTCTTTGAATTATGGGCTTTGAAATACTCAGATGCAGTCAATGTGTTAGGAGCTCTGCATCCCCCTGCTAGGCAGAGTTTATGATGTGAAAACATGTGGTTAATTTAAAGCTGTGGAGTTTCGTACAGATTGATCAGTTCTGGGCCCATGCCTGCTTCCCATGCCCTGGCAGAATCAGTAACTCCAACCAGACCAGTATCCAAGCCCTTTTATTAGTCTGCTTTTCCATTTGGTGTGTAAGGAAGGTGTAATGTGGAAATCAAGATCGAATTTTGGCCCTTCAAGTCATAATGGGAATTGTAGCATTGTTCACTGTCTCAGAGCTAACTGTGATGACTCCCAGTCCACCAGAGCCTCTTCCAACAGTACAAGTGCTCTGCTTTGCCCACTTTGAAGCCATTAATAAAATGTTCCCTTGAAGCATAAACTTCTACCACGACAGCTTAATCGTTCCCCAGCCAGAGCTAATTGGCTCCTTCAATAATATAAATATCTCCCCCCAAAATGTCATAGGCTTTAATAGTCAGGATGTAGTCATGATTTCTCAGCAAGACATCCCAGGGAGCGCTGCTGAGGAAATTTTCCAAGAACCCCTCTTGGATCCTTCCAGTGTGAGAGGCTTTTTTCAGTCCTACCCCGTAGGGAGAGCGATTTACTCGCGGGGAAGTCCGTGCGTGTTTGCACCTTCGGGGACAGTTTGCACAGCGCAGACGGGAGCAGAATTCCTACCTGTCTTATCTGTTTGAATTGGTCCTGGTCGACATTGGAGAAAATGTTGTATTCTGGCTGGGAAAAGATCTGGAAAGCCACAGCACAGTGGTGGTTCTCCAGGGGGGAGATGTCGTTGTAGCGCACAGCGAGCTCGGTCCGTGCGTTTATCTGGTAGCTGACGTGGAGAGAAACAGTGAGGGCTCCTGCAGACACACACCAGCTGCTCTAAACCACGCTGCTTTCTTTTATTTACAGCCTTTTCAATGCTTATTCAACTAGCTGCAGTTTGGTTTTTTGACTGTTGGTACTAAATCAGATTTTTAGAGAAAATAGATATTACTTTAATATCATCTCAGGCACTAATTCCCCCACAGGGTTTTTTTTTAATTCTTTAAATTTTACCAAGTCTCTGTAGTTTAAAATGACATGGAAAAAAATCCAGAAGGAGCTGTCTGGGCTCCATTCAACCCCCACTAATATCAAATTGAGAGATTCCCACTGATCCCAGTCAGAATTGGGTTCTGCCTTTATTTAATAAATGGTTACAAATAAATTAGATTCTCCCTCTCTTTTTCACACACACATGCATGCACACAAAAATGTGTGTGGGGCAACAACAGTAATTTCCTCACGTGATAATAAATAGAATAATATGACTTCATGATTTATAATCATAAAATAATGTGTAAGTTAAATTCCCCTTTGCGTTTTAGTGTCATTATTCTGTTATAATAATTTATATCTCTCTTAACATCTGTAAAGTATTTTTTTTTCATTTGTTTTCTCAGGAAAACAAGGGGGAAAGCGCTGGAAGAAATCTGAAAAACCATTTTCCTTACAGAGCCAAGGACAGCTGGTAACCCCAACCCAGACCTGAGCTTGCTGCATTGAGCTCTGCTTGGCCCACGTGTGAGTGAACAGAAGGGCCTTGGGGAAAGGTCATGGCCAGCTCAAGCTGTGAGAAGGAAAACCTGATCTGCCAAAAAATGCCAACCGGCATTACCTTCCCAATAGATTTTAAGGGAAGAGAAAGCAAGAGAGACAGACTTACGTGTTGTTATAGCCTGGATGGTCCAAGTCATGGCACACTGCTGCAGTCATGAGAATCAGAATGTCAATCTGGGAAAATTTCTCCTGTGAAATACAAAACATTAATGTAATACTATGATTTCTACTTCCCCCATCATAATAAATGAAAAGAAGTATAAAATCCCCTTTATTTACTCTTTAGAGAAATGCAAATCTGAGCAAAGAGAAGTATTTTTCCATAGATGAATTTACTTCAGCCAAGAAAGAGAATTCTGTCTTCCCTTCCAGTAAAAATGACTCAGATTTGCCTTTGTTGCATTAAATAACAGCAGCTCAGAGGAGGCAATTTTCTTGAAACTTGCTATTACTGCAGAGATCATATGAAAGCACTGAGATATTAGAACAGTCTCTTACAAGTTATTTGAGCACCCTGATTAGTTAAGGGAGGGCTGGAGGATGGCTCAGTTGCCATTGTGTTCTGCATTAATTAAAGTCAGGAAAAGAGTGAAAAAAATTAAATGTTGTGTTCCTACAGCTTCTGAATAGGATGAACTTTCATTAAAGCAAGATTTTCTTCATATTCCTACTGGCAAGAAAATATATTTAACCCAGTAACTGAGGTGTTTAACTACGGAGAAGAAAGGGGGGAATATAACTGAATAAAAGCAGTTTTGTACTGCTTTTATGATATTAAATTTTATTTTTTTAATTTTAAAATTTTATTATTTTATTAAATTAACATATGAATGTAGGTTATCCAGACAATGAAATTAATTGATGCCTATGGTTTGGGACAAAGTACAGGCTGAATGTGAATCCTGCATACAGTACATGCCAGGGATTATTTGCAGGAGCTCATCCAGGTGCAAACACACGTGTGGAGAACATTCTGTGTCCCAAATGAAGACCATACCCACAGGCCATAATTCATTAGGCTTTGGGATCTGATTCCTGGATGTTTCATGCTATCAGAGAGTCAAAAGAGCTTCAGTGTACAAACTGGGGATATCCAAGAGGTGAATTTAGCTTCCCAGCAGTCTCAGAAAGCTGTGTAGGTGCTTGGGGTCTGGAATGGGATGGCTGAGCGGGCCCCACAATGGAAATGGGGTGATGCTGTTGAGGTGGGGTCATACCTGGAGGTTGCAGAGTGAGATCATGCTGTACATCATCTGGGTCACGCAGAAGCAGTGCCGGAAATTGTGGAAGGGGTTGTTTCTGTAATTGTCATGAATACACAGCTGCAGAGAGAGGGAACGAAGCAGTCAGGGACAGGAGAGCTGTTTCCCAACCACACTGGAATCACTGTATATCCCTAGAGGAGCCCTGTGGAGCCCAGTAGTCTTTTCTGCTAGGACAGAGTGACAGCACAAGGCCCTCTGACACACTCTGACTTCCTCTAGGGGAGGGGGAGAGATTTCTGTGTTTCAAGAATTATTCAGCAGGTAAAGCTCACAGCAAATTCTCTCTCATACCACCCAGCAATGGGTAAACATCCCAGCACAGCTGTAATGGCATCTCAGTTCTCAGACAGGACTCTGTGCTCTCGTGCTGAATTTGTATTTCAAACCATGCAGTAGCTAAACGGCGACGTTGGGGAGCATGAAGAGCTCAGAGCACATCCCCATGCCCCTCTTTTGCTGAGTGCAAATTGTAGCTCTGAAATCCTGAAGGCTGAAATGTGGTTGTTACTTCATCTGCAAATGCTCAGAGGTGGCACTTTGGGGACGTGTTGCTTGGCAAAGCGAAGATGTGAATGCGCTCGCTGCAGCACACCTACACCTGTGTGGATTTCCTAAGCCAGGCAGCACAGGAGAGATTTAGCTTTTATGGGCTCATAGGGCTGGTTGTTGTGTGGTTTAACTTTCTACAGATCCTGGCTCTGTGCCACAGGCAAGCTAAAGCCTGTCTTTCCCTGTGTGCTTGCTACTGTCAGCCAGACTGGCTGAGTGAAGCTGGCACAGCTGGGTTAACACATGGCACAGTCACTATTCCAATGCTCTGGATATCCTGCTTTGGTATCCTGTTCTGCACAAAAAAGACAAGCACTGGCAGCACTGCTGGACCCTTCTGCTGAATCCTCTGTAGCCTGGACCCTAGAGAACCCCTATGCACATGCTTCAGGTACTGAACCTGAATTAATGTCATGGACAGAATTCCTGACCCTTCTCCAGTTAATACTGAATTTACTTCAAGAGTCCTCACACCCCACCAGCATCAAACCCTTTAACCTGGGATCTGCCTTCTAGGAAGCCTCAAAGCTCTGGATTAGATCAAGAGAACTGTGGGTTTTCACTGCTTATTTAATATTTGGGGGCTTCATTGTGAATGCTGTTCAGATTAGCCTGCAGCAAGTTTTTTAGAAATTTATTTTAAAATGAATAACTAATGGCACAGGATGGTTGCCAGCCAGGCTCACAGGTGGTGGGCAGTGTCTCACAGCCTCCATATGGACACCCTGGCCGTGCCCAGGCACTGCACAACACTGCATGGGTGTAATGCACACATCCAGCACTGGAGCCCAGGGCATCCCAGGGGACTCCTGACTCAGAGCACTGAAGGGATGGAGTGACTGGGCTGTATTAGTCATCCTTTCCTCCTCTTTCTGGCACATTTCTGTAGCCAGTGGATGTGGGAGCAAGAAAGCAAGTGTAGGCATGAGGTGGCTTTTTCCCACCCACTGAAGTTCAGACTGATGCTGTTGCCTAAAATCAGGGCATCAGTGCCCATAGTGTGCCTGGGGAAGTATCATAGTTGGAAGAAGAGTCCTTGGGGCTTTTTTAAATCATCTTTCTTTCTGCAAAGCTACTGTTTAGGAAAGGAAACCTCATCCTGTCCTACCTCTGTAGAAAATACACAATAAAGCCCCCTCGTTGCTCAGAAAGAAGCTGTCTTAAGTGCTGGTGGCAACAAATTACTTGGAGACACAAGCTAAAGGGAGCTGCCTGCAGTAATGCGTGTGGGTGGCATGTTGATGCGTGTTGACATATCACCTTGTTTCCCATGTTTTCAGGCTGTGAAACAGGAGGAGGAGATTTTCTGTTTTATCTACTCTGTGCCAGCCTTGTTTGTGTTTGGTTTCATCCCACCCCTTCTGTTCAGCTGCTTTCTAAGACCAACAACACCGAGCTTTCCGTTTGTCCTTCTCTGGGGAGAGATTTCCTACGTCTTGATCATTTTTTTGTGTCTCCTCTGAGGTAGTCATACTATTTCTCTAAAAAGGCTTCACCAGTGCTAGGCATAAATGTAGATGAGCCTTATGCCTTCTATGGTGACATTTTATCCCTTATTCCAGACCCTGCTCAGCCTTGTGCCTGGTTGGCTTCATCCTGCAGCAGGACACCAAGCAGTGAGAGCCACTGGTGCTTCCTGCTCTTGCTGTGCTTCAACATACGATGAACCCAATGTTTCCTTTGTGTTTTCTAGCTGCCCTCTGGATTTGTGGAATTTCTTCAGGCCTTTCTGGGAGTCTACATCCATCATGTAAAACAGTGCCCTCTATTCTGTGCAAACTCTCCGGGTAATTAGAAGAGATTAACGAGATGTAGGTCTTCACTACAGGACTGGTTTGAAACGTCTGTGTAACAAACTTCCCACCGTGATGTTTTTAATTGTTATCTCAATCAATTTGTCAGACAGAGAGATAAGTTTCAGTAGTTATAATTCTGCAGGCTATCCCTGGATCCTTTTTAAACAATGGATTAATGGATAAAATATTTTGTGTTCTACAGTTCTATAGGAACATGATTTTTTTCCAAGAAAGACAATATATTCCTCATCTTTTTAGCAAATGCTTTCTTATGCTCTTCCTTGTACCTGAAAACTTCGTGATTTTTAAATATTCCAGTGTTTCTTCCCTAGACATCTCACTTTTGGTATGATCTCATCTTTATCACATTTTGCATCTCTGCAATATTCTCAACATTAAAGCCTGAAGCAAAGGAAGTTGTTTAGCTTCTCAGCAATTCCTTTCCTTCCTGGCCTGCTCTTTTACTCCCTGTGATTTAGTACATCTAATGATTATTGGCTTTTTTTGCCCGTATCTGATGACACTTGTCTTGCCTCCATTTACAGGAGGTACCAAGAGCATTCAGCAGAAATTAGTTGCTGTCAGTAAATGAAAACTCAGCAAACAAATGGAAAACAATTTTAAAAAAAGTCATCTGTGACCACAAGAACGTAAACATTTTCTGAAGTACTTAAGTGTTAAGAATTTGTATAGACTGACTGCTGTCTGTAGGATTACTCATGTGAGTCAAGGTAATTCCATGGCCAAATGTCTCATTTATTGATTTTTGAATGTGAAAAAATGCATGTATAATTTGAAAGACTTACCAACCACCTCTTTAACGTGATAGGATTGATGTTGAAGTCTTTTACCAGCCCGAGGTCGTGGTACATGTGTTCCAAACAGCTCAGCATCTGCAGCCAGGAACAGACAGGTTATGGGCTTGGTAAATATCCCTTTATGATCCACTGCAAAGTGAATTTCCTCCTTGCCAGCATCGAATAATTGCAGAGCCCTCTTGTTACGATGAAAGAAGGATGTTCAAAGGTTTCATGATGAAAGACAGCTCAAGAGGGGAGACAGGGAGGGTCTGAAAGCTTTTTGAAGCAGGCATATTGCTGTTGACTTCACAGATTTTGTGCAGGGCTTTGAATCACACCAGCACTCTTCAGTAATTTAGCAATTCCCGCTCAGGAAAAAGCATTGCCATTTTTCTAACTCAGCTGGGACATGTTCTAACGCTCAGTGAAATCAATGGGAGCTTTTCCTCTGACTCCAAAGGCTTTGGCTGTACAGAAATGGATCAAGCCCTAGCTGGGTAGAAAAGTGACAGCAGAAAATGAGATCCTTAAAGAAACATTTATTCTAGGCATGTGACAATACCATCTTTCTTTATGACTTCTTGTCCTAATTCCACTATCTTAGCTCAGATCTCTTATTTAATGAAAGATCTCCTGTTATAACCCTACAAAACTGCAGCAGTTTTGTGACCACATCCCTGAGACTGTAACTATGAATCCCAATAGTTGAAATGCAAAGGCAGGCAGCTCTTTTGAGACAACATCTTCTCTGCAGGAAAAAAGGGGGGATGCAGGCAATTTAGCACCACCATTCCCATTTAATCACCTGGGCTTGAATGTATAGGAAAAAAAGATATTGATAATCTCAAGTGTTTGGGCGTTTAACAGCAGCCACCAGTCAGAAATGAACAGGCTTCCAGGAATTCAGGACTTTATGTATCTGTATTTCCATTTCTAAAGGCTAAATCTGCAGGGGTTGAAATGTAGCCATTGTATTTGAGAATGAGGTTCTTAGGCTGTAAAGCCATCCAGGAGTTTCCAACATGATTAATATAATGTCACAAATACAGCCTTGGAGATATTTTTTGAGTTAGTTTTCCATTATTTGGGCTCTTAAGAACTCACCAGAAAAATGATTTAATCTGATGAAACTTTATATTTATCCGGGGAATAAACATAATTCATGGGGTAACAAGTGGGCTAACTTTGAGTCATCCAAACAGGAAAGAGACTTTCCTGCAAGACCTGAGGGACACTGTCACAAGCTGAATTTTGCTCAGATCACATGGACAGAGTTTTGCTGAAGACCCCCTTGTCCTTTTCCTAGATATGTTTTGCAATAGTTTCATGAAAGACTTTCCGAGACAATAAGCTTGATCCAGAAGGGCTGAATTATCCTCAGAAATGCCTACATCCTGTTGCCAAGAGAGCTTTGGGTGAGTGACAAGGTGACTCTCAGTCCCAAAGCTCTTGCTCCTGAACACATGAGAATCTCAGTTTTCATTTTTGGCTTTCTTGATCAGCAGCAAAAGCTTGAATATGGGACTTTTTTAAGGCTTGAAAGTGAGAGGGCATTTGAGAAAGAGAACGCAGGGGTTTGCTGCATAGCTCTGTTTACTGAGATGCTGCAGAGCACATTATTCATTTCCTTACAGATGATTATGGTTTATGACCTGCCTGTCCCACACGTGGGCAAATGCTCATTGCTAAACAAGCATTGAACAAGAATTGAAATATTCTCTGTAAACACAAACCAGAGCTAAAAGGGTGAGATAAACCCATATGGTGCTCAGCTCAGCAGAGCTTGTGTGGAGTGTTATTTTTGAGCAGCACTCCTCCTTGCAGGGCATGCCTAATCCCCATGCCCTCTTGTTAGCCTCCTTCATGCCTCCATATAGTGTTTCCTAGTACTCTGAACGAGTTACTGTGCTAAAATATTATCCCTCAGCACACAAGAATCCGTGGATAATGGTTTTTGTTTCTCCTTATTCTTTCTTAACAGCAAGGACAATGAGCCAACAGTGTAATGGTCCACCTGTCAGAGTGTAATTCCTTCTTGCTGCAAAACCTGACAGGAGTTTAAAAGCTGGGGGCAAGGCAGATGTATGGCCATGGTAGAGAGAAAAGGGGCTGGAGAGGGAGCAGTGGCTGCAGAGCACCTCTGACCACATGAGGGAAGCTCTGTCAGCCTCTGCAAATGGGAGATGGACCTCAAGCCACCAGAGAGTCCTTCTCTAGTTCTACCAGACAGAGGAAATATCCTGAAGGGAATAGGATATTCCTGTGGATGCAGTATGGGGTGTTTTTTCCTTGTCATGTTGGACTACAGGTGCTGAGCCAGAGTGACTCTTGTATGCAGAACATCTGATTGAGAAGGTAATTAAGGAGATTGCTGCTGGGAGTGCTGCTGGAACTACCCAAGCCTTTCCTTGGGAAAAACCCAGCACTGAGTTTTTCCTGAGGGAGATTTGGTTGTATTTGCTGAACCTGAATTTACATAAGCTGTCCCTTCTTAGTATCCTTCTCCTTCATGTGTCTACAGAGGTTTGCACAGAACCTTCTGCAACACAAGTGATGGACCATGAAAAACACCAGTAGCAGTAACAAAAAGAAGAAAATGAAGCAAAAAGAAAACACTAATTGGCTCTGCAGACAGCTTTGCAACCTCTCCAGAACACACTTCAGTGTGATTCACACCCCTTGGCTGAAGGGGTGTGAATCAATGCGTGAACCTCTGCCTGCTGCCTTATTGATTTGAGTGGAGTTATTGATGATGTGCTTAAGCACACACTTCGCTAGGGATTGATTTGTTCAGATAAAATGGTATGAGAGAACTCATGTGGCAGTAATAATAGTGCACCAGTTGTGGGACATCACTAGGAAGGGACTAAATTGAAAATAAAGAAGAATCAGGATATGATAATCAGTATAATCTACCTGGCATCTGTTAGGAAAAACTATTGTATGTAGTTTTCATGTAGACATGAAAATAAAAGAAGTGTAGAGAGTAGGAAGCAGAAAAGGGGGAAAGCACTGCAGACTGTCTCTCTTCTGGCCTTGTTGATTCTCAGAAAGTGCTAAGCCAGCTAACATGGCATCCCTACCTCATTGGGCTCCCACAGCCAGACATCAAAGGTTGGTTTCCGAAGTGCTTCGATGGTCTCCTGGGACAGCATGTACTGTGGACAAAAAGGCACTTGGCATAAGTAGGGGTGTCCCTGGCATGGGACCTGCTCTTGGAATGTCTCTGGGACTCATGGGGTTCCATTTATGAGGGGTTTAGCCCATATTTCCCAAAGATCTCTCCCAACTGATCTCTCTGCCTTCCCACCCAACCCTCCCCACCCTTCCCACCAGCTGCTCATGGTCACACCAGGATGTCCATGCCTGACGGATGGAGATCCTTCTGGAGCAGAGAGGTGCAGGGTTTGGGAAAAAAGGGAGGAGAGCAAAGGTGTTACGGACAGGGAAGTGAGTAAATCCAGCATGGTAATATAAGAGACACAGATCCATCCCTGTCTGTGCTGGTTCTGCTGCCTGCAGAGCATGTCTGGTTCTGCTGCCTGCATCCAGTTATGGCTGGATGGTGTGAAGTGTCTCTGCTTACAGTGTTAAATTAGCTGGTGGGTATGATATATTTATTTTCAGATGATTTATGCTCTCATTTTGAGTGTTTTTTCGAGAACGCCCACAGTTTCAAATTGGTTGTCAGCCTGAAAGATTCGAGTGATTTTTTATCATTATGCTCAGAAGCTTAAAACAAAATCAAGCTCATTCACCAGTTACAATTGCATACAAAATGAAAACAAGGAGCATGGAGGGTTAAAAGACATGGGGAGATCAGGGTTCTACAATCCATCTTTCCAAGACTCCATTTATCAGAGTCGTTCTGGGACTCAAAAACCTTGTGGCTTTGATTGTGCCATTTACCATGGCTGTCCCTAGTTTGGGATTACTGTCCTGAGTGGGTGAACGACATTTTCTGAGCCAATAAACATTTTGATGCTTAATTCCAGGAGGAACAACTCTGAAGATCAGTTTTCCTCCTTGAGAAGGCAAGTCTTGCATTTGCCTATATAATGTACATTCAGTGGGATGTTCTGCAAGAAAACTGCAAATTAGCAGCACAGATTTGTTGCTGTGTACAAGATGTAACAGTGTCATAGTGACATCTTTTAGTGTACTCACTGCTCCCCAGCCTCACTGGCACGGGGACAAATCCAGCACCTGACAACTGATGACAAATTTTGCAAATCTCTCCAAACAGAACCCAAACTTCTAAACCCAAATTTCCCGTGAGCTTTGGTCTGGGGGTAATACAGAAATACAAACTAACAGCTTTCTCTGCAGCCAATAGTGCAACTCTTCGTAGCACCTGTTGTTAGTTCAAGATCCTAATATCAGAGCAGTACATCAAGGTTTGATCTGATATATATACTTATCCAGGGGAAAAAAAATCTGGTTTAGAACTTATATGTTTTGTGAAATCGTGTGTTAGTGTCAGGAGCACAAGCTTCTCGGGCAAAAGTTAATTAAAAGAAATATAAGTCCCATGGTCTTTGCTCCAGAGACCTGGAGGTCACTTTTGCCAGGCAGAGCAGAATAAACAGCAGAATTTACAGCTCGTTGCTCTATAAGGCTCTGAAGGCAAATATGCAAGGATTCATGTCCATGTCACACAGCTGCATCACACGAGGATTTCAGAGTGGCTGAGCCAGCTTTGATGTGTGCAAGCCCGTGGTTCAACTATGATTTGCACATGTGTGAGCTGGTGTTTTGTCAAGCTGTGACCTGGGCACTGAGCAGACACAACCTGGCAGCTTTTGATAACTCCTGGGGCCAAAGGCTGCCAGTGCTAGGACCAAAAATCCTGTGCTCTTCATGGTTTCAGCCTCATTCATCACTGTGGATTTGTACTTGTACTTGCCCAGGAGACGTTTTTCTTCCAGTGTTACTGTTTTCTCTAGCAAATACACTAACTCATTTTCACAGGGACAATGAATCATTCCGGAGAGAATCCAATGTCGCATTTTCTCTTTGTTTCCCTGGGTGAAGCATCCCCATAAATTACTTTTTAAATTAAAAAATAATCCATTAGGAGAGAACAGGAAGGAGCACTACTTTCAATTAGAGTACAACATCATAGAGTATTTTTGATTGTCGCTATGAGCGTGGAGAATAAACAAATATAACCAGACAAAGGAGCGTTAAATGTTGACGAATGCAAAATGTTCATTAACATTTCAAACACTAATGAGCCTTCAACTATTAAAGACTACTGAGGATTGAACTTTAAGTCACTGCAGGCAACGACAGCTCTTTCCATTGGCTTGCAGGGGTTTTGGATCAGGCTTTGGATTTAGAGTAACTAGGAGATAATGGCTAGGGAGTCATGCATTGTAAAGCAGAGCTTGTCAGGATGGCAACCATGTAGTAGGATTTTGGGAAGAGGAAGCAGTGAGTGGTACCTTTGGGTAGGATGGTACATCCCGCCGGGGAGCCGGTCTCTTGTTTTCATCCAAAAAGCTGTACTTGCAGGGACAGTTAGTCCTGAAACAAAATATTCATCTCTTCACATTTTGGGAACAGAAACACAGTGCCTTGAAAAATGCTGGAAGTACTCTAGTCTCTCAGTGGGCATCTTGGAGAATTACCCCACTCCCCAACCTCTCCCTTTCTAATGTGGTGCTGCTCAAATGCTTTAAAAGTGTGATCCTCTTTAGGATTTTCTCCCCTTGTGCAACACCTCTGTTGTCCCCTCTCCATCTATTTGCATTCAAGGGAGGAGGATCTGTGTATCCATGGATACTCAATCACTTCAATTTAAACCAAGTAACTTTCCTTTCAGTGCTGTCCATGGCAGGCATCCTTCTCCAAGGCTGGCAGAGCCCTGCCAGGGACCACACTGGGTATGGACACTGGCTCACTTGTGCTTATTTACTAGTGCAGGCACCCACTGAGCCTTATTTTGCAACCCAGCTCCAGGACTTGTAGCTTGGGTAACACCATCCATTTTGATGGAATGACTGTCTTGCCTGCTGCCCTTCATGTGGAACAACAGCAACGAGGCACAGACTTGGCAGACACGTCTGCTGGCTCCCCAGTCCTGGAGGAAAGGAGTCACTGCCAGAAATTACAGGTAATTAACACTTGCCTGGTTATTAACACCAGCACCCACTGTCAGTTAGCTATTCTTCCTTCCTCTGCATATTGAAAAGCCAAGCTGAGCAGAGGACCAGGGGAGACCTCATCACTCTCTACAACTCCCTTAAAGGAAGTTGTAGCCAGGTGGGAGTCGGGCTCTTCTCACAGGTAACAACTGACAGGTGGAAATGGCCTCAAGCTGCACCAGGGGTGGTTCAGGTTGGGCATCAGGAAGAATTTTTTCACTGAAAGGGTTGTCAAGCATTGGAAGGGGCTGCCCAGGGAGGTGGTGGAGTCCCCATCCCTGGAGGTGTTCAAGGAATGACTGGGTGTGGCACTCAGTGCTCTGGTCTAGTTGACAGGGTGGTGATTGGTCAAAGGTTGGACTTGATGATCTTGGGGGTCTTTTCCAACCTAAATGATTCTGTGATTCTCTAACTGGTGGTGGGAGATGGCCAACAGCCTTAGAGCCTTTGAGAACATCGAGGTGCTGCACTGCAGTAGGAGAGCAGTTTCTCTCCTTACAGCCACAATACTTTAACACAACATGTGTTTCCCAGGTATTTATTCACATGGGCTTTATTAACTCTCCTGTGAGGCCAATCTGCTTGCCTTTTGCATTTATAGGATCATGGAATGGTTTGGGTTGGAAGGGACCTTGAAGATCATCTACTTCCAAATCCCCTGCCATGGGCAGGGATGCCATTTACTAGATCAGGTTGCTCAGGGCCACATCCAACCTGGCCTCAGGCAGTTCCAGAGTTCTGTCCCTGTAGTTCTAACATTTGGATTATCCTTTCTCATTTTTCAAGCCTCCTGCCAAAGGAAGCAAAAAGAAACCCCCCAAAAGAAGCCAAGCAAAGCATTCCTCTAACTTTAATTGTCCCTTTTATGACTATTTCATATATTCTGTATTGCACCTCTTTTTAGTGCTTCTCTCCTCTGTTGGGAATTGGTCCATGTGTCTTTTCTCCTCTTAACATTGATGTCTGCTGTAATTTCTGGTGGCAGTGTCTGAATTCTGTGAAAGTTATGTCATCTTACAGTTCATGGTGGTCAGCTGACCTCAACCAGCTGCCTTTTCCTGCCCTGTTTAAGGAGATTCTCAGTTGGTGAAAAGCTGTCTTAATCGTTTCTAAAGCTGTTTCCTCAAAACTCCACTGTGTGGGGTATTAGTTGGATAAAAATAGTGAAATTGGGGCATTCCTTGCCCTAATTGGAGCTGACTACCAGGGTTAGCTGAGGGTCAGCCAAATATCTCTAATTCCCAGCTGTAGTGAGATATTGAAGCCTTCATCCCAGCACGCTGGGGAACGCACCAGAGCCAGGATGCATCAGACCTTTACAAATGTAAAACTGTATCTGCAAATGATCATGATTTTAAATGACACTATAATGCTATCAGCATCTGCCAGTGGAGAGTGCAAAAGGCAGACAAGCAGAAAGAAAGCAATTTGAGGGGATGCAAACGGGGCTGCTCTGCTCTTCCGAAGAGCAGATGTGCACGATGACTTTTATAAACCTGGCTGTTCAACCTTACTCTGTCATTTGGTAACAGCAAATATAAGAATAGGTAAACATACAGGAGTACAGCTGTGTCCACTCTGATGTTACTGAAGGAATAGATGCACTCACACATACTCATGAACATTAATTAAATTCAGACGTGATCCCTGATTGCAGCTGCAGTGCGTTATCTAGCAAATGACACTGCACAGGGGATGACAAGTCTAAATAGGAGCAAATACATTTCCACTTGCCCTGGGATGCCTCTGTTCCCCCACTTATCTCATGCCAAGGGGAGAGAGCTTGCTCAGCTTTCTCTGATGTGAAGCATCCCTAGGCTGGCATCACTTTAGGCTGGTGGCATGGCTCCTGTGGAGTTAAGGGAGCTTGGGAATAGGGATCCACGGCTCATTCCCATCCTGCTGCTGCTTGGAGACCCAAAAACTTAGGGTACAGATAATCATGGACAGAACTCTGGGCAAGGAGGAGAAGCTTCTGTGCAGCTGGGAGGAGGAAGACCCAGCTCCAGGAAACCAAGAGGAGCTGTGACAGGCAGCTGCTGTGACACAAAGTGATGCAGAGCAGAGCGAGTTGGGCTCCTGCTTCAGCGAAACCAGCTGTGCAGTGTGAGCTCAGAGCAAGCCAGTGTGGGTGTCTGTGCCCAGAAATACCTGCTGATGAGCTCCACACCCATTTTTATCACAGTTTTCCAGCCTCACACCCCATGCTGGTCTCTGGCTTTTGTCATATCTCATTACAAGCCCTCGGTGAAGACCACACCCCAGCTGGAGCCAGCTGCACTGGGCACACGTAGCACTGCCCATTCTGCCTTTTCTTGTTAACAGATTACTGTTTATACTACAAAACATAGACTGCAAGGTGACAAGACCTGAAATAAGAATGAGTCATGGCTGCTGAGACAGTCTCGTACTTCCCGCAGTGGGTGGTGGCAACTCAGCGAACACAAAGTTGCCATCACTTCTGGTTTTGGTCTTAATTTTCTATCCACCTGTGCATCACTGTGCTCCTAAGTGCAGCTCTCCCAGCTCCCTACAACAGCTGAGGGAAAGACAAATGGACACAAGCATTATTCCCATCACTGCCAGCACAAATCAGTGCATGTGTTTTGTGTCTCCTGCCAACCCGAGCTCTGAGTTTTCTGATGAGATTTCCTCACACACCTCAACAAGAGATGGTGCAAGTCACAGGGCAAGCTGCAATCCGCCCTACTGGTATAAATCTGGGGCAGACCTGAGGTTAATAATGTTACTCTGTGTTCATGCTGATATGACAGCTGAATTTGGCCTCAGACTTAATGGGAATGTATTATTGTTGTGCCTCCTGACATGTCTGGATAACAACATTTATAAAAGCGAGTGATTATAAAGTCTGAATCTTTTAGCGAATCTCCCACTGCCCTCAATAGGAAACAGTTTTGATTAAAGGTCAGAGAGTTTGATCCCAGATGAAGAAAACGAGAGAGGCTGTCAAGACAGCATATTTACATTTGCTGAGAAAAATCCTCCTCAGCCACATTTTGAGGAACATGGTGTATCCCTCCTCAGCAACCTTCCCAGAAGTATTCCTAATCTCACAGTGACGATTTGTTTGTCCTAATGGGATATTTCAGTGACACAGGGGGACACTTTCCAGCCGAGAACACGTACTGTACCAAATGCAATTTTTTTCTGCTTGTGTTTTAATTACAGCAAAACCAAGCTTCACAGTCACAGTGAGCCCTTGAATTAGAAAGCAAATTCCCAATTTCTTGTTGAATTTGAAATGGATGATTTATAATAGCATGAGGTCATAATTAGAAGAGCTGCTACATATTTATTTGTTATTTTCCCAGAACATATTGGAGCTGATTCGAGTGTTAGCTAGTTTCCAACCAAACGCTGCACTGCACAGAAGTTCTTTTCCCATTCCCTCCCAGTAAATCTGGATGAAGAATTCCCACTCTGTATGGTGAAAAATAACTGTTGCAAAACCTTTCTCTCTATTCCCATGGCCCAAGCTAATTTAACTGATGAATGGCTATAGATCTTCAAATGTTAAATTAAAGCCACTGTCCTTAATGGTTATCAGTTTCCTTGCTCTTTTACTTCTAAGCCCAGAAGGTAACTCAATTCTGCGGAAATGTTGCATTAGGGTTTGAAACCAGATCCTTATTTCTGTGGTCAGGTCCGAAGCAGAACTTACCTGCTGCTTCTTGCTGCCATTTCCTCCCTCATCTTTTTAATGTCGCGCTTGCATTTCTCAATCTCCACCACTTTCAGGCCTTCCACTGTCAACAAAGGAAAACAACAGGGGTGTTACCATGGCAAAAGTCGCGGGATCCCGTTTCAAAGAGCTTTAAACAGTGGGGTTATCCAGTGAGCCAGCAACCCCTTACAGACTGCCTCGGTTCTCACACATGCAGGTGCTGCCAAAGCGATATATCTTGGAAACCCACAGGAATTCTCTGCTGCCAATTTAGTTAATAGCCACAGTATTTTAATTCACAGAATGGCTACAACGTCTCGGCTTTTCCAGGTTTGTTAGCAGCAGTCGGCTGTTCTGGTGCCTTCACTTCTCTGCTGTAGAACACGAATCAAAGGAAATCCTGAGCAAAAAAACCCCTCCCGCGATGGGATGATAAGCGCAGGCAAACACGTCCCGGTAGGATTAGAATTCCCATTAAGATAAAAGGTTTTAATTTGAAAGTTCATGCAGAGCATTAAGGAGCTCTGGGTTGCATTGCTAGATACAGAAAAAAACAAAGCCAGAATGCAGGAGGGAGAGAAAAACGTCGAAAAGTTTTGCTCTAATGGTTGATTTCTCTCTCCTTTTTTTTTTTTTTTAGGTATTGAAAACCTGTCACTTTGTTTTGCCAATCAATTTTGTAATCAAAAGTTGTTTCTGCATGCGGCTCAAAAATCCTATATTTCCCTTCTGTATGTAACTGTGAGAGCCACAAGGCAAAAAGTTTGATTTCCTGTTTATGCAGCACACACTTTATTCCACGTAGCCATGAGAACCCAACTCAGTGTGAGTATGAGAATATTCTCCCTTTTCTTTCCCCCTCAGTTGGAGTATCACTGTGCTCAAGGACATAACACTGCACCATTTATTACGTATATGTCATTCATATGCACTCATTTCACAGCTCATTTGTTTACTGGACTCACTGTTTGCATGGACAAGCTGTGGTTCAGGGAACTCCAGGGAATGTGCAATCGGACAATCAGTATTCAGTAACCTTCTTGGAAAATCACAGTATGAATCACACTTATCTGGAGAGCAGCATGTAAGTGATAAAAACCTGCCTTGAAGGGCACAACTCTGTAGATAAGCAGAGACCTCAGTTTTGTTTATGTTTTGCCAATAACAACAAAGGTTGCTGTTGGAACTGGGAAAGGGGAAAGAGATGTGTATGAACCAAGCCCAAAATATTAGGAGAGGAAAGGGAAAGGGGTTTGATTTATGCTTGTTTACAGGAATACACTCTGTTTAAAAATCCCATGTAAAAATTTATATTTTTTTGTCTATCATTGTTACAAGCTATTTCTTTGGGTGATCACAATGTGATGAGAAGGTAAGTTGCTGTCCTGCTTATTCAAGATCTTCATTCTGGATATCTGGCTGCACTTTTTTGGGGTACTTTGTTCAACTGCTGATGATCAGCTGCAGCTGAGCCACAGGGCCCTTGCTGCTGTGTGCCACCTTGGTTCATTGATCCAGGAGAAATTCATGGGTATCCCATTTGCCAAACTGTCTAAATGGTGTCTGGTGCCTGTTTGAAGCAGTGGGAGCAAAGCAGAGTTGTCAGAGTGACAGGAAATTGGGGCAGGCAACTGCAGGGAGGAGTCCTGGTGCAAAATGGCAGCCCTGAGCATTTTTTCGTATTGCATCTCCTTGGTTTTCATCCCGAGCCTCTCCAGGGGAGCAGAGAATTTACATAATTATTTTCTTAAGGTAGATGTGAGATGCTTACAAATTGCAAAGGGCTTTTGCCAGCTTCCTTATTCATGTGTGGGCTGCTGTGCAAACACTGGAGCAGAGCAAGTGAAGCCACGGGACAAAGCATTCCCAGTGCTTGCTCGGCGTGGACTCACTTTCCAAGGGGAAGTGACAAGCTTTAGCTGGGATTTAAAAATCAGTTAAAGAATTTGGCTCCTTGAAAACACATCTCTGACGTGGTCTCTAGGCAGGAATGGGAAGGAAGCTGAGAACATTCCATGTGAGGTGCAGATGTAGCGCTGTCATGAGCACTTATCCCCACACACACGTCCCCTCTGGGGAAGAAATCCTGGAGATCACATGTGAAAGTGGTGGAAAAGGGATCTCTGAAGGAGACAGGAGTAAAGGCAAAATAAAAGCACGATTCTTTTCGCATTTGGCTTGCAAATGATAAATGGCCTTGTCATGTGCACTGATTAAGGGGCCATTATATTATTCTGCAGCGAGAAATACCTTCTGAAAAGACCCTGTGCTGTCTAAATAAATCCTTGGGCTGAATCCAGCAATGAAACATGGCTCTTAAAGCAACCTCTGGGAGCCCAGCTCGAGCAGGGAGGTTGGACACTCCCTTTCTCCCACAGTTTTGCTTTTTAGACGTGACAGCCAGGGATTCTTTCAGAATGCTGCAGATTTAGCCCTGTTGCAAACTCCAGAAGTCCAATTTCGAGCAGATGGGTGCACTTGTAGACTTGCAACCTGGGGAGCTCCTTCCTTCCCACAGGCTGAGGCTGCTGGAGCTGGGACTGGGAGTGCTCAGGGAGACTGGCAGCAGACTGGTACATCAGATGGTAATTCCATCAGCAGAGAGAGCCCTCATTTGGGGACCAGAGAATTCAGTTCCCCTGCATGGCACAGCAGCTCCAGGTAGGCTGCCTTCCCTAAACCAGCAATAAATTGCTGGAGTGTGCACGTGCACAACTTTTCCCTGCTGGCAGCGTCACGAAGTCCTTCCTTATCTCCCTCCAAGGCCTTGGGCTGCCAATGCTGAAGGGCAGCATGTGTACCAGGGATCCCAGGGGATCACCAGGGGTCAAAAGCAGCCCTTATCTGGCTGGGATAGTTGCTTCCCTGCACTGCCAAGGGGATAGAAATACCCACAGGAAAGTTTGCCTCATTTGCTACAATCCAAGGCATTTAGCTCTGAGGACTGGAGCTGGTCAGAAGTTTCACTGAAAATGCAGAGTGACTGAGCTAATTTCCCTCCCCCCCTCCCCACTCTCTTTTGGATAAAAGAATAAATCAGTGGAGCCCTGGGAAAAACAGCAGCCAAACAGACAGGAGGAATTCCTAATCAGGCTTTCTGCTGGGTGTAGGCACACTGCAGGCTACCCCCTCCATGGACATCCCACAGCACCAGGAGCCTGAGGCTGGGCTGGCTACAGGGAGAGGTTCCCCTGCAGCTGCTCTTGGAAGAAGGACATTTTTTCCTCTCCCTGCTGACAAAGGCATCAGTCTCACTGAGCAGCTGCAGGGTCAAGGTACCTTCTGGTCAGGGGAAGTTTCAGGAAAACAACTTCTTCCATGAACCAGAAACTTTTTCTTTCTTTTTCTTTTTTTTTTTCCCCAGTCAGCTCTAGTGGGAAAGTTCTATCTGCAGCTGCAGTGCTGGGAAAGGCTCTGCCCACTCCTGACTCCAATGCTGTGCATCCGCAAGGATGTGGCCTTTGGAATCGAAACGGTGCTGGGTGACAGCGCCTTATTCACACCCCTTCCCCGCCTCTCTGGGGCCTGTGTTCTGCATAATATACTGAAAAGAGCTCAGATGATGCACAGGGGTGGGGGGAAACAAATGAAAAACCAGAATAGGAGCTCTTTGACCGGGTGAATTTAACTTGGTTGTTGCACAGTAACAACATGGTCGTGTTACGGTGCAAGTATCCGACTGACAGGGAAGGAGGGCAGTGGTGTTACCCCCTGGAATTGCAGACCAATTGCCCCAGTGAGTGCTTTTAGGGACCAAGAAGTGTGTGTGTAGAGGGATGGGGGGGGTCACTGCTGGGTGCAGGGAGGTGACAGGAAGCTGGGTCAGGAGGGACGTGGGAGGACAGACCAGGGGGCTGGGATGTGGAAGACGGGGAGAGACAATGGAGACCTTCTGCCACAGGGACATGGGAACACATGGCCCTGGGCCCAGACATCAGCAGAGGGCTCGGGAGCCCCTCAAAGGGGAGGCTGGGAGGTGATCTGGACGCTGGACACCAGCCATCCCACCCTGGCCTCACTGTGCCACCGCAGGCTCCCACCATCCCCACGCCTCATCCCACGCTGGCCTGCAGACTTCTGGGCTCAATTGGGCCAAATTATGAGGGATTAGGAAAACAGAGGGGGCTGTGATTACAGCAGGGGGGATTCTGAGGCACCGGTTCCCACTGCAATAGGAATAAAGGGACACTCACATTCAACCTTTTTCTCCAGCATTGCCAAGTGATTAGCTACTTCCGTTTTCAGCTCATTGATTTTAAAAACCCTGAAAAGAAAACCCTCATGTATTAATGTTATACATTTAGTGCTGCACCTACCCTAAGTACTAAAGGACTTCTGCTAGAAATGCCTATATTTTTTCAGAGGATGGGTCTTCCCAACCGCGGCTGCCACAAGGAACAGCAAATTTTCCACGGAAATGCTAACATTTGGGCAGAAAATACACCCGGGTTTAATTTGCAGAAAAATTAACAGCCAATGATCTTTTTATGGCCCTGGGAATGTACTGTGGCTCTGCAACACTTCATCACCCCCTCTCTCAGCAGTGAGTTGCCATTGTAACCCCCCAGGGAAGCAAAGTTAAATTGATAATGCTTCGTCTAACAGCAGCGTCTTGGTGTCTGCACGCTCTGAAGCCCTCCTCCTCTCCTCCTTTTGAGTTACACTGGTGATTTGCTGAGCTGTGGTGGGATTGATCTGTCTTATTGAAACCAGCTGGAATGAAATAAGCAGCTGTACAGATGTTGAGAAATCCTCTCGGAGGAGAGGCATTTTGGGGTGATAAAGGGGAAAATGAAACAAATCAGATAATTCGACCGTTCAATGAAGAAGCATTTCTTTTGCTTCCTAAGAGGGAAGGAGCAAGAGGAGTATTTATGTTTCCTACTTCATCTCCTTTTCAGATCAAAGATAATCACCAAAATCGCTTTTGGTTTAAGCTACTGTATTGCTGTCAGCAGGAAATAACACGTGTCCCAGACCTAAATTTGGCAGGCAGAGTGGGATTTGAAAGAGGTCTTAAATGCCCCTCTGCCTCCTGTGAAAATTTCACTTCAGGCTGATAAAAGAAATAGCATTTTAAATTAATAATGATGTTGAACTTCTTACCTCGAGAACTGCTCTGCAATCTGTCCCAATAAATTCTGGAACAATTCTTCTTTCTCTGAAAAAAAAATCAGAGGGAGGCATAACAGAAAAACAGAGGAGAAAGGATGCCCTCAGCTCCCCTGCAGTGTGATGTCCCCAGACTTCCAGCTCTGTTGGTGAGGCATTTCGCCAAAAAATTGCTCTGGTCCTTTGAACAGTGACGGAGTTTGGGAGTGACTCCTGGTCTCACCTGCCTTCCTCTGCCTGCAGATTACAGTCAAGGTTTCTCAGAAGTTTAATTTTTGGGATGCTGGGTCCCTGAGAGCTGGCTTTCTTTAGGGCAGCACTCTTTGGATAGGAGACACCTTTCACACTTCTTGGGGGGGACACCCAGAATCGCTGTCCAGGTTTGGAAGGTCTGGCTCACAATTGCTGCCCCTGCACCATCAGCACACTGTGACAGAGTGCCCACCAACAACGCTACAGTTCATGAACACACAAAAAAAATTCCAAATTGCCTTTTAGTTTCACGCTGGGACATTATTTTGGTGCAAATTCATAAGGATCAAGCTGCTATGCGTTAACTTCAGACAAATGCGAGATGACAAAGTGACTGTCCTTTAAGAAGGAGGTCCACCCTTCCTGGCTTGTGGGATGGACACAGCAGGGTACAAGCTTCTCAACCCCTTTCTCTTGAGAACATAACTGGAACAGAGCTGCCACAGGGATCCTGTCAGGATCTCATTGCTTCCTGAGCTACTGCAGCAGTGGCCACACTGGAACACTCGTGCCAGCAGCTCCCCACCTCCCACTGCCAAATCCAGCTCTCAGGCTCTTCAGCTGGCTCAGGGGAAGCCCCAACCTCTTCCCAAGACAATCACAGGACTGCAATCACTAACACAGGGAAAATCAAACAAGCCCTTAAAACAGGACTCTAGATTTCGAGGGACAGTACACTTTAGGAAGGAAGAAGCAAGATAGAGATGTTTTCCCACCTTTCAGTGTGTCCACACTGTGTTCACAGGGACAGGGGGGAAGCATAAATCACCTTTGCTGAACTGTGAGCTGCTGTTTTGGGATTGCTCCCTCTTTCCCCCACCAGCTAATGCAAACTGCACTGTGCTGCAGTCGTTCCTGTTCCTGCACTGGGGCTGTACTCTTAGTTTCTCGTGGCCAAGGAGAGGAAATGTTCAGTGCACTCATAATCAGCTCGCAGATTACAGAACACCCATTTATACCCCACTTAGAAATACCCTGATGGCATTTCTGCAGCTACTTCATGCCCTTCCCCGAGGGAACACGATGCCTCACAAGTGCAATCACCCAGGCAAAACACATCAGACAGAAATACAGCCCAGCATTTACAATGTATTTCTAAATAATAGCTCTTGTACCTGTTGAAAGCATTTGCAATTCTGCAGGTATTAGAGATGTCAGAAACACTTGTCAAGAGCATTCATACTGCTGGTCAAAACAATTTGGCTGTTACCCCTGTGCCTCTAAACTGGAGCAAGCAATCTGCGCTCTGCAAGTCTCAGATCTAATTCCCTCTTTTTTTTTTCCCTTTTGCTATGATCCAGCTCCCAGTGGAGTGGCTAGCACAGCAAAGGAAGAGATTAGTTCTCTTCACAGAGACCCATTTTTCAGTTTTCCCACAAAACCCAAGCGCTAAAACAAAGCAAATGCCATGTCCTATTTAAGGCAGGAGGAAAACTTACCGTGTGCTGCACCTGGGATGGCACCCGAGTCAGACAGTGAAAATAAGCGGAGAAACCCGTGTCCTCTCACTCCGATGCTGCTCAGCCCTCTGACAGTGGCTGTAGCGTGCCAGAGACTGACAAGTTCCCTATAAACACCGTTCCAGTAAAAAAAAAACACCCAACAATCTTACTTTCACTCCCTCCCCCTGTCAAAACTCACTTGGAGTACTAGGAAATTCTCATCCAGGGAACAGTCAGCTGCAATCTGATGTTTATGGATGTAATAAAAGACTTTCAAAACGAAGATGTATGTTTTTATAACCCTAGGGTGCAGTAAAGATATATGACTAAGAGTGGCAGTTCGTCTCATCTTAAAGAGACAAAGATCCATTTCTCTGCCCTGTTCCCTTCTGAGGGGAAGACCTCTGGTAACCCTTGTTTCTGAAGAAAATGAGACACTGTTCTAAGATCGTGTAGTCTCACTTGTCCCCTCCTTTGCAGAACAGGAGGGTTAGGTGTGCTTTTATGCTCTTTAGTACTGTCTGTCTTCTTTTTTTTATACCTCTGGGCAGGGCTGATAGCCCAGGTGCACGCAGATACCTTTTCCCTCAGCTTCTTCATTTCTTTTGCTGTGATTCCCTCTGTGAAAAGGAAATCCTACTGCACGTAGCTTGGGCACCTTGCCCAGGGTTTCCTGCTGCAGCACCCCAAAACCCAACAGCAACTCTCTTCTCACCTCACCCCCCCCCCACAGCAGCACCGTGAACGTGCAACGTTTTCAAATTCAGGTGCTCATCAAGTCAGATTTCTGCACGACTCACAGGGTGTTTTACAGCTGACAAAAGAAAACCGGAATCCACCCCTCCAGAAGATGCTGCAATTGTGTAATTCGGGGCAGGGGATGGCCAGCTCAGGCTTCCCCGGGCTTCCCGTGGCTCATTCCTGTGCTCGCTGAGGGCACAGGGACTTCGGCTCCTTGCCCGTTGTCCTCTGCCAATCTCAGCAGGGAGCTTGGCTGGGACACCACAGAGGAAGGAGCCATTTTGCCTTGTCTCCAGCAGGTCTGGGAAGAAAGCAGGTGCGGGGGAATATGGCAGGAGCATTTTTTCCTGTGACTCCCACCGTGGCCGGATCGGAGGGCTGGCAGGGAGCGCACACCTTCCCTGCCGGGCGGGGACCAGGGACATGCTGAGGCAGCTCAGGTTACCCTGCACTGACACAGATGGTTTATTACCCACTGCCAAGTGCCCTCTGCTTTGCACCGCCCTGCTCAGCAGTGACTCTTCCTCTACTCTCTTACCAGCTGGGATCAAGGCCAGGGAGCCACCTCCATCCTCCCACTCTCCCTGTCTCCCCTTGCCATCCTGCCAGCCCCAACAGGCTGCAGGCAGGGACTGCATGGGTTTTGTTGAGGTGGCTTGGTTTCCCTCCATCTTTTCTGCTGTGGCCAAGAAAGGGTGGGAGGGCATGGGCATCTCCCTCTCCCTGCCAGCACCAGGCTGGTGAATTCATAGAATCAGCTGGGTTGGAAGGGATCTCTGAGATCATCAAGTCCAACCCCTGATCCACTACCACCATGGTTACTAGACCATGGCACTGATGCCACATCCAGTCTCATCTTAAAAACCTCCAGGGACGGAGAATCCACCACTTCCCAGGGCAGCCCATTCCAACACCTGATTACCCTCTCTGTAAAGAATTTCTTTCTAATATCTAACCTAAACCTCCCCTGGCACAGCTTAAGACCAAGCTCTCTTTTCTAACTGATAGCTGCCTGAGAGACGAGATCGACCCCCACCTGGCTCCCCACTCCTGTCAGGGAGTTGTAGAGAGTGAGGAGGTCTC
Organism: Neopelma chrysocephalum; assembly: GCF_003984885.1. Classification (NCBI taxonomy): domain Eukaryota; kingdom Metazoa; phylum Chordata; class Aves; order Passeriformes; family Pipridae; genus Neopelma; species Neopelma chrysocephalum. The sequence continues at coordinate 13,916,405 of NW_020897737.1, forward strand.
CCCTGAGCCTCCTCTTCTCCAGGCTGAACAGCCCCAGCTCCCTCAGCCTCTCCTCATAGGACTCGTGCTCAAGTCCCTTCCCCAGCCTTGTTGCTCTTCTCTGGACCTGCCACATTTCTCAGAAACGATTCTGCCTCTGGTTTGGGCTTCTATCTGAATTTTGCTTTCCTTGGTTTGTTTGGATCTAGACAGTCAGGGTAATTAAAAAAAACACAGGTGGACAGAAGCCTCAGGAAGGGGTGTGGGCTTCAAGCCCACGTCCATGAATCACATCATATGGAGCCCCAAATTCACTTGGCAGCCCAGGTTAATTTGGGTTCTTGCACAAAAGTTCCCAATCAGGTGAGTAATCCTGAAGCAGCTGGCTCTGTCCCAATGCAAGCATCCATGTGGGGGATGCATGCAAGGAGCAGCAGACAGGAGGAGGATTTTGCTCTCACATACTCTGCCTCTTTGGTTTTGCCTGAGCTGCAAGCGTGAACAAGCCTCCAAAAGGAGAACAGAGATGTTCCAGAATAAGAAGGTTTAGACACAGTGACAAGCTTCTGTCTCTTCACCAGCAGCAATCTGCACAAGATCTTGTGTATTTAATCATTCAGGGGGGAAAAGCAGCCCCTGCAGATCTCTGGTGCAGTCACTGGTGGGCTCAGTAGTGGTGGGCAAGGAAGGGTTGGCACCAGTTCAGACCTGGGCTCTCTAGCAGGCAGCTACACACCTGCTATTGTGTTGTGCTATTTCTCCCACTGCAAGCCAGTATTCCTGGGAAGAGACCCTCTTGGGTTTGCTCACTCATTTCCCCAGGGATGGGGGGATGCTTGTTTTGAAGGATCCACCAGAACAAGCTGGAGGCAGAGGTGCAGAGAGAACTTGGGATAACTCAGCACATCTTGCGCTCTTTCAGGTCACATCCCTGGGTGAGATCTTTAATGATTTATTCAGCTGCCCGAGTGCTTTGCTGCCCTAACTTTGGAGCAGTAGGAAAGTCCCGGTGCAGGTTTTCCTGCAGTGGATCAGACTCACTTGATCTTCCACAATAGCTCCTTTCTCTGCACTATCAGAAACATGGCAGAGTCCAATTTTGTTTCTCAAGAGCGTACTGCTAGTAGGATTTGTTCATTTAATTGTCATCTCCCTCAATATTGCAGAGTGCCTGAACCCTGCTAATTAGAGTGACAACACAGCCATTTGTTTGTGAGTTTTGAGCCAGTTCCACCACGAGGACACAGATCAGAGCCCTTCTGCTGTCGAGAGGGAGAGGATGCCAGCTCAATGGGCTTGGGAGTTTTAACACCCCAGAGGGAAGGAAAGGTTTGGCACCAGGGGTTTGATGTTCTGCTTAGTCCAGGGCCACAAAAGGAGAGACAACACGTGATGCAACAGTCCCACAGGCTTAGAGCAGCTCAGCCTTTGCCTTTGCCTTGCAGACAGCTGACCCCTGATACAACCACTGCATCCAACCCTCACTGGAATAATAATTTCTTTATTTCCAAAGGTCTCCCATGACTGTGGCCAGGAAATGAAGAATGGTTTCTTAGCAGGACTCTGATGGATATCTCCTCTGCTGGATAAAAGCCACTGCTTATATTTTCTTCCCGAAGGATCATATTTTCCAGTCCCACCTTTTACAGCCTTTGTTCTGTTGAAGTGTGTGCCGTTCTTCTCCAGCTGCCTGGGAGACTGATGAAAAGAGGTGCATTGCCTCCCACCGCTGTGAAAATTGGGGTGACCCCCTTTTTGGCATGTGTTTGGATGAGTTGCTTTGGGAAGCAGAATCACACAGGCAGAGTTGTTTAAGAAGTGAAGACTAGAACAGAGCTGGGTTTTTTTATTCTTCCTACTCTCAGCAAAATGTCAGGAATGCTTAAGATTAATGACAACCCATGTGAAAGAGAAGCAGATACCAAGGAACATTAGTTCCATCACACTCGGTTCAACTTTCGTCCCCTTTCCACAGCAGATTCTGTCTTATGCTTTGGCAATCCGTGGCCAAAATTTTTCTTGCCCTTTTCAGCTTAGATCTTCGGAAATCCTTGTTTTATAAAAGGCAGGAAGGGAAGAGAGATCTCGCTGACACAGTGAGCTATGTTCTGCACAAAGCAGAGCCATGTGCTGTCAGCTGGGGATGAAGAATGAGGGCCTTGGGAGAGTGCGCAAAGTTATACACGGTCTTATAAAAATATATGGTTAGCTTCGTGTTTGGGGAATAAAAAAAAGAAGTAGATTTTCTAGAAAGCCCTTCAATCAGCTTCCCAGCTGGTATGACACAGTAGCATTCCCTGGTAGAGCCATGCTGGCCCCATTTGCTGGTCTCTGTCTTGGGGCAAATGGCTACTGGTTACCCACACCAGCTGGCACACAGGGTGTGCACATGCTCCACCCCACCTTTTCTGACCTGATAATGCAAACACTGCACTCCTGGACCAGAAGAGTGATGCTGTTCCAGCAGAGTTTGTCACAATAAGGAAATAGCTCAGGAAACAGCTTCTTTTCCCTGGGCAGCCACATGTGTCCCTTGGCTTTGACTACCTCCTTCTGGCAAGAGCAGCAATCACTGACAGGGGACCTGCTTATAGCTTGTTACAAATTTTTCAGTGGTTAAGTTCTTCCCTGTTTCATAGCCCTTTTGTTCTTTTTGCTCTCCATTTGCCTTTGTTCTCTGCATGCACAGGCTCCCTGCTGTTGCCTCCCTGTCTCCCCCACATCCTCCCGCACCGCCTTGCTCTGCCCTTTTCCCTACAGATGTTTCTGCCACAGTGGATGCCTCATGGAGTGGCTTTGGTTCCCTGTGCCTCCCCATCTAAAAGGAGATAGCACTGTGAGACGTTTTCTTACATGATACAGGAGCCTAAGCAAGAAGAAGAGATGGGACTTGCAAAGAGAGCAAGGAGGATGATGAGTTGGGACCAGCAAAACTACATCACTCCTGTCCCAACAGACTCACCCGTTCCTGCAAGCTACTTTTTCCAGCCCCAGGCTTTCTGTCTCACTCTTGGTCTTTCTGTGCACTCTGTGTTTCCAAGATAATCTTAACCTCTTGCCCTTTGTCTCTCCTATCTTCCCATTTTAGTGCTCCAAACAGTGTCCCCAGCTGACATCTCCTACCCTCCTGCAGTCCCTGCCTCAGCAGCTATTCCCTGTAGCTCCACAGTGCACAGGCTCAGGCTCCTGCTCAGGCTGCACTGATGTGAGTGTCAGAAGACACTGCATCTGCACAGATGAGCAGAACCACGAGCCAGATGCTCGACAGGAATTGCCCCAAGCAAATGTTCTGCTCCAGTGTCTGAGAGCTACAGGGCTGAGCATGACACTGGCAGGCAAAGAGGAATGGTAAAAGCACCATTTCAGTCCTGCCTGTGGAGTACAACAGTGCTGTGGCTGAAGAATGTGTTCCAGATGTGTTCTTTCACCCAGGCCTTCTTTAATCTTGTCAGGTGTGTTTAAATATTTATCACAGTTAGAGCTACCATGCCCACAGCAGAAATTATGTTCTCTCCTCAGCCATTTGGAAATAACATGGGGCTCTAATGTTGTGCTCAGCTTTCCAGCAGAGCTTTGCTGAGAGATGAATAAGTTTCACAAAACACTGCAGGACAGGCTTTCACATATTGCCTGTGTTGCCTAAAAAAACCCCACTGCTCCATGCAAGACTTTTCCAAGGGCATCAGGAGTGCTGAGTCAGACCGGGGCTAGGCATGGGGAAAGTCCTCTGGACCTCAGCTGTTCACCTCACCCTCAAATTCTTTGAAATCTTGGGACATTTTTAAAGCTTCCCTCCAGAACACTGTGATCAAACAGCCTTTATTCTGCTGTAGGCACAACCACGACAACATTACCTTTCTTTCTTCCATCATAGCCACGTAATTTCCACATACAAATGTTCACAAATTCGGTGGTAGTGAATTAAGTACAAAAGGGTTGTTTTACCTGAGAGCTGCTCAGTGCCAACAGGTATCACTTTGTATGGAGACCTGGAAGAGTCAGAGAGGGTTGATGTTAGCAACACTCAAAATGTAGTTTGTGTTTCAGGCACTTTTTCTGGACACACGACCCTCTGATTTACTAGAGACAGAGAGAACTTTATTGTGCTGTACAGCCACACAATGAACATGGCAAAAATCCCTCCTCTTTGGCAAGCCTTGACAGCTTGTGGACTGAGATGGCGAGGAAATTTGGTAGGTCAGAAGGGAGCCCCAGTGGTGGGGATCATCTTTTTGCTCTGTGTTCTCACATTGTCCTGTGATGCAGCTCCCTCCCAACTGCTGGGGCTCCACCACAGGGTATCAGTGAGAGTAGTGGCAGTGATAAACAATAATGAAATAAGTAATGAAGGAGTAACTGCCAGCAGTCAGTGTGAAACTGAAAGTGCCAGGCTGGACAAGCAACAGGAAACCGAAGAGAAAAAAGAGAAGGGGATTTGGAGACGGGAAGGGCCAAAACCAGCATGGGAGAGACCTAAACTCATCAAAGACTTGGACTTCGCTTTTCAAGTAACCTCCTGGTTGTGTCCTAGCAGAGCAATAAGGAGTGGGGGGAACAAAGGAGCTCAGAGCCTTGACAGCAAACAGGGAGGGATGGCAACAGATGTTCAACATTAATTACTTGAAAGCGGTATTTTGTCCTCAAATACTCCTGCTTTAAAAACAAGTAAAACCCTTCAAAACCAGCAGGCATTGGGGTTACAGGCCAGCACGCATTTCTTTCTGTCATCCCCCTCTCTCCACAGAGTTGCTCACTTCCCACTGCACACAAAAGGCAGGCAACCATCCCCTTTCCCTTGGGCTTGACCCTGGTTTTGTAGAGCAGGTGGCAGCAGGATTTACCTCTCTGTGTTTGCAGGCATGGTCGGATCGATGGACACCATGCAGTTGTCCGCCGTCAAAAGGGAGATGGTCGTGTTCCTGAAAAGCATGTTCCAAAGAGGATTATTTGACCTAGAAATGCCTGATGAAATCCTCTCCCTGGCCTGGAATTATCTGGGACCTGTGTTACCTCAGAGCAGAAAGGGTCAAAGCACAGGACAGGGCAGGCTTGATGCTTCTGGTAAAATGTAAAGCGTGATCATCTTTATCTCAGAGCAGACTTCTCTCCCTGCTAACTCATTTATTCTGTTGACTCACTGACTAATAATTTCTGTGAAAAAGCTGAGCTTTCTGATACATTGACTCAGCAGCTCTGTATTGACTCACATTGTACAAATGACTATTGGTGCTACGAATGTCTTCAAATTATTTAGTTACTCTTTTACCAAAACAAACAAAACAAATGTTTTGTTGAATATGGGGTCTTGTTTGTTTTTTTTTTCAGTACTGTGCTAAGTGTGATCTCATAGGCTCAGATGTGAACCTTGCAGGTTTACTTTGGCTCCAGGAGCCTGATTGAAAATGCACAGCCCTTTGGAAACCTTCTAGTGAAAATAAAATGCCAAATATGCAGTGAACACCCTGATCATGAATAACTAAAACTGCTAAACAAAGATTCCTGGGTGATGGAGTGGAAATATTTGACATGATAGGTAAATGAGAGTTATTAACCTCTTTAATGTCAAATGGGAGGAAACAGTCAGAATAATCAGCAAAGGGCATTAATTCTGTTCAGCAACTTATGCAAATTGTGAGTCAATACAGACAATTTTATCTTTAAATCCTCAGAGATGGAGTCATGCAATAAACCCATGATTCTAGAGGTGACTGCCCTGGACAGGTGGTGCAGAAAGGGATGAATATTACACTGTGCCACCCTCCACCACAAACCAACCTCTCCCACTGCCACACAACCACACATGATCCTGGATCCCTCTCAACACAGAGGTCTCAGCTGGATGCTGGTCTCTAGGTTGAAGGTAAGAGAAACAAACCCTACAGGAAATTACAGCAGGAGGGAGGGATACATGGACTTTGCAGGACAACATAAATTAGGAAATACTTGGCCTGGGCAATGGTTATGGGGATATTTATGTTCAATAAAATGGTTCTGCTGGGGTACTTTGCCTTTGACTACCCCATACCTGTGATTAGATAGTACTACATCTAAATATAAAGCTTGTCACCTGGTGGCAATGATTCTCATTGGCCCCAAATTTTGCCCTAAAAAACAGGTTCTAAACATACGGCTGCATTTCACTCAATATGGGCAAAAATGTAATGCTGAGGTATAACTGGCAGAGGTGAACACAGCCTGTGTGTACTCAGGGCTGGGCTTCTGCACTTGGTTTTATTATTTTAGATTACATCTCCTCTGTTCTACTCTGTTCCATTCTGTTCCTCAGGCACAGCCAGCACTGAAGTGGCTCAATGCCCCGCCAGAGCTTCCACACTCTTCCAGCTCTGGATTGTCCCAATTTCTTCTTGCAGTAGATTGGAAGGAGAGAGAAGCCTGAATAGCAGCTAAATAAATCATTTGGAGCCTATCTTTAAATTGTTCCCAGAAGTAAAGGAACAGAAGTGAAACAAATGTCACAAACGAAAAGTCAGACCTACCTTGGTAACCCTGTTGCGATGCAGAAGAGGTCCATGATATCTTTGGAGTTGCAGTATTTACTAAAGATCACCTTCCAAACGGGACAGCAGCAGGGGGAAAAAGGAAGATGAAGAGAAAGGACGATTAGTTCCCAGTGAGATATGAACTCTATTCAGGCGTGAACTTGGCTAATTTTAAGGCACATTCTGTAATTTCAATTATCTGATTTGGCCTGTGAGCTGGAATATTTCTCTACTCCTGTTTAATACCTGTGTCTATTTTGATAAAGCAAGCAAAGCCCTGGAGACCTAATTGCTGTTCAAAAGTAGAGCAATAATGAACTATTGAATGAATAATGAGTAGTGAACTGAGAGCAAAAGGTTTCTGATAGCACAGTACTGCTGCAGGGTGATAATAACTGTAAATTTTAGGATGGAAGAGCCCAGATTTGGGAATAAAAGAGCCCAGATTTGGGGAGGGCCTTGGATGTTAGAAAAGGGCACTGCTTTGGACTGTACCAGCATATGCTAGCTGTAAACTGAGCAGAGGGGTTTTTCCCCTCAGCCTGTGCCAAATTTCTTGCTGACTGTCAGGTTTTGTTGTTCCTAGGTCAGAGCTCAGATCTGAAATTACAAAATTTGCCACTCTTACCTTCCCACCTCCCCAAACACCTTTTCGTAGCCCCACCCTTCCACACACATCAGGCAGCCCCTATGCAGAGAAGACTGTTTGAGCAGTGCATCTAAGGAGTATGACACCCCCCTGACCCCACTGCGACACGGCCTTCAGCGACCCATTCCAATGCTACCATTTTTCCCAGGATTCCTGTGTCCATCAGGACATCTGGGTGATGGTCCTCCCTGTTTGAGAAATTCTTCTGCACCTGGGGTGCAGAAAGCACCTTAATAATACCATTGTAGTACTTTTCATCGGCCTCACTACACCCACGTGCAATGTTTCAGCTCTGTAATCTGAAGCTTATTTATGTTAAATGACTTGCCCAGTACCTTACCATGGCTAAGTGGTAGGCCAGAAATGGAACCTAGGAGTCCTGATTTGATTTCTCTTTGGATTCAGAGACAGCATGCTGCCTCTGAAAGAAAACTCTCAAGAACTCAACAGCAGCACTCTGCATGAGGAGTCTCCTGTTCCAATAAATACATGGCTATAGGATGTCTGAGCTCCACTGACCGAGGTCCCTGAGGTTGCTTTCACTCCAAACTCATGTGCCCTCTGTGGGTACACATTGCACTATCAAATCTTTCAGTGCTCTAAATCAAAAGCCTTGTTCTTAGTGGAAATACTGGGGGGAAAGTAGCCATCAGAAAGTACCAGCAGTGGAAAAAACAAGTGTGGGTGGAATAAAAAGAAACTGCAGACATAAGAAAATAGGACTGAGTTTGAATGCTTCTGCCAGTGTTGGGTCTCTTCTCTCAGAGAAAACTCACTGTGTGGGTGACTAAAGTGGAGGCTTTGAACCTGCGGTGGAAATGAAGTGCCTCATTGCAGCTGGGTCCAGCCCACCTTCCTAGAGCCAGGAACAGCAGAGAGCAAGGGGGATGGTTTGCCTGGGGGCTGCTGGAGGTAATGGGATGGCTGCAGGGGCTTGCAGTGGGGCAGCAATTGTGTGGGGAGGGGCAGCTTCCCTCTCACATCCCACAGGAAGAAAGAGTGACACAGTTCATGGGTCAGGAACTGTTCAGGGTTCAGGATGCAGCAGCTCAAAGGGACCTGTGGAGGCCTAATGGCAGAACTTAGAAGGAGCAAAAAAGTGGTATTTTGCAGATGAGATCTGAGGCACAGGTAGATCAAGATCAAAAATCTCCTCTCCTTGCAAGTGCCTTGCTGGAAATGCGATTTTCCACCCCTCAGAACCACCCATAGTATCCCATATTCTCACAGCTTCTATTGCCAACCAACACAGATACGAGGGACATGCATGCCCACAGATCAGCCTCGAGGCTGGTGACCCAGAAAAGGAGGGATGTGTCACCTGGGATGACTGCTGGGAGGAGGAGGCAGGGTCTGTGGGAAGGGGGGCTGCCTGCAGTGGGGGGCTGTGGCTGCTCTCCCTGGATTGGGCAGGCCCTGTAAATTCAGGATCATGCTGGAAAAATAACATGTCACCATCTAATTAAAGACTCTCCCAAAAGGTGTAGGTGCCAGGAGGTAATTAAGCCTGCAGCCTCACTCCAGCAGCCTTGGCCTTCGAGCGCTTTAATTCCTAAATTGTAGGAATGTGCCTTCTCTGAGGTGCCTTTCGGACACCAGGGGAAATCCCTCACCTGGAGGGGTCACACGGTGAGGGCCAGACCTCTGCCACTGGCAATGGGAAAGCCATGGGAGAGTCCACAGGATGCTCTGCCAGTGAGGGGCTGCTAATGCCTGCTCAGAGCTTGGGGCATCACAAGCCTGAAGTACCAGGAGAGCTGGGACAACATGGCAGGATTTGGCCAGGCTGGTTAGTTCTGGAAATGCACTGATACTTCAGCAAAGCTTCAGCCCTCAGTTTTCACTGGTGTGAGGAGCCCTCCTACTCTTGAGTGAAGCATCAGGGGTTTTGTAGTAGAGAAGAGGATGATAGAGGTCACTTCCAGAGGCTGCTGTGACCCATCCATACGCTCACACCCACCTTCCCTGTTTTCTGACCCAGATGAGGTTTCTCCAGGCAGAATCTCTATAAAACATGAAGGCACTTGATTGCTGAGGTAGGTAGTAACTGCTGCTGGGGAAATGGGTGTGTTTTAAAAGTCTATGTTACCCAGTGATTGACCCTTGGTTATTAAACTACAGCAGCAATCAAAGCAATAAAACATTGCCAATCGAGCTCAAATAGGGCTGAAATCCAGCTCTAGCAGAACACAGCATCTTGCCAGACTGATAGCTGCTAAAACTGGCTGACAGAATATTGGAGAGAACAACAACTGGTACATGCAGTAACTGAGCAGATGATGGTAATTGCAGCTGAACAGAAGGTAAAGGCTTGTGATGTGGCAGGAGTGCTATTTCAGGTACTGAGGTTCCTTATTCTGGAAATCAATTATTATTGACCAGGACAGACAAGAGAAGATGAAACATTAAAGGTAAGAAAACTGGCCTGACCTGATGCATAGAAAGCAGTAGGAGCTTTCAGTGCACTGAGGATGAATTTTGATGTTTCCTTTTACTCCATGTGGTAGTGAAAGAGTGGGAAGCAAAACAAAGACTGTGATACTAGATCACGAGCTATCTCCATACATGATTTTTAGCTTTCCATACTTGGCACTTTTACTGAGGTTTGCTACAAGTGGGTTTGTGAATCACCCACCGCACTTTGATACCCATCTCAGGATGGTTGTCCTCAGCTGGCTGGTTTTTTAATCAAAAAGCACATGCTATTTAAAGTTTTCTTCTATTTCAGCCTGCTGAGCGTTTCTGGTCATCTCCCTTCTGTTCTAAAACACAGCAGCCAGCCTCAGATGTTTCCCAGCAATATGCAATTGTCCCTGTTATTGTCCGCAGGTTCGCGTTCCCAACAAAGTCAATGCCAGTTGTGCTGATGGAATACAATTGGGATGTGTTTTAGAGAGATGGGAGGGCAGGACCGTGTACTATTGATGGCTCCAGCACAGTATAGGAATCCTATTTGCCTGGAGTCCATTATCATTGTGGGGACATCAGCAACACGAAGGCAACACGGGGACACTTGGCCACATTTCAGCCATCTGGGACACGTGGTTTCTCCCGTGACCTGCAGATGGTTGACCTGCAGCTTTGAGGACAGGCAGCCCTGTTGGCACAAGCTGCTGAGGAGGGCATCTCACCCAGTCCTGTGAAGATGTCCTTGCTCTGGCAGGTGTCCTAAATCCGTTCCTGTTCAGCCTGGGTCTCTGTGATGACACATTTCTCTTTGTGGGTCTGATCCAGACCCACAGTCAGCACTGAGGAACTTCATCCACCTTCAGATCTGTGTCAGCTGTCTCTGACCCATAGTCATGGTCTTGCTTAGGACCCTGCTCCTATGCTGGATGAGAAGCCACTGCTGAAATGTGTCTCACAGCACCTCATTCCCTGCATTAGTGCCTGGTGCTGGAAGGTATCCCTGCTTAGGACAGGACTGAGACCTTGCTCTGGAACATAACAGAGGCCAAAGGCAGGAGACCACAGCAGTTTCTACAGCTGTGGCTGTGAGCTAAGATCATGCATGTAGAGGGTTTCCTATAAGGAAATTCCAGGTTTCCTCATAATACACATCAAAAAAGTGCAGGTCAGCACAGCCTAAAAAAGCCAGGATGTCAGGATGAAGTCAGGATGAACCTCCTGACTCACCTCCTAGGAAAAAGAGTGGACACAGACCACATTGCCTGGTGGTATGAGAGTCTGCTGCAAGACCAGTCAACACAAGACACTCAGCTGCCACTGTCATTTCTGAAAGCAGAGGCAGAGCCAAAATCACGTCTAAGCAGAGTCACAGCAGTGATACACTGCCTGGGAAAGGGAAACAGAGGCCTCTGCTTCAGCCTGCAGACTGATGACTAAATGCCACGAAGAAAATCAGCCACATATAAACCCTGTTAATTGCATTTCCCTTGGATTTGTGCCAGGAGGAAAAGAACGTATTCCTCAAAAGTGATGCAGCATCTGCAAACAATTTGTTTCCCCTGTTTGAGAGTTGCCACGATACCATAATTCAGTCCTTGTTACCATTAGCAAAACTCCTGAGATGGTGGATGCCCCATCACTGAAAACATTCAAGGCCGGGTTGGGTGGGACTCTGGGGAACCTGATGCAGCTCGTTGCAGGGGGTTGAACTAGATGACTTTTAAAGGTCCCTTCCAACCCAAACTGTGCTATTATTCTACCACGTGTAGAAAAATAAAACAGGAAAACTAATCCTCTCTGAATGTTTAACTTGTTTTTTTTTCAGTAGGTCTCCATCAAGACCGAGGATCAGCCCTTTGATTTAAGTGGGGAATGCTGCCTGTCTGCCTTGGAACGTAAGATGACGCAAATAGGGGAAAAGTAGAATGAATAATAACTGAGGCTTTTTGGAGTGGAAATAATATTTTGATGAAGCATGCAGTGACTGCAAAGTAGGACAGCGTGGCTCGATGGGGATGCCTGGTCCCTGGCCTGGAGCTCACTTCTGTGGGACTGGTTTCCTCCCTGGAGAAAGTTCTGCATTTTTTGAAACATTTTTCGAAACATTTTTCTTCTGAAATAAAGAGCCATTGTCTCTTAATCCATAGTATCCACCTCTGCTCTAGGAGGATTTGGAAACCCCTCTTGGGAAGAATAGGGATTAAGAGCCTTGGTACTCTGGCTGGCTTTCCCACTCAAAGAGGCAGTTCAGATTAAGGACTGTGATGGAGATATTACTAAGGGACCACTGTGCACATACTCTGCAGTTTACAACTAATCACACCGTATTTTGCTTTCAGATAGGATGGGTAAAAACACAGCTTACAAATCCAATTTCTGTTCTATATTTGATCCTCAGAACAGCTAATCCTCTCTGTAAACAGTAAACCCTGTGCACAATGTTATCCTGTTCTGATCTCTTGTCAGTAATTGTGTTTTGTTCCAAAAATTTAACTCCTGTTTGATTTTTTTTTACCCTAGTAAAAATAATGCAGAAATATTTTTGAAGTCAGAGTGCCCTCAGTTTCTAGTTCTACTTATTTTTTCTGGTCTCAGCCTGTTGTGTTCAAGACTTGAGCACTTGGTGATGTCTTTCATTCAGCTCAATGAGCAATGTTCAGAGTCAGGGCTGAAACTGCAGAGTTGAAACAATCTAAATTTTAATCTTTCACTAATGAGGTTGGGGGATAGCGTGTCAGAAAAGATTCTGGCAAAACTCAGTTATGTATCTTGGATGGACTGTGAAAATTGCTGCTGGTTCTGTTAAGAGCAGCTTTCATGCAGGATTTATGAACTGCAAAGGCAAAAGGCTGATGTGAAATTTTTCATTGTGATTTTTCCCTGTCTCTCCAGTGGTCTTTGTTGCCCACATCAAAACGAAGCAAGATCCAGAAGTTTTAGATACCACTCTGTAAGAATCACTGGAAGGAATTCATACTTCTAGACGTGTAAGCAAATAGGTCTTCCTCAAAAAATATCGATAAATGACTTATCAGTTATAGTCCCCAATATCCAACAGAACCCTTACCTAAAATCCCATATTTACACATCTTCCAGGTTTCTCATTCTTTGAATTCAGATACAAACATAACATGAGCCCAACTATACCCAAATTATCAGTCTCTCTTCTATTTCTTGCACTAATTAACAGCTGACACTCAGAAAACCACTCATTTATCCGAGCTTCGAATGTTGGGCGGTATTAAAATAGTCTGCCAGGATCACCATCTGTTTGATGCAGTGGTAGCTTCTGCAAGAGAAGAACAGAGAAATCGGTGCATGTGTGCATGTCCATGTGTGGGGGAGAAAACATGAGAGCCCTCAGCTGGGAGTGTGAGCAAAAATGAGAAGTCCCGCGGGTGCCTCAGACGCCGCTTCTGCCAGAGGATGAGAAACGTGGTGGATGTTCTGCTCTCAGCAGATGGAGCTCTGTGATCCTGCTGATTCACACTTACCTTTGGGCAGGGACACGGCTCGACAACGTTCATTTCAGCACGACACCCAAGTGGAATGTTCGGGGAGGATTCGTGTGACGTAACTTTACCCGTCTACAAGTGCAGCATCTCGTGTGTGTGTCTCTCTGCTAGACTCCCTCTCTTGCCAGCAGAGAAAGAGGATGACTTCCAAACGATACATTAGCCCACATGTCTCCAAATCCCACTTTTAAGACAGGATGTATCATCCCCTGGGGACACCGCCCACCTCCCCTGTGACTGCAGGGCACCCTGCGTGACTTGTTTGGAGCAGTCAGCACTAACTTTGAGATGGCTGTGGCTCATGGATAACTGGGGTGAATCCCACTAGTTTCCTAATTATACACATCACCCTAAAATAAGAAACAGGAGCTGCCAGACAGAGCTGACGTACCAGGATCCCGAGGCATGTGGCAGGTGGTAAGTCACAATTTCCTTCCCTGTAGCATCCCTGAACAGAGAGATATGGGAAAAGAGGCTTTTCTCTTTCTAGGAAAGGAAAATTGTCTACGATACACTCATATATGTGTGACCCCAGGACAATTTTGGACGTCCATTGAAAGGGACAGCATGGCAGAGGTTGGCTTTTTCGCTATGGGCAATGAAGCATCTCATTACTTTTTAGAGTCATTGGGGCTCATGGCTCATTAAGGTTACATTTAACAGAGATTTGTGCAACCTGCTGACTATACTAAGGGACATATTGCTAATATTCAGTACTAATAACTAACGGCAGAATATAAACAGGAACCAGCAACGCTGGTTGTGAGGGGCCGAGCTGAAAGTTTCATATTTTCTAAAGCAGAAACAAAAATATTTAATAAAAGTATTTCAAACTTTGACAAATAACACAAATGTCTATACTCTGTTTTTTTTCTCAACATAAAAAGGGCACACATTTGCTGCTAATGGAATACTAAGTGCAATTAACCCTGCAGCACATGAATGCATTAGGCTTGAAATGTTGTGTAAACTGGATAATAAAGGCGCTTTAGCACCAAATGTTCTCGCTAAATGTGAGTGAGGCTAGGCTGTTTGTCTCAAAACTACTCTCATAATTAAAGTCTGACATTGCAATGTGCTTGATAACGTAGGACTGTTAGAATGGTAATGTTAGTTTACAGAGTAAGGAAAAGCAGGTATGGAGAGAGACCAATGAAAGGCCAACTTTCAGCTGTAGAATTAAGTTCATGAGAAAGGTGAGAGAAACAGAATGGTTTTGTCTTGTTTGTACTGAGCCAGAAGAGTTGTATATGAGGAGCATAAGTTGCTATGCTTGGCTTGTACAAGCTCGTGGGTAGAGCCACCTACAAGTCAAGTGTTAAACTTACCCTTTGTCTTGACCAGTGTGAACATAAACTGCAATAATTATGTTAGACTGAGTGTGACTTCAGAGAGATAAACAGCAGCAAACAAGCCTTTCTGGGTGATGGATATGGAAGAATTATGGACCTACCCTTCAATTATGCAGCTGTATTAGGATTATATTTTGTTCCCCCAAATGCTTTGAGAAGCCCTCACTGGGGAGGAAGAAGAAGGGGGAGTAAGGGAGAGACAGGCCCCAAGTATGACGTTATCTTTCACTTTTTAAAAAGTTTTAAGCCATTTTTACTCCTTAAAATCTTTGTGTGCTGTAATGTGCTGGAGTTTTAGGAACCCGCTGTTCATTTCCTGCTCTTTTACAACAAGAACATCCAGCAGGCCCCTTGAATTCACCAGGGCCTGCTAAAATCAGAAAGCCAAGGTTAGCCAAGACCAGTGGCCAGACTCAGTCTGTACTGCCTGGTACCCTCATGCACCCACAGAGACCTTCCAGCAGCAAGAAAGTGGCTTTGATCACACAAAAACATACTTATGTCTCACTGTGCTAAAGTAGGATTTGGGACCAACTTGTCACTGCATGGGACAAACTTGTGAAAACCAGCTGGACAGAGCAGAACCCAGAAGTGTGTCCAAGTCCTGACTGCCCATGAACATCCCCCTGTGCACCCCTTGGATGGCTGGCAGATGAAAGGGTGTTCCCCCAAATCATCACTCCAAAAAGACCAGGGGTGGGGTCCATGTGCTGAGAGAGTCATCAGGATGCAAAACTATTTCATTGCCTTGAAGGGGCCGTCACATTATTATTTTTCTTCTGCGTTTTGTTTTTCAATCTGAATCCAGTTTGGCATGTTAAAAATAGCATGGTGAGCTTTGGAAAAATCTGTTGGGTTTGCTGGAGTCTGGGCTTTTATACCACAGATGCTGCTGCTCTAACTCAAAAGAGAAGCTCACACGACAGGGACGCGCTGACGTTTCGATACGACGGCCACGGCACCAAAATGCTGCCTGAGCCTTGTTCTGTTCCTTGTGTTCCGAGAGGAACAGTGGATGTGGGTGGCTCAGTTCAGTAGACACCCAAAAAGCCTGAACTCAATAAATTCCTTTGAGAAAGAAAAAGAAGGTAATTTCTCTGTTAAACATCCAGAATGACTCAGTAAACCAGAAAAATGACTCCAGAATTCTTCACTTGCTTTCTGAAGAAGCGGAAAATACCACACTGAGTGATTTCATGGAATCCTTGACAAAGGCGGCGGTCCTTTTCTTTTTTTCCGGTTAGTTCAGGCTCTGTACCCCTCTGATTTTCCATGCTTGTTACAAATATGATGTTGATTAAGTCACTGGGAACAGAAATCCTCTTGAATTAAGCATTTTTCTCAGAGGAACTCCTTGCAACTCTGTAACCAAAGCCACTACCCTGTGACATTTGAAAAGGAGATCCAGGAAGCCACCCAGCTGAGAATAAGGCCACTGGCTGGTTCAGCTCTGCTACCATTTAAATCTCAAAGGTCAAGAGAAAATGCTCCCAGTAGTTTCTTCATGAAAAAAAGATTGGGCATGAGCTGGGGAACGTTTCCTTGATGGTGGATTTTTAATTCAAAACAGAATCAGTAGGAATTTTTCTTAAAAAACGCAGCCAAAGGGTTAATAATAACACTATGAAGGAAAATAAAACTCCAGATCCAGCTTAAGTTTGGCAGAGCAAACCTCACCTCTCAGCTGAGGTTGGGGGTTTGGATGCTTGACCCCATCTGGTGGCACTCCAGGAACCACAAGAAATCCCAGCCCATGGTGGTGTGTTGAGATCACCTCATCCTATATGAAATACAGCCATGGCTTCCCCTTGTCCTGTTGTCTTCTCCTTCACCTGGCAGCAGGCCAGGATGTGGCAGGGCTGGGACATGGATGTGTTTCCCTGTGTGCTCAACCCCGGGGGCACGTGTGTGTCCAGGCAGGTGGGTAATGAACTGCTACCTGTCTCTGGGAGAGAGGATCCTTTAAAAATAAATAACCTGAGCGGCACTTGTTTCCCCCAGGTGTGCACCCCCTTATATAGGTGCTGGATGGGAAATGAATTACGCTGTAATTTCATTTTTCAATCAGCTCTGAGAACGAGTGACCTCTTTGAAGCCTGACTGTGCAGAGCCCTGGTTTGGTGTGCGGTTATAATACCACCAAGTCTTTGATCTTCCCTCTCCCACAGCCCTGGCATGGCCATCCCCTCCACTTCCTATTAGATTTGGCTCTACTTCTCCCATAGGAGACCCTCATGCCCTGCCCCTTGACCAGGACAGAGCTCAAAGACACCCTTTTGGGGATCTCGAGCTCAGGTGCCTGTGGGGGTACCATGGGTGGTGTCAGCTGGGCTGGGATGGGTCACCTCAGGTCCCTCCCAGTGCAGAGCCCTTGCTGTCCCAGCATGGGGAGATGTTCAGCCAGCTCTGCCCCCTGGAGAGCCCACCCCTGTGGTCAGCTTTGGTGAAGGCCATTTTTGGTCATGCCTCTGAAAGGTTAGTTTACCAAACTGTGAAAAACAACCGGGAGCCCTTGCAGGCACAGGAAGGATGGGGACAAGGGAAGCTGGCTGAGGAAATTGTGGAGGTAAGGGCTAGGATTCCCCAGCATGATGTAGGAGTGATGCAACAGCACCACTGGGCTGGAATTCCTTCTCCTCCCAGCCTCCCACCATCCTCCCGCAGGAGGCTACTGGACTCCCGGGTGTTCATGGCACAGGCCTTGCAGATATGGACCTCAGCTCTTCCTCTGGGACATGCTGGCCTTGGTGTGGTCCTGCCTTCAACCCCTGCTGATGGTGCCTCCTGGCACTCCTAACTCCTGGGAAGGATTTCAAAGCCAGCAAGCTCTTCTTTCGTAATCCCTGCGTCCCTCTGCCCTCCCTGCTGTACCCCTGTGGACCTGCCAACACACAAACCCACTTAGCTCAATTCCACACTCCCGCTGCAGAGCACTTTCAAAGGGCTCCTCTGCAACGCTCAGGTCCCCGGGGGGAGGCAGCGTGTGGCTCTCTGAGACGGGTTTGTCCCTTCATTTACCCCCGTGCCGAGGTGAAACAGCTCCTCCCAAAGTCAGCAGCACAGGTAGAAATTCAGAATGAGGCCATATAAACACAACACTGCCTGTGAGTAATTGCCACCACAACGAGTGCCGTGGTAGGATGCCCACCTCTATTGCACGACTGTGAGCCCAGCAGGCCGGTTGCAAGTTGGAGCTGAGCCCTTTCAAACTCAACAAGTGCTGTTATAATGAAGCTCATACCTCCGTTACTGGTTGACAAGTAGCTTAGCATTGATTTAATGAGTTCCCTTTAGAAGCCTCCAATGCTGCATTCCTTGGAAGATTAAGGGCTGTTGTTTTTTTTTTTTTCCCCTTCTGCTTCTTTCTAATGATGTTGCTACTGAGGAGGCAGGAGAATCTGAGATATGCCCTGCTTACCGCTGGGTGAACCCCATTTACACAGCACTTTTACTTCAGGATTCCTTCCAAACACTGCACAGATGGAATTTTACATCTGACAAAAGAAACAGATAACATTTATCGAGCTTAAACCCCCTTAATACCGCCTGAGTTTGCATTTGCTTGCTCATGTGACTGTGCCTCTTCTGTGTTTTTAGTGTCAAAAGTACTCTCCAGAGGCTGCTTTGAGAAATGCTGCACTGTTGGGTTCTTTTTAAAACCAGTATAGATGACAATGTGCTTTACTGATATCTATGGAAACACTCACCACTCTTTCAAAATGCGGAAACATTTTTGTACTGAACTGCACAGGTACCAGGGAACTCCATACAACCCTTGCTTCGGGGGGCTGTCAGGCAACCAATACATTAAGCCCCGGCAAAAGAGAATCAGTGCCCTCAGCTCAGCAGAGCCGGCACCGATGAGCCCCCGGTGGCACAAGAAGACAGAGGAAGAGGGGCACGTCTAAAACAGACGAAGAGGAGCTGCGTTCTCTGGGAAATCTGGCACAGATTTGGATTCTCCAAGGTCTTGTTCCTGAGGACACGACTTAGGCGGTCGCGGTGGGTCTCCAGGGCAGTGACTGTAGGCAACGGAGACGTGCGTGGTGGGATGGGATTGTGAGTATCAGCTATTTAGTCACTTCTGTGGTCACTCGCACAGCAAAGGGGAGGGAAGAGAGAGGGTATCTTTGCTGTTTCTTTTTAAAGGAGAAACTAAGGGCGAGGATGGATGAAATGAAAATTTAGAGCAGGAAGACGAGAGATTCGCATTTTGCAAGTCAGAGTTTACTTGCTCTGGGAGCCTCGCAGAAGCTCTCTGCTACAGAAAAGGCACTTGGTTTGTGGCCAAAGAATTGCTGACAAAAAAAAAGGAAAAAAAAGGAAAAAAAGACTGGCACAAACGCGGCGGATTGTTTCTCTTTAAAAGCAGTGGGCCGTCAGCCCGGCAGCGTGCGAGCTCTCCCTTTTTAGCCAGAACACATTTTCTCCCGCAGTTCCCCCTGCGCTGTGAAGCGTGGTTAACCAAACAAGGCAGGCGAATGGCAGGGGAAAGTTTTAATTAGCGCTTTATCGGCATTTCACGAACAACTCGGCAGAGGCGGCGGGGACCCCGCAGCCCCCGGCGACGCGGCGGCACCACCGCCGGGCACCGCCTGCCCTTCGGCGTGGCCCTGGGAAAATGCCCACCGCCAAAACCCTCCGGGAAGGCAGTCTCCAAAGGAATCGGAGCTTTCCCGGCTCCCGCTGCCTGCGGGGAAAGCCTCGCCGCAGGCGAAACTTTGTAAACACGTCGCGACGCGGCTCCGGGAGAGGAAGCGGGGATGCGAAACCCGGGATCCCCAACGCCGGCAGGGAGAGCTGGCAGGGAGTTAGTGCTGGCAGCGCCCAGCCCTCCCCTGCTGCCAGCCTCCCCTTCCCCTTTAAATAAACATCCGTGTACAAAGCAGAAGGCACTCAAGATTCTCCCCCCCCCCCCTTTTCCCCTTAGAAAGGGATTTGGAGCCCGCACCGGCGCTCAATGCAAACGCGCGTCTGAGTCGCGGCACAGAAATGAGTCGTGCAGCGAACACAGCCCCGCAGCCGCCGTCCGGAGACGCTACTTCGTGAAAAACAGCAAAAGTACCTTTTGAATTCTTCCATCAATATCCAAATAAATACACTTGGGCCGGTAAGTTGAGGAGGCAGATCCCATCTTGCTACTGTTGGGCTTTCACCGGACTTGTTTCCAGTGTCAAACGGAGCAGAAAATCAGGTTTATCCTACCAAGCCGAGCCACCGCTGCCTGGCAGTTTGGTGTCCCCGCTCTTCTGTATCCCACTGTAGTCTCATTCTGGGAAGGTCCCTCCTCTAACATGCATGCATTTTGCTGTGCCTCTGTCTCTCTCTGCCACCTCCTTTTAGTTTTGCTTCCCTCCACATCCAGCTGCTTCGGACAGGGAAAGACACAGGCTCCAGATGCTCTCTGCGAGTCCCCGCTCCATTCCCATAGCAACAACCCCTCCTGGCTTTAGGGCTGAGAGCTGCTGGGCATCGGCATTGTGGCTCTGCCCCTGGGACTGACCAGCACCTGTTATGCACAAGACCATGTGGCACTTATCCCTCGGGGGGGGGGGGGGGGGGGCTGGGAGGGGGGAAAACCCTCCTGCATCAGGGTGGTGAGAGACGTAATTTGATTTTGTGATGAAATAGGACCATAATTATTAATTAGTGCCTCTCCTGGTGAGCTGCTCGCACCCTGCAAGCAGTGTGACAGGCTCCCACCTGGAAGTGCCCTGTGCTGGAAGTGCTTTCAGACACGCACAGCAGCTGGGGCTCGGACCATCTCAGCCCAAACCCAGCAGCTCCATTCCCACATCCCTCCTGTCATCATTACAAGGACAAAAAGAAAAAGGAGCAGCTTTTTTTTTTTTCTTTTCCCCTGTAAGCTGCAGAAGCATGAAGAAAGTGTAAAGCCCATGCTCTCGCCCACCGCCATCCGAACCACCCCCGGAGAGAAGGAATCTGTTATTTTAAGGGAATGTGAAATATCCTGGCAAAGGCATCTCCTGGGAGAAAGCGCAGCCGAGAAGCAGGAGGGAGCAGAGCATCCGACGGTGTGTTCTCGGAGCGGATGCCGAATGCCATCTGCTGTGCTGTGCTGCAGAGCCCGGGGGAGCCTGAGCGGCGGGTGATGCTCGGTCACGGACGGGAGAGAGGTTTGGAGGCAGCGGCTCCTCCGCCCTCGCAGGGCGAGAGGCGCCCGATGGGCTGCAAGCCTGGAAACAGCGCCAGCTCGCTGTGTTTTCTGATGGAGGGGCTGCAAGAATATTTCCCGACCACCTCCCTCTGTGCTGCAGGTTGGGAGAGCCGGGCTTGGGACAGTGGGGTCGGTGCTGTCCACCCTGCCCACCCCTAGGCCTTGTTGTAGCAGGAGTGAGACACTCCCGACCCACAGGCTCAGGCACCAGGAGCAGCCTCAGCTGCCCTGGAACTTGCTCTGGCTCTGTGTGAAAGGGATTCCCAAGGGCTGGGGGGCTGAGTGGGTCTCAGAGCCCGTTTGGGAGTCAGAGCCAGGTTGGCCTTTCAGACTGAAGCCAGCAGAACTCCTAAAGCCCTCGGAGCCAGCGGCAAGGTGACACCTTTGGGAAGTGCAAGCCTCTGCTTCACATCCTTCCTCTGCCAGCTTGGAGGTGGCACTGGAAGTCTTCCAGGAGAGCCTTTGCCCCTGCTGGGCTGTCCCCTGGGTGGTGTTACATTCTATTCCATAGAATCATAGAATATTCTGAGTTGGAAGGGACATACATGGATCATCGAAATCCCACTCCTGACCCTGCACATGACAGAATCACGCCATAAGCTGTCCTGGAAGTTACCCTCTAGGCTATTTTGCAGCCTATCCCACAAACTGTCCTGCAAACTGGATAATCCCAGAGGTTAATCCCTTGGATTATTCCATAGGCTGTCCCCATGGCTATTCTGACATGGGCACAGCTTCTCCCACTGCAACAGCCCTTCCACGTCAACCCCACTGCTTCTGTACATCAGTCACGACTTTGGTGACCCATCCCTTCATACCCTGCTCTGCCTTAATCCTGTTTTACCTGAGTGACTTGGTTGACCTTGCTAAGCAGCAGATACCCGGGGGAGATGGCCAGGAGGACAAAAATGCAGCCATTTAGAAAGAGGCATCCAGAGCACTCACACTGGGAGATGCACATGGGGCTTTTGGTCTTGCAGAGGAGGGGGCTGAGATCTCCCCCTGCGATGATCCACTCCTGGAGTGGTCAGACAAGGTCACTGGTGCACTGAAGGATTTGACCACACACCACTGGGACATCTAATGATCAGTCCCACACTGCTGAGCATCTACCTTTTGATTTCTATTTTAAAAAGCAACCAGCTTCTCCAGCCAGCAAAAAAGACAGGCTCTAAAATCCAAGTGATGACCCCGGTCCTGCCTCTCCATCCTTCTTGTCCTATCTACTCTCCCTGTGTATTTAAAATAGTGTTCCTTAATCTCCAGCACACACACACCCCTCCCCTTAATTACATTAATATTTGTTGAAAAAATTGCTTTGCTGTAAAATTGCTGACTATTGTGCTTTTCAAGAACTTTTCACGTAGAAGGGAATCTACCAAAGCTGAGCTCCCAGAAATTACAACAAAAGCCTGATGCAATTGAAGGCACAGTTCAAGTCCATGCCTGAAAGACAGTATTCATCAAAGAGGATGTGCAGTTCCCTGAGATAACTGCCTGCCTGTAGTTGGTTTAACCTTCCCAAATCTCCTTATTTCCTTTATACACTGTGCAATGTGGGGCAGAAACGACTGGGAAGCACTGTCCTATCTCATCAAATCCTTGAACAGTTCATCAGCTGGGCCAAATCCAGGCAACACAGCGCCAGACAACGATTATCCAGCATTTGCCTTTTACAGGAGTGTTTTGCCCAGCTCAGGGCAGCACCAGGTTGTTTTCCCCCCGACCACGGGCGGCACATCAAGGGTTGCACAGCTCTGCTTTGCCTTCCCTGCTAAGCTGTTTACTGAGGCCAACACACACCTCTCTGTACACTCAAACCTTGAAAGTAGGTGTGCCTTTTGGAGAGCTGTGGGGCTTGAGCCTTTGGCCCAGCGACCTGGCAGTGCCCCAGCCAGATGTCACTCCCAAAGACTGAAAAAGGCGCCTCTGTCTCCCGGTCCTGGCGCCTGCTCCATGTCTGTGGTTCAGAGGCAGCTTTATTAGGGTTTCCAAGGTGTAACCAGAGGATATTCAGACTACACATGGTTTGCCCTCAGACTCGCTGCTGTCGAGGCACAAAGCACCCACGCTGGCTTTGTGTGGGTTGAGATCTCCCCGTGCTGCAAACCCTGCTCAAAGGGAGAGGGAAAAGCTTCAGGGATCAAAAGGGCTGGCCAAGCCACTCTCCATGTGGGTCTGGGATGGGACAGCACCATTCCTGTCCCCTCCCATCCCTGCCTGCAGCTGCAACGATGCAGAAGAGACAGAGGCAATGAGCCATGGAGGACGAGGTGGGGCAGCACCACAGACTGCCAGCCTTCATAGTCCCTCCAAGGATCTGCCCTCATCAGACATGTCTCAAGGTAGCAACATCCTTATGCAATAGTCTCCCCAAATCTTTCCTTTCCCCAAAGCATTCCTATCAATCCCACTCACCTATTTACAGCCATGGCATGGGGTTTCCCAGACTTGCTTCTCCAGTCCTGAAGCCGCTGTGCTCACATGGTGGCTCCCCCAGCCTCTCTAAAACCTGTTTTTCCTGCAGCACTCAAGAAATTAGTTTCCCCTTGCAGCCTGCTGTGAGCACATCCAAACCTGGGAAGTGCAGGGCAGTGATCTTCAAAGGGATTGAGATAGGGGAAAAACAGCAAGATAATTTAAACCTTTCAGTGAAAGATCTCCTGTTCAGTTTTTCTCAGAGAAATGCATTCCCACATGTCATTGCTGAACCCTCTTCTCTCAGTCCCTGCTGAGCTGTGACTCGCCCTCCGGGATGAAGTGAGGCATCTGGGTGCCCTTCCTGCCCCTGCCCTGTGCCCTGGGAGGCTGCAGGGCTGGACACAGCACCCAACAGCTCACCCCACCTAGAAGGGCAGGGAGAGAAAACCCTGGGGTTTGTGCAAAGCAATGAAAGTACCTAGGTGCCCTTGGAGGGGGTTGATTAGGGTCTAAGGTTGTGTTTGGAAATGCCTCCTGGGCCACTGTGACCGGCAAGATGCAGCCTGGTCCCAGGAGGTGATGGGCAGCTGGAGTGTGACTCAGGCCAGGTATTTTAAGGACAGTGATATATTTTCAACGAAGACTGCCTAGAATTAAAAACAGAGAATTTTTAAAATTAACTTTTTTCCTTACCTGCTCCATATCTCAGCCTTCCAGGTGCTTCCTCTGCCCACTAATCCCTTCTCTTGCACATCCCCTCCTTCAGCTGCAGGTTTGTCCCTCTCTACGTTCCCACAGGGCCTTGTCCTACTGCTTTACCTCCCTCAAACCTGCCAAAACACTGGATTGCCCCTGTACCTGGGAAGGTTTCCCCTTCACTCCCACAGCTCCTCTTCCTCTCCCTATTTTGCTCAGTCTTATCTCCCTCCTTTTACCATCTTTGGTGTTTTGCCATTTTTATTTCTGGATGTTTCTCCCCCACACACCTGAAGTCCTGCAGACTTTCTGCAGGAATTAACTGCCCTTGGAGTTTTCTCTGTTAACAGCTAAAGGTTTGCTGTGGCAGTGTGAGCTCCTCCACGCAGAGCACAGCTGACCCTTCCAGCCCAGCTCTCACTCCTTTCCATAAGCCTATGGAAAGAATATTCCTTGCTGCATACGGAAATTTTAGCTCACTTCTTTGCACAATTTTTTTCGTACACTGCCAGGTTTCCACAGGACCAGCCCTGGAAACGATCATATTGAATGTTAATTAGAGAACGAGTGATTATTAACCTCGAGACCTTTGTATGATTTGTCCATGTGGGCCTTTATATCATCTGCCCCTGGAAGCCCGTGTTTGGCCCTTCACCACGCAGCACCTCAGCTCTCCACATCACTCTTGGCTCCAGCCCCATTTCTGGGACTTGTTGCTCGCCCCAGCCCCATTCCCAGTCCACACAGTACAGCTGCAATCACCTGGTTTCCATGGCAACGCCCCGGGAACGTGGGTCAGAAGAGAGCTGTGACATCTCCTGACGCGGCAGGTCCGGGCACCAGGGTGCAGGTCCGGAGCTCTGTGGGCGGGAGACGTCGTGTTACTCACCCAGGAGGCAGCTTTGCTCTCTAATCCAGCAGTGTTGGCCACCTCGGTGACAATGCTGCCTTTATTCTCTTTACAATTGTTGTTAAAATTCGGGTACCAGTAGTTCTCTCATGTCTCAACGCTCAGACGTACCAGTTAATAGGCTCAGATCTTGGAAAAGTGCAGCAAACCCTGCTGACTCACAAAAACCTGTCCACGTGTGCAGTGCTGGCTTGGAGAAGAAGAGCAGACTCAAGCCACGGACAATCCTTTATTTCACTTTGGGAAAGCACGTGTCCAATACAGCATCTGACATGTCAAGACATTTCTTGACTTTTCTCTGTTGAGGAAAAAAACCTTCTTTCTCCTGCTGCATGTTAGAAACTTTATTAATAAACCTGTTTTCTGAAGCACTTACAATACCTGGCAGGTCCCAGGTTGATTTCCTGAGGGTCTCCCAGTGGTGCAAGGCCACTGCCTTTCCCTGCTGGGTTGCAGAAGCAGCTCAGCCTCCACAAGTGTTCCCTTTCACTGCAGCACCAGGTCCTTGGCACAGCCTGATTTCACTAAGAGCACTTTGCATCACCTCCCAGGTGACCCCTTTCCCCCTTCCAGGAGCACACAGGACCTCAGGAATCTCCATGCCCCATGCCATGGTGTGGTGTGCTGCCAGCTGCCTATGGAGAGCTTTGGCTGCCCTCTGTCCCATTGCCACCTCTCTTCTTGATTTTCAGCCTCCCTTCCCTCTCTGCTTTCCATTTTCTACCTCTTCCCTTTGTTTCTCACTCCACTCCCATCTCCTCAAGCCTCTGTTCCCAGGCCTTCATTTAAAGTTTGAAGAGAGCCAAGTGTACCTTGTGCCTCTCAGTCTCGCCCCAGGCACTGCTGCAGGATGTGGAGCTCCCAAGGCAAAACACACACACACACAAACACACAGACACAGACACACAGACACACACACGGGCCCTAACTAACTGCTAACGACCCCGCTGCATCCCTGGAGTGGAGCTTCTGGGAAAGCCCAGCTGGGAAAGCTGTGTTTTCATAAGGTTATGGAAGAAATTAGGAGACCCAACTGGAATTTTCAAGACCTGATGGGGGAAAAAAAATAAACGAAATTAAGTGTGCCTGGAGTCACCCACTAGATCATGCAGAGGGATGACAGCCAAGAAGTGGAAAAATCAATTCCCCCTACGGGGCAAGGTTGGCTCTTGCTCTTGGCAGGAAAGCCTGAGCGGGGGCTGCAGCCCATGATCCCAAACGGGAGGGAAGGGATATGTGGCTCGACTTGAAGAAAACTGCCTGGCATTTTATGTGGTGCAGGAAAGTGAAGTTCCTTCAGATGCCTGTTTTGGGAGACTGCCATCTGAGCAGCTCAGGGCTGTGCAGTGACTCACTGTAAATCAGCTATTCCATCTCTCTGACAAGCAGACCTCAGACACCCTGAAGTCTTGGCAAGCTGAAGATTAAGGGTTGCTAATACCGGTTCCAGCCTGATGTAATCTGTCTCACAGTCCACAGATGTGGGGCCTGGGGGACAGGGGTGTCCCTCTCGTGCCTTCTGACACGGGCAGAGCAGGAGGGAATCATTGCTGCATCCCTGACTCATCCCCGGGTGCCTCCTTGTCTGCACGCTGACGATCACCCCCTCCCACAACAGGAACCACCATCACATCAGCAGGAACGTCTGTGAAATGTTTCACTACTCGGGGTTGGGAAATTGCACCTCAACTGCATCACACCCACATCCCATAAACATCAGAGCAGAGCCATGTGAATTCCTGGGGGGGGGGGGTCAGCAGAGAGGAACTTTGAACGGTTCTCTGCAGTACATTAAAAATTGGACCTTCTATGTTAACATTATTTTTAAAATACCAGTCTTCATGAATAGCTTGATAATATCTCAAATACGTAACATTTTTACATAATGTATGTATTTTCTTGTATTTGTTCTGTTTGCACAGTGGTGTTTCCATTTACAGGCAGAAGCACATTTTCTCAATAAAAGTCGCTTTTGGGGGGGGAGGCCAAAAAAACCCCCACAGACTCTGTGTGAAAAAAATGTCAAAAGCCTCCTGTAGCACTGAAAGTGTCTGATCTGCTCCACCAGAACACTGAAGGCAGCATGAAATGGGCAAATTTTTAACTATTCTTGCCATTCCCAAAACTACGTTGAGTATTTCTTTCCCTGGGAGCACTACCCAGACAATCACCCATCACAGGCCTCTCCAGAGCATTCTCATCATCTCCAAAAATCACAAGTCACAACCAAAGAAACTCAACAGATTGGATGAGAAATCATTAGTGCCTTCTTTCAGGTAACACATTTGTGGCTCTTCTTTTTGCTTGTCTCCTATTTCCTGAGCCTGACTGTTCATCCATGTCAGGTACATAAGCTTTCCTCTGGAACTCTGAAAGCCAGAAACTCTCACTGAGGAAAATTGAACCGAGATTTTCGTGCAATAAGACAATCCAATTTCCTGAGGAAACAGAGAACATCATGAATTAATGGTATGGTCAGGAGAGAGGGCAGCGCTGAAGTAACATAGCAAATAAAATGGAAACAGCTTATGGGGGGAGGGAGAGCCTTGTACAAAACCTGAATTTAACTTTTTTTCTTTTTAAACACTTTTCACTATGATTTCTCCAGCCTCCATTTGATTGAACATGGCCCAAGTTTTCACCACAGTGCTGGGTCTCAACCCTTATCTCCCCTCCTCTCCTGCACCCTCCTTTTCTTAGAGGTGCCCCCAGGCAAACCTTTTAGTGAGAAGCTTCTCCCACAGGGGCTTTGTTAGTGGTTGGATCCTCTCTGGTCACACTCCAACACAGCTGAAGCCATGTCTCCTTCCTAGTCCTTCTTCCTCCCTTCCTTCTTTCTTCCTTTCTTCTTTCTTTTTCCTTCTTCTTTGAATGGATTCACCCGGATTTTTTTAAATCCTATCCTGCCACCTTCAGCTGCTTCCACACAACCTGGACACTGGATGTGAAGGTTTCCCCCCCTCCTTGGATCTCTCCCTCTGTCCAAGTGTTTGAAGAAAATGAACTGTTGGCTCCCAGCCCCTGCCTAAAAGCTTCCTGTCTGCAGCAAACAAGTTTTCAGACAAGAAACTGTGATCAAGAACATACAGAAATAAACACAGAGAAATAAAGTAAAAAACCAGGAGCCCTCCACTAAAAAGGGCACAGCGTTGTGTGCAGCTTGTCTCTCCAACCCCACACCTTTTCCCTGCACTGTGACTCTTTGTTTCCCTCCTGCTGCTCTTACATCACCACCACCTCCTCTGTTCCCCACTCTCTGCCTCAGTGCCTTCACCTGCCACGGCTGAAGGGGCTCCACGTTCTTCCCCCAGCCCCACTTCATCCACAGGGTGACACCTCCCTGCAATTTGCCATCCAGCCCCCCAGCCAGCAGTACATCCTCCTGCCCAAGGCACGGCAGCAGAGCCACGGAGCTGGAATCACTCACCAACAAAGCAGGATCCCTGCAGACACACCGAGCCCTGCTTGCTTTGGAGCCTGACCCTCGCGCCAGGGGGAGAGGGCCAAAGGCAACAGACCACTTTGTTTCACTTAATAAAACAGTGCTTTTGGCCTGATTTCCTTCTGCATGCCCCTCTCCCCTCCTCCCACCCAAACACTCCACGTTCCCAGAGCGAGCCACTGAGACTGGAGCTGTGTTTGAGGAAGAGGAGCTGCTCTTCAGCAGGTGCCTGGTTTGTGTGTCCACGTCTGTGTGCACATTCCGTGTCTGTGAGAGGCTCTATAAAGCTTTAAGGCATGACATGCACTATGAACATGTTTCCCTCCCTCTCTCCAAACACACACACACCCCCCTCTGAGACATGTGGTGGCTCCATGAATTAAATATTGCTGGTGTGCTACAGCATCATATTGCAACAAACACCACCATTACTTGCTGTCTCTGCATTGCTGAACATTAATTTTATGAATTTCCGCTGAGTCCTCCATGAGGATGCTCAAAAATCCTACAAGATTAGCACATCCCAACACTACAGTACTGCTCCTCATGCTTTTGGAGTCCAGTTTCTCCCCAGTGCTGCCACTGCTGCTCCCCAGGTGCATCTGCCCTGTGTTTCTTTTGCCAGGATCCCTAGAGAGCCTTCAGCAACCAGCTTTGCTTCTCATTCTAAAGGTTTAAACTCAGTAGAGTCCTCCCAAGACACAAAATCCATCATCAAGGATCACTTTGTGAAAGCATCCTGCCCTTGGCATCCCAGCCCAGCACATTCTCCCCGGGAGCATCAGCTGAGCAGGCA
Organism: Neopelma chrysocephalum; assembly: GCF_003984885.1. Lineage (NCBI taxonomy): Eukaryota > Metazoa > Chordata > Aves > Passeriformes > Pipridae > Neopelma > Neopelma chrysocephalum. The sequence continues at coordinate 13,945,252 of NW_020897737.1, forward strand.
GCCTGGATGCCAGGCAGAGCCCAGCAAAGGCTGCCTGCTCCAAAACGATCCAGGATTTGACTCTGGGTGAATCAAATTGTAATTCACAAGGCAATTAATTGGACAAACTTGCTTGAAAACAGATTCACGCCACAGAATACTAAACTTGCTGGGAAGTCACGCAGCATTAGATCTTTTTTTTTTTTGGCTTAAAAAAAAAAATCAGACTACCGAGGCAGTTTATCATGGTGTTGTTTGTTGTTGTTTTTCCCAGCAGAACCCATTTATGAGGGCAATTTCAACTGTGCTTGAACAACAGAGACGGTAAAAACAACTTACAGAAGGCAGCTCCTGATGTTTCCAGGGATGCATAAGGTAACTCTACTACAGCTGCTAATCATCCATTTTGACTGCTTTTATGGGTCTGGGAAGTCTGAAAAAATTGTGCATAGGAACCAGTCTGCATTTCAGAACAACATTTCCTTTCTGATGACACACAGGAATGACATTTAAACGCTGCTTTGACAGATGCATTATTTTATTAGATGATTTCAAGCAGGACAAACACAGGAGCTTTGTTTTCCCTGTTACTGTAAGGCTTACATCATCTGAAACATTTCTACTGAGAGGTCTCATTTCAAATGACAGGGAAAATTGTTCTGAGAACTGCATGTGTTAGTTCTGCCTCAGATGCTCAGGTAATTTCATCCATTCCAGCACAATTTCTAGGTGCTTTGCCGGAGAGGGATTTCATCCTCCTCAAAAGATTATTTGCTGACGTCTGGGATAAGTTTAGAGTCTCATCATTTGCCTGACAGGGAATTGTATGCCAATTTATTTTGTCTAATCTAATACAGGTATCACTCCTAAACCAACCATTCTCAGGCTTCTCTGCCTGCACCCTGGATTTGTCAGTCCACCCAGTTCTGCCTTTTTGGGCTGGTGACCCCTGTTTTGAGAACTGCCACTGTAAAAATCAGAGCAAGGAAATCAGAAGGTTCTATTTTACTCTATTTTCAGCCACCTTTTTGGCAGGCAGACACGTGAAACAGCTGTGGTAGTGGATTTCCCTTGGTGCCAAGCAAGCGAGCAAAATTTGGAAGAGAGAATACGCTTTTGATATTTTTTTGTGACCTCTCAGGTTCTTTGTTACCACACTTTCTTCCTGCCATGTACCATGAAAGCTGAAGCCAGAGGAAAATGGAGAAGCAGCTTTATAAAGACTTCTAACAGTGACGGCTAAATTGAATCCCAATGTTACCTACTGGTATAAAACTAAACCTGCAGACTGTGCCACAGAACGACACAACATTCAGCTGTTTCCAACCAGATGATCAGAGCAATTTAAGAATAAGACTCAGAACCTGCTGTACTTATTAAGCTGAAGCCTCATGTGGCCTGTGGTGAAATTGGGTGACTCAGACTCGAATATAATACTCCGTCCTTGCAGCAGAAATAACATCATTGTGTTGGTAGAAAAATTCAGAAGAAACTCACTCCTTCCAAAAGTTTTGCCTGTATGTAATTTAGCTGTGATGGGCTGCCCACACTGTATCACAAAAAGAGGTGAGAACTCAGAAATTGCTGATCACTTTGTTTCAGCACGTGAACTCAGGCTGCTGCTTCGAGTTCTGGCCTCAACACAAGAAGCTGCCGCTGGTTTCTGAACAACCTGAGAAATTCAGAGCACCTGTTTAGGATTTAGGTAGCGGATAAACTGAAAATAACTCCAGCCTTGTAACAGCATTCCAGTGCTTATACTTACACGGCAGTACAGGTGAAGTCAGTTTAGTGTCCCCCTCTGCTGAAACAAACAACTGGACCAAAGGGAACATTGTGGAAAAGAGGGTAAATATCTGACAGCTGTAAGAGAGAGGGGGGAGATAAACCCTAAGTACAGCATCAAAAGAGACTTTGGACACATTTTTGTAGCTGATCTCCTACTGCAGGAGATGAGCAGGTTCTTGGAACATGCCTGAAGAAAGTTTGGCTTTTGTATTCGCAATTTACCAGCTGTGAATGTTTCACTGTAGCCAAAGGGTAACTGGTACACAGCGGAAACACAAAGGATAAAAAGTAAAAACAAACCCCACGCACCAACTAATTATCTCCTCATTCCAAACTGGAAACTAACCAAAAGGAGGGAGAAAAAGAAGGAAACAACTAACATTTTGTAACAAGACAGTTTATTAAACTCAGGCAGTGAGACACAAAACACAAGGTTAAGGTCATTGGGCACGAGACTGAAGCACGCCAGCAGCTCAATCTTCCCCTTCCCTCTCTCCAGCTGCAGAGATGACAGTCAGATTTTTAACTCAGCATGTCAGCAAATGTAATTCAAGGTTCCCAGAGCCCCAGAGGACACAGACACAGCCCCCCCAGCGGGGTCTGCAGTCCCTCCCCAGGCACGGCAGGACGTGTCCCTACCATCATGTGGCTGCTTCAGCAGAGAGCAAAACAAAATCAAACCAGACTTGCTCTAAGGTGAAAGTGATGTAGGTCAGCAACCAGAATATCCTGTCAGAGGTTGGGACAAATCATGAAATAATCTAATCTAATTATTAATTTAATATACAGGCCACAAAATTTCATTCAGACCATAAAACACCACCATTACTGACTCTGGGCCTCATCATTTGATGGAATTGTGAACAACCTTCCCCAAAATAATTCCGTATGAAAACCAGCAGCCTCCAACAGCTCTAAACATCCTCTGACTTCATTTACACCATCTTACACCTGGCCTAGTTTTCAGCAGCACTTCTCATACAAACATAGGTCACTGGAGAAACCTACCAGCAGCAATCCAACAGATTCCCAAGCCTAAACACGAGGAGGTCAGCCAAAGGCAGAGGCAGCACAACATTGGCACAAACATACTGGTGGATCCCAGTTGTTATTCTAAGGATATTATGCCAGAAGCAAACACAATAACCTCCTGAAATGGATAGTAGAATCCCTCCTGGAATTTCCTGACTGACAAAACACTGAGGAGTAGGTCTATCTTAGTGCATGCAGTGGGTTAGCAGTTTAACTTACAGGCAAAAGGAGTCTCAAAGCAACCTGTGAACACAGCACCACCTTCCCTCCTATTTATTTTTCTTTTTCCCACCCTATATAAACCCTTCCTACACACAGTGGGGACAAACCTTCACTGACATGTATTTGGCAACAGCTGGAGTGTTCCCAAAGGTCCAAAGACCCGCTGGAGGCTCCTGCTCCCAATCAGGCAGAAAAAAAATGGGACTCTGGTCTCCCTTCTTTTATAAGGCATTCCAGCTATTATTTGTCTATTCCTGGAAGGCCCTTCAGGCACATTTAGATCAGAAATTCTGTATCCAGAAATTGTTTTCCTTTCCAATCAGTTTTTCCCCATCATGTCTGTTGTTTGGACATTTTATCTCAGGCAGAGGCACACAAACCCCATCAGACATCCTAACAGAATCAAAACAACAAACACTCAAGGAGATTAGAGAAAGAGAGAAAGGGTGAAGCTTTTCAATTTCAATTCCATATATACTGAAGAGCAAGCCAAGCAGACAACAAAAAAAGTCACCTTAAAACTACGTGTCAAGGTGGACTCAGGCAAGTATCTCCTTCCCTGCTACACCAAAGCAAGCAGAATATACCCATCTGATTGGCCTGGCCGGTAGCCCTGCACACGCCATGCGGGTCCCCGCTCGGCTCGGGGGCTGCTGCAGGCGCTGCGCGGGACGCCGCGCCGGCCCAGCCTCCGCGCCGCGCGCGGTCCGCGCGCGCGGTTTTGGACCCCAGGCAAGGCCGCGGCAGGAGAAAGGAGAGAGAGGGGGAGCCTTGCCAGCGAGTACTGCACCCCCGTGGAAGATGAGAGCACAGCTTCGGAGCACACAGAGGTTTGCCGTTCCAGGTTTGGGGAGGGAGGGAGAGGGGGAGGGGGACGGCGCAGAGGGAAGGGTGTTGAGCTGGCCATGGGGGTCCTTCGACTGGCGGGTGGGAGAGCAGGGCTGTCCCGTATGAAACATCACATCACATGTGAGCAATGCGCCTGGAATTTGTGGTAACACAGTGGAGGAAGGATAAGGTCTGGGTGGACAGTGGGTTCTTTGATTGATGGGGGTCCCGGCCAGGCTGGGGCCTTGTAAGGTACCTCAGCCTTGGACAGGTACGGGGGCCAGAACGGTTGGTCGGTTTGTTTGTTTGTTTGTCTATTTATTTCTTTCGTTTTGGCTCTCCTGCGGCTACTGCCCAGGTTCGGCATGTTCTGGATATATTTGCTTTGCTCTGTTACAGCCTGAAAGAGTGGGCAGGACAAAGGGTTGTTACTGGAAATAAAAGACTTGCCCAAATCGTTCTAACAGGAACGTAGCCTATGTACCCCTGTGTGGTTGCGAGCTATGCTGGCGAGGGTTCATGCCTTCGGTAGGGTCACCCATGCCAGACAGGTCAAAACCATAGGACCAGATACACTACATTCTTGGGCAGGATGAGCTCATTAGCCTTCTGGCAGTCATCCTAGGAGAAGGACAACTCTCATCCCAAACCCGGGCAGATGGAGCTCGCTTAGCCCTGGAAGGCCATCCATCTCAGAGAAGGTCACTCTAATCAAACCTACGTCCTGAGGACCTCGCTGCCACCGTCCAAGCTTGCTTGGCCCTGGCAGATGAACCTCAGGATTAAAGGGTGGGTTCAGTTCCGCGCATACTGCATCTCACCTAAAAAATCCATTGCGCAGGCTTGAAGGCTTTACCCACATGCAAAAAGTCCTGCAGCGACGGGCGAGGGTCGAAACGGTAGGTGAAAGGTGCACTGGGAGCCGCAGACTCAACCCTGCATGCAGGCGGTTCAGGATATTGGTCATTTGAGACTGACGGAGATGAGAGTCTCTTGGGGCAGCACCCTGAACGACCAAGCAGCCTTTTCAAGGACAGCACTGCTTGCTCCACTCGGAGAGGGGCCTAGAAAAGGTGGCCTAAACAAAGCTCATCTCCACCTTCACCCGGTTGGTTAACCGCAGACCGACGGGCATCTTCTTCCAATGCGGTCGCACAAAGAGCAAAAAACAAAGGCATGCACCTGCCTCCAAAGGTGTACTCAAATTAACTCTAGCATGTTGGAACATCAGAACCATGCTCGACTCTGCCAATAGTGGACGTCCTGAGCGACGTTCTGCCCTAATTGCCCATGAACTGGCTCGTCTCAACATCGACATTGCTGCTCTCAGTGAAGTTCGCCTTCACGAGGAAGGCAGCCTCAGAGAACATGGTGCCGGTTACACACTCTTTTGGTCAGGTAAGCCCAGAACCGAAAAACATCTCTCAGGTGTCGGCTTCATGATCAAAAACTCCATTGTCCCTAAACTCGAAAATCTGCCGACAGGTCACTCTGACCGCATTATCTCCCTACGCCTTCCACTAAACAACAACCAACACGTTGTCATCTTCAGTATATATGCCCCAACTCTCCAAGCTGACCCTGCTGAAAAAGATAAATTTTACACTGACCTGCGCTGTCTTACCCAAAAGGTGCCCGCAGATGATAAGATCATTATCCTTGGTGATTTCAACGCCAGAGTAGGTAAGAATTTTGAAGCCTGGAAAGGAGTATTAGGCAAGCATGGTGTTGGAAACTGCAACGATAATGGTCGACTTCTGCTAGAATTCTGTGCAGAGCAACAGTTCACCATCACCAATACTATCTTTCAGCAGAAAAATAGTCTGAAGACAACCTGGATGCACCCCAGGTCTAAGCATTGGCACCTCATTGATTATGTCTTGGTGCGACGGAGAGATGTCCGCAATGTCCTCCATACCCGCGTGATGCCCAGCGCAGAATGTCAAACAGACCATCGGCTTGTGCGCTGTAAACTCAACCTTTATCTCAAATTCAAACCCAAGAGGGGCAGTATCCCAAGGAGAAGACTCCAAGTTAACGATCTCCAATCAGCCACAGTAAGAGAAAGATTCCAGGCAAACCTTCAAACTAAGCTTGATAACCATTCCACAGATTCTGCAGTTTCCTCTCCTGAAACAATTTGGCAGCATATTAAAAGTAGCATCCTCCAATCCTCTGAAGAATCCTTAGGGTTCTCCCTCAAGAAGAACAAGGACTGGTTTGATGAAAATAATCAAGAAATCCAGGAATTGTTGAGGAAGAAGAGAACTGCCCACCAAGCACACCTTGCACTGCCATCCTGTCACGCTAGAAAAACAGCCTTTCGTCTTGCTTGCAGCAAGCTCCAACAGAAACTCCGTGACATCCAGAACAAATGGTGGACCGATCTAGCTGCAAAAACTCAACTATGTGCAGATACAGGGGATCACAAAGGATTCTATGAGGCCCTGAAAACAGCATACGGGCCTACATACCAAGTCCAAAGCCCACTACTCAGTGCAGATGGTCAAACGCTTCTGACAGATCAAACCTCCATTCTGAATAGATGGTCTGAACACTTTCAGACTCTTTTCAGTACCAACCGTGTAGTACAAGACCCAGCAATTCAGTCCATCACACAACAACCGGTGAAATACGAATTGGATACTGCCCCCACTCTAGGAGAAATCCTCAAGGCCATACAGCAGGTGAAAATCGGCAAGGCAGCTGGGGTTGATGGAATCCCACCTGAAGTCTGGAAACATGGGGGCCTTGCACTCCATGCTAAATTTCATGAGCTTGTGGTGCGCTGTTGGGAACTAGGCGAACTACCATCAGACCTTCGTGATGCAGTCATCATCACCTTGTATAAGAAGAAAGGTACTAAATCAGACTGCTCAAACTACCGTGGTATTACTCTGCTCTCCATTGCTGGCAAAATCTTGGCAAGAATACTCCTGAACAGACTAATACCCGCTATAGCAGAAGAAATTCTACCTGAAAGTCAGTGTGGCTTCAGAGCCAACAGGAGCACCACAGACATGATATTTGTTCTCAGACAACTGCAAGAGAAGTGTAGGGAACAGAACAAAGGTCTCTATGTAACCTTTGTCGACCTCACCAAGGCTTTCGATACTGTGAGCAGAAAAGGTCTTTGGCAGATTTTGGAACGTTTAGGTTGTCCCCCCAAGTTCCTTAAAATGATCATCTCACTTCATGAGGATCAGCACGGCCAAGTCAGATATGGCAACACACTTTCTGAGCCCTTTCTAATAAAGAATGGTGTGAAACAAGGCTGCGTTCTCGCTCCTACCCTATTCACAGTCTTTTTCAGTATGATGCTCCAAAGGGCCACGGCAGACCTCGATGATCAGGACGGTATCTACATACGATATCGTACTGATGGAAGCCTATTCAACCTAAGGCGACTGAAGGCCCATACTAAGACCCTTAACCATCTTGTCCGGGAGCTACTCTATGCTGATGACGCCGCCCTTGTTGCCCACACAGAAGCAGCTCTGCAGCGTTTAACATCCTGCTTTGCAGAGGCTGCTGAGCTCTTTGGGCTGGAAGTCAGCTTAAAGAAGACAGAAGTTCTCCATCAGCCTGCACCTCAGGAAGTCCCCCACCATCCCCACATCACCATCGGCCAGTCAGAACTCAATTCAGTCCAACAGTTTAATTACCTAGGCAGCCTCATCTCCTCAGATGGTAAGATTGATGGGGAGATAGACAATAGGTTAGCGAAGGCATATAGTGCTTTTGGAAAACTCCATAAACGAGTATGGCGTAATAAACACTTGAAGAAAAGCACCAAGATCAGTGTTTACAGAGCCATAGTGTTGTCTACTCTTTTATATGGTTCCGAATCATGGGTCATCTACCGCCACCACCTGCGTCTCCTAGAACGCTTCCATCAACGCTGCCTCCGTACAATCCTTAACATCCATTGGTCAGACTATGTGACCAATACATCTGTTCTTGAACAGGCAGCAATTACGAGTATTGAGGCCATGTTGCTGAGAACGCAACTGCGATGGGCAGGGCACATCTCTAGGATGAAGGACCACCGCCTCCCTAAGATCCTGCTCTATGGTGAACTTGCCACTGGCTGCCGCAAGAGAGGAGCTCCAAAGAAAAGATACAAGGACTCCCTGAAGCAACAACTCAGCCTTGGGCATATTGATCACCATAACTGGTCCACTCTGGCCTCTAATCGGGAGGCCTGGAGACAGACCATTTATAACGCTGCTGATGCTTTTGAGAAGGCACGCAGGATCACTCTTGAGGAGAAAAGACAACGCAGAAAGAATCGAACCTTGCAGAATATACCATCTAAGGAGTCTTTCTGCTGTGTCTTTTGCAACCGGACCTGCCTTTCTCGTATTGGCCTTTTCAGCCACCAACGCGCTTGCATGAAAAATGGGTAGAGCCCTTCCCAAATCTTCGTTCGCGAAGCCTAGCCATGATATGATACCCATCTGATGCAGCTGATTGGAAATACTGATGTTGTACAAGCCACAATTCCAAAAAATGAAAATAAATAAATTACGTGTTGAAATTAAGAAGGGCACTGATTTTAAAACAAAAGGTTCCAATTTGTTCTCCCAATGAGCCATTTTCATTACTCTCACAAGGGACAGAAGCACTGTCCCAGCAGGGATATCTGTCCTTCCAGCCAATAAATGGAGTATTTCTTCATGGAGATGTAAAAGATAAAGTAATCATCACTTCTCATTTTAGAACAGAATCTGTTTTTATTCAACACAGGTTGGTAAAGGATAAAATTCACAATAACCAGCATTAAAAAACAACAAACGAACCCTGCAGTCATATTTAAATTTGGTTGTACCTACTGGTCACTCACATTTCTACACACACAACTTCTGTCAGTCTTGCTCATTTCCAGATCAATGGATATTGACACCCAATACTAACAGAACACACTGTTGATCCACAACCTGGGGGACATTTAGGGTTTTCAAGAGAGAAAAGCAAATCTTTACCTTTTTGTCCAGCAATTTTGTAGCTGGGAGGAACCAAAATGCTGCAGATTGACATGGAAGGAGACATGGGCAGACTGAGTGTCCCAACTCCTGCCTACAGTGGATGGAAGGAAGGCCTCAGCCCAGCACCTCCAACTTTGTCATTAACCCATACCCCAGTCACTGAAGTGCAAAAGCTATTCAAATAAATAAATAAATAACAGCAGCAGCCCCAACAAGTAAAACCCAAAACACAGTTAAGTATCTTTACAGCCTGTAACTGCAAAATACAACCAAAAGCTTTTTAAACTAAGACCTCAGCCCACAGGGAACAGCTTCTCAAAATCTGAGCGCAGCAGGGTTTGAATTGTTTCAACAAACTAATATAAAGCTCTGCTGGGTCAGTTCACTGTGACAAAAGTCCTTTCAAGTAACATTGCTGCAGAATTCCTTCACATTTAACTGCAGCCCAAAGCCCAAGCACAGCCCAGATTCATGCATTCAGATGTCGAGACCTTTCCCAGTGGTCTGAACAGGTTTACCCAAAATGTGTGAAGTCAACCACTCATCCAGGTAAGTGCAGGGACAGGGCCTACCTACAGTTCCCTCTGCAAGGACTCAATACTTTCCTTAAGGCCCTGTGGCACTGAGGTTTTCCTTCTATCTCTGTTCAGCAAAACAGTTAAAAACGAGCACCTTCTTACAGTGTTCAAGTCAAGCATAAAAATCACGTGTTGAATCAAACCAGTGAAGCGACTCAAAAGACTCAGCAACTACAAAATTACAGCCCTGGAAATCAGGTGTTGTGCCAGCACATGGAACACAACACCAGCAGCTGATGGGGACATTTCTGCAGGACTGTTTTAGAGTGTTCTGTTAATCAAGTGTAAAGGCTGCTGCATTGTGTCACAGAACTCAAGAGCATAGTTCAGAACAAGACATATTCCTAGAGCTTTAATAAATACAGTTAAGGACAACACACGGTTTAAATTATCTAGCCTTTGTGATTTAAGTATAAACACCTCATACAAAAAGGATTTCTTTTCACTTTATACATCTTAAAAAAGAAAAGAATCACAGAAACATCTGTTTGCAAAGCAGCTGTACAAAGAAATTATATGTTCTGAAGACGTTAAACCATCTATTTGCTGGGTAACACTAGTTACTCAAATGTTCTCTTACAAACTACTGCCCACACAGGTAATTTTTCTGATATTTCGGCTCCAAATCTGAAATTCAGAGCCACTGGAAATGAGCCACTTGAGAGAGATTTCTGGATATTAAGGCCCTGATCTGCAACTTCCACGTGCGCACCCCAGCACTGAAATCACAAGTACCCAACAGAGATCCCTGTGGCAAGTGGGCACTGAAGCAGCTCATCTGCTCAAGCCACAAGTGCTGTAAGAAAAAGGACAGCTCACAGTTCACAAGAAACCACTTCTCATTTCAGCCCAGCCTGGCAGACAATTACGTGACGTTTGCACATCCAGTTTATAATGCCCTGAAAATCATTAGAGCCCCCACTGGAAATTCTGACTCATAAGCTGCTTTTTGTTGCTTAGGACTCCTTTTTTTTTTTTTTTGCACAATCCTAACTGAGGACTAACCCTCATCCAGAGATTCTGTGAAAACTGCTAACTGCAGTACACGGCAAGAGCAAATTCCATTTCATTGCCTACCAAAAGGTTGGATGATGTCCTTGGGAAGTACTACTGTAGTTAAAAACTAATAATGCAGTGGGTGGTCACTGTCTGAGCAGCTTCAAAATACTAATAGCAGCACATCTTAATAACCATCTGATATTGTCCTCTGTAAAGAGATGCCCTCAACGTACACAAGATGACATAAGAAACACACACTTCGCTCACTGACACTGGGACAGCCACTGCCAGGCTGGTACAACTTCAACTTCCTTCTGCTCTAGTTTCGCCTTGATTTTTGGCAAAAAACACAGTTTATAAGTTTAATTAAAAACATCCTATCAAAAGAAACAAAAAAGGCACTTGGTATTTCTCTTTGGCTCAGTTGAGGCGTGCTGCTAAAACCTTCCCAAAGTTCCCGTCTCTTCATCTGATGAATAGTTGCCATCCTGAGGTACATACTCATGTGCAAAAATAAAGAGCTTCAGGGATTTACCAGCTGCATTTCTCACGTTGCTTCCAGTAAAGGTGCAAAGTTCTTCATCCAACAGAATCTCTTAAACACAGAATAATACATCCCATGAAGTCTGGATTTCAGGGAAGAGCTCTGACCACTGACACAGTCCTTATTCCAGCTCCGCTCGTGTAGCTCAGTGCTCCTTAAACCTGGGAAAGAACAAACCAGGCAGGAAAGGTTGAGGTGTGAGGCATAACAGCCACCAACTCCAAAGTCCACGATCCATCCCCTGCCATGTGTTTTCTATTCTCTGTCCATTTTACTTCTCCAAAACTGCAAACAAGGGGCTCAATTTAGATTTTGCATCTGCAAGTGTAACCCCACTGATTCAGTGGATTTTTTTTCCCCCCTCCACTCAAACAGCTGTAAATTCAGAGTCACCCTTTTCTTTAAGGGGACCTTTTGGAAAAATGTTCATTTGAAATTATTATTAAACACAGTCCAAGCAATTGAGGGCCTTATTCCCCACCCGCAGGATGAAACCCAGGAAAAAATACACCATAACCAAGAGACTGTGACAGAGGTGTGTTTTCAGATATTTTTAAAAGATGTTCTGAAGAAAACTGTTCATGATTTGAAAACATCAAACTGGGATCATTCTTTTGAAGCAAAATTAACCCAGACATAAATGGACATACATAAACTGTAACATTTGCAGTCTAGGTTATGCATTACAAGGCAAAAGTTGGACTTGATGGTCTTGGAGGTCTTTCCCAACGTTAATAATTATATATGAAAGGATCAGCAACGTGTTTTAAACCATTATTAACAAGCAACAGTAATACATAGCACTTACAGGGTGTGATCTGCATCACACTGAAGCTCCTTCTGAATAAGACGGAGTAAGAGCTGCAAAAACAATCACAGTATCTGTGTTAGTATCTATAAACAGACAAACAAATAAGCAAAGAAACTTATTTCAGGATAAGATGTTCATTATTACTTAAAGAGTTTCTCATTTGAAATACTATCCCATAATGCTTAACTCAGTTTAAAAAAAAAATAAAATAAAAAATTCAAAGATTTACAGATGCTCAATGTTTGGAGGAAGAGTTTTCACAATGAATAGGCAAGAGGAAAATAATGTCCTTTCTGCAACTAAGAGATCAATTTTTTCATAAAAACCAGAATGGTTTTCTGGCAAACACGTAAAGAAACCAGCAGAGGGAACCCAAGACTTCAAGAAAACATGGCAGACAGAAATTTTGGAGCATAAAAGTATTTCAACTGTTATTTGGAAAAACAACTCTGTGTGTGAAAAGCTTTAATCACACAATTAGTCAAGATGAGTCAAGTTTGTGTGCCTGTGCTGGATCAGGAATTTCAAGTGCACCTTAAAAGGACTTCTAAGATAGTACCAGCAAAGTAATTAAAATTGGTGATTCTCACGTACTTGAAAGACAGAAACAGAACTTTTAGGGTTCCTCAGTGTTTCAGGCTACGTTATCCTCAGGCTCTCACTGTTATAAAATAGAAGTTTCTTCACTGTTTTAAGTATTAGTGTTTTAAGAAGTTAAACCTAACATTTTAGAGGTACAGAAGTGGCCAAGAATGACAGAACTGAACACCACGTAAGAGACTAAAGCCCCTCTAGGTTCCCTTGAAGAAATAACATTTGAACACAGGCATCTTCATGCTGTACTGCAAAGGACAGGAAAACCAGAACAAGAGTTACACAAAAAAGGATTTATTACAACAGCCGGGTCAAACCTCTCAAGAACAGAGCTTTGCAAAGGTGTTTTAATCGATTTTGCAAAGAAATGTGGTGTTTTAATTGATTCTGCAAGGAAACCTGGTGTTTTTTTTATTTTCACTTGGTTTTAATCAATAACTATAAAAGAAAAAAACAACCAACAGAGCTTTAGGTCTATTTGGGAGAAGTACAATAAGCTCCAAAACCTCACTCTGCAGCACGAAATACCTAATACTGAAAACAGCACAAACCAGGATTTATCAGGCTGCTGACTACCAATGGGGCAAAATACATCAGCTATTAACTTACCTAATCTATTTACTGAATTTCCAGAGATTTCACATCCTAAATGTGAAAAAATTACTTTAAAATTTTGGTGTTAACTTGAATTTAGAAAAAAAAAAGCCTCAACTGTAACTCAAAGCAAGACTTTCTCGTGTCAGGAAGGAGCAGTCTGACATTCTCAGCATCAGCTCCTGGGAGTGTTTCACAGTCACCCCGCCCTTTCAAGAGCACTTCCACCCAGGATTTCAAAGGAGAGGAGAAGCAGGTGACACTTCAGGACACCTCTGAGGTTGTTCATAGCATGATTCTGGTCTGGGGGAGAACAAAGCAGGTACAGACACCTGCCAGGGGAATCTCTGGAACACACAAAAACGTGACCTACAGCAAGACTGACTTCAAAGGTACAGCAAGACTTGCCTTGCCTCTTTTTGTGCTTTCCTCGGTTCTGAGCAAGTCAGAAACGAAAAAAACCCAACCCAAACCCCTCTTCAGATCTTTCTCTCAAGCACACAGGATTTCAGGAATAAAAAAAGGAAAAAGGATGTGCTTTGAACCAAGCCACCACCACGTGCGTGCTCCACTCCTTTCCCCTAAACATCTGCTCCTGGTTACTGCCAAAAGTTGGGATGCCAGTTTTTCATCTAACCTAATACAGCAGTCTTAGGGCCCATCTGGAAAATGTGATGTATTAACTTTCAACAGCTTTATTATCACGGTGATTTTGGCGATACAGCAACGTAGGAGAACATTTGTTACTGCTTTGCTCAACCTCCTTTCAAGAAAACAGAAGTCCTTCTGCCGTGAGAGGAATCTGAGACAACTTCTAGGTCTGGCCATGAAAGTTTATTTACAACTAAGCCTGCTGGAAGCTGCTCAGCCAGCAATTAACAGCTGTTAATTCCTGTTGCTCAGGAACTGCATCAGACCTAAACCTGCACTTTTGATTAAAATTAGATGAGAATTTCAAAACGAGCAGATTTTCTCTTTAATTGAAAGTTCCCTACACAATGGATGTTTCACAGAAGATGCAGTATTGAAATTGCGAAGGGAAAACTTGCATTTTGGGACAGTTTTGCACAGAGGGAATACACAGCCACTAAATAATATTTGTAGACTTACTAGCAAGGCACATGCATCTGCCACCATGAGCATGTAAAACACGTTGTTCCAACCAGATGGGGAAATAAGACCAGCCAAGAGAGGTCCCAAAGCTGCACCTAAAACACAGTATTGGTGTTGTCAAGCTGTGCAATATAAAATGTACTATATTGAAATATAGTTACTCTGAGTTAGAGTATCAATTTTTCCACCTACTTTAGGTTAGATATCAGGAAATGTTTTTTCCCCCCACAGGGTGACTGGGCACTGGAACAGGCTCCCCAGGAAAGTGGTCACAGCACCAAGCCTGACAGAGTTCAAGAAGTGTTTGGACAATGCTTTCAGGCACATGGTGGGATTTTTGGGGTGCCCTGCATAGGGTCAGGACTTGGACTCTGGGATCCTGACGGGTCCCTTCCAATTCAGCATGTTCTATGATTCTAGTTAACTCAGTATTACCTTATGTATTAAAAGGTCCTAGAAAGTGCAAAACATTACTGGTACAGATGCAAGCCAAAGGGAAACCTAACTCAAGGGAGCTGGAAGGCTAAATGTGTGATAAATGTCTGCCCTTGGCTCAACAAAATGATCATCTAGTATTAAGCTCAATGTTACTCAATTTTCCCTTCCACATAGCAGTGTAGAGGGCGTGAATAAAATATCCCTGATCCTAGAAACAACCCAGTGGCATCTACTGTTGCTGTCCGTGCCCAGTATCAGTCTAACACCCTCTTCCTCCCACCCTCAGGTGTGGGACCACTAGAGGTTTCAGGCTAAGTCTGTGCCATTCCCCATTTTCAAAGCTGTTCTGAGTCCTGGCAAAATGTGAGCTGCAAGAGAGAGCCCAGTTTGTCAAAGATCCTTAGTTTTAACCCACCCCAGCCAGGGCAGGTGATCTTCAGCTCTGGCTTACCTACAGATCCAGTTCCATCGATGATCGCCGTCACTGTGGACAAGGCTCTTGCGTTCCCTTTCAGGCTTTTGTGGGTACCCTGAAGTGACAAAGATGGTTTAGACCCTCCTAAGCTGAACTCTGAAGAAAGTCCTTGCAACATCATCCAGCTCACACCCCTCCACATTAGATATATGCTGTGAAGATGGTTTAAATATCCAGCAGAGTCAGGCCTGACCTTCCAGCCAGCAGCTCCTTCAACAAGGATAAAATGGGCAATGCACTGTGGCCACCTTGGTATTGCCAAGACCTCCAAGCCCAATGATAGGGTTCCAGAGACTTCTGTCCTGCTCCTTTTCCTGTATTTAGCACATTTGTTAGAGGACTTCCACTTCTTGCTTGGTGCCTTAAGGAACCAACACCTTCCAAAGCCTCCCTAATGAACAGCAGCAGGGTTGATGTTTTCACATGGCATCTGTGACCTGATCCACCTGAAGTGATGGCAGCCTGAGCAACTGCAGGGCTGAGGGCACCACATGAATCTTGAGTTTTTGTTTTTATATACTTATACTTTTGTAAAGGTCTGTGGCAGGTAGAGCTTTCTTCCTGGATGGGAATTAAGTCACCAGCTCATCTCTCACACAGGTACAGCTCCTCCCCTCATTTAAAGATATAAAATATAAAAAGGGAGAAGGCACCTGTACAGAGGCCTGGCTTTGCATGCAACTTTCATGTTCGTGTTGGGCTGTCATCTACAAGATTTGCTGTCTTGTTAGTGGTCAAGAATAATTTAGAGGCCTCTCACAAGCATGGCACTCCTTCATACTAACACATAAACTAAAAAAATCTCAGTGGGAGTTCAGCACTGCCTATCCAGCTCCTTTGCTCTGGGACAATGCAGCCCCTTCCCTGTTGACCCTGCAGAAGTCAAAGGGCTCCCTCTGGAAGCCAAACTGCTACAGGGAAACGGAGTGGAAGCCAAACTCACCAAGTCAGCAGAGACAGCAGTGGTGATCAGGGCATAAGGGCCATTCACCAGGGCACCACTGATAAGCAGCATCACTGTAGAAAGTTAAAAAAGTGGAAAATCTGAGTTGCCTGAAAGACTGTTAACAGGAGACATCACAGCCTATGGTTCCCAAATGGTTTAATCCATCTTTGACTCCCCTGACCCCATTACAGAATTGGGAAAGGAAGAAAACCCACATATATTCCTCCCTCTCTTCAATGCTTTATTTCACAGTGTGAATTTTCAAACACAACAGAAGACAGGGCTGAGACAAAAAGCACTTCCCAGGGTCTTTATTGATCCTGGTAGGTCAGAGAAAGGGGACAATTTGACCAAACTGACTGTAAGAGCAGGTTCACTCACAGGATTCAGCCATAAGCCCCTTTTCTGCTTGTACAGTACCACAGGATCCTAAAACTGACTGAGGCCTTTAGGCAGGTGAGACACTACTGTCTGTACCTGTGTTTTAATTTCTGCTTTGAGGTAAGAGATAGAAAACCACAAGTGAATTCAGCCTATCCAAGTAAATATTGCTGTCAAAAGTACTACAAGTAGTCTTTAAACACCTGTGACATTTGGCATAGGGAATATAATAAAAAGCCTGAGCTGACACAAGCTCCAGAAAGAAGATTATATGAATTATATAATTATACGAACTAAATCACTGTTCTCATGTCAACCTTTACTCACTTCCTACCTCCTCCCTTTACCCTGTAAAAAGCCTGCAAGACCAAATTTAAGGAACTTGCTTCCAAACTTCCTCCTCTAAGGGAAGAGATAAAATAAAAAGGAAAGAGTATCAAAGGAACATGAATTAAAGTTCACAGAAAGCTAAGCAGAATACTTTAAAAATACTCACCCACAGTAGCCTCAAGTCCCATTTTACTGACTGTAGAGAACAGGTACAACTGTAAAGCCAGAAAAACAAGCACTCTGAATATCAACATGCAGACTAATCCCCAGGTTTCCTATTTTCCCCACGTTAACTACAAAATATCTCAGCTGGTATTACATGAAAGCTAGTTCCAGGTTTGACTAAATCCTTTTAGACCACAGCAGAATGATTGTTGGATTGGATAGAGGAGGGAGAAAAGGGGTATGATCCTATTCCCCAGTATGTCCTGTCAGAAGGAAGGGCTGTGTTATGAGACCGCTCAGTTTTAAACTCTCCAATTACAGCTTCAACACAGCACAGAACAGTGCTCACAAAAGAATAAAAGAAAAATGCATCTCCTGTGTATGACTGCCAGTTTTCCAACAGCTACTGCACAGAAGTTTTAGCCTCTGAGCAGCTAAAATTCTGGCTAAGAACTACACATCTACTTTCACAACACAGTGAAAGATTCCATGTAATCTATGACAAACAATACATTAAACTTATTTGCTTGTTTAGTAAAGGCAGTCCCAATGTCTACACTTGGCTCAACTTTCCATGCCAGTTTTGAATCTGGCCTGAACTCTTTATATCCAAGTTAGAAGATGCTGTCTGCAGGACTGTCCAAGGAGTGCTGTCACAGTCTCAGCCACAGCTGAGAGGGGCAATCTCTTACCGTGGGTGCTGCAAGCAATAACATCATCCCACAGGTTGATGCCCTCTTCTCCAGCCTGTCTGAAATGAGACCTGCCAAAATTCCACCTGAAAGAACACACAGGTGTGTGAGGAAAACACTCAGTGCCTGTTTTACACAAAAGGCATCAGTTATACTCAATGCAACACAACCCAGTGACTTTTACTCTACAGTTACACACAGCAGCACAGAGCATGTGAGCCTGACAACATAATTCACACAGCAAAATCCTCACTAACCCAACCAGTTATGACTTGAAGATAACAGAAGCAGACTATTGTTCTTCTTCCTTGTTTATTCCAACCAAATACCCAAGGCAAAAAGCCTTTTTGGCAGGTCATGGCCCCAGTGCTGGTGTTCTGGAATCCAGCTGTGCCCAGCTACTCACTGGTTTCTTAACTCCTTCAAGTTCTCAAGTTTGATGTGTTTGTCACACTTTCACCACAGGAAATGAGCTATTCTGTATCTTGGGGCAAATGAAATATGTGGTTTTCTCTCCAGGCAGTCAATCCAAGCTCTTTAATTTTCCCTACTTCTTGTGTTTGCCAACAACTGTACACATTGTTGTACACACAATGGGAGCGCGTGGCTGGAGGGGGCTGCAAGGCCTGAGGGAAGGAGCTGCCAAAATTATATAAAGGGAACTTGGTACAGGGAGAAGGAAAGGGAGTTCTCTGGATTCTCCAGATTCCTAAATGTCACCCTGGGCCTGCCTCTCCCTTCCCAGCTGCCCATCTACAAAGTGCTCACATCTTATTTGAATTTAAATATAAATGCCAGAGGTCCAAGCTGCACTGGCAGGTTGTTAATCTTGTGTTCACAGCAGAATCACATGCTGCTGAAAGTCATCACCCACATCTCTAAGGTACTACTGACTCTGGCTATTTGCTTTCTGGGATGAAAGAAGCAGTGAAAAATGGCAGAAGTCACACCCAGCACAAGACTGGAACAGAAACTGCAACACACCTGGACACCAACATCTTGAACTACCAGGGTCTACTCAGCTCTTGATCCAGGGAAACTTCTCTGTCATGAGCATTATTTTCCAATGGTTTGATACAAGGCTTATTTCCATAAGGGAAGTGGGAGAGGTGGAGAGGGATGGATGTGTGTGCTAAGTCAACCAGGCTTCAGGATGATGATATTTGTTTTATTGTGAGCTATACACTGGCATCGAAATTTAATTATTCAGTGGTCACCTCACAAATCAGAAAGGAATAGCCCCATCCTTATTATTATTACAATCTCCCAGTTTTATCACATGCAGTCATAATTTAAAAAAAAAAAAAACAAAACATCTGTGGCAAATCATCTTTGTGCCCACAGAAAATACACAATGTACAAGCTGGGACAGTTCTGTTTTGTTAGAGTGGCAAAAGGAAGATATTTTGATAGGTGGTGCAACCCAGACTCATGAGCCAGAGCTGATGGAGCTATTATTCCGTAATATTTGACTATTACCATTTGTACTGGACAATATAATTGGCTCTGAAGATATTTTGCTACCCAACACAGCTCTCAGCTCAGCACCTTTACTGCCACTCTTCTTCAGTGGACACAAAGCACAAAGACTATATAATAATATATGTAACCTGCGTGTACCAGAGTTTTTCCTGAACTGGTGTGAATAAGGGTGAAATATGAGTATTAAAACTTACCAAAGATTCCACCCACATCAAACAGTGTAGAAAGGTCCCCAGCTCTTTTGGCATCAAGATGCTCTAGTGAGAGAAGCAAAACATTTGTGTCATTTCTGGACTATAAAAGATAGAAATCTCACCACAGTCTTGTCATGTCAGGGCAAAGGCATCTTACAGCAATGCTGTTTATTCACAGGAATAAGCTGCCACAAGGTGACATTGTGCAAGAGAAATATATCTAAGTGGATATTCAGCAACACAGTTTTTCGAATGTAATAACACTCACTGCAAGAGACATTTTACCACTTTTATAATCATGAAATGATCTGGGTTAGAAGAGACCTTTAAGGGTCATCCAGTCCAAACCCCTGCAATGAGCAAGGACATCTTCAGCTAGATCAGGTTGTTCCCGACCTGACCTTGAATGTTTCCAGGAATGAGGCATCCACCACCTTTCTGGACAACCTGTTCCAGTGCTTTACCACTCTCACTGTAAAATTTCTTCTTTATATTTAGTCCAAATCTACCTTCTTTTAGTTTAAAATCATTACCCTTTGTCCTATTGCAATAGGCCCTGCTAAAATGCTGGTCCATCTTCTAAGAAGTACTTATTCAGTGCTTCTTTAAGTACTGAAAGGCAGCAATAAGGTCTCCCCACAGCATTCTCTTCTCCAGGCTGAACAACCCCAACTCCCTCAGCCTGTCTTCACAGCAGAGCTGCTCCATCCCTCTGATCATCTGGGTGCCTCCTCTGGACCAGCTCCAACAGCTCCATGTCCTTCCTGTGCTGGGGACCCCAGAGCTGGAGGCAGCTCTGCAGGTGGGGTCTCATGAGAGCAGAGGGGCAGGATCCTCTCCCTCACCCTGCTGCCCACACTGGTTTTGATGCAGCCCAGGACACAGGTGGTTTCTGGGCTGCCAGTGCACATGGCTGGCTCATGTCCAGCCTCTCATCCACCAGCACCTATCTGAGCCTTCTCCTCATCCACTGTCACCAGCCTGTCAGTCTTGCTCATGAGGAGGGGGTGGAGGGGGAGGTACACTTTCTTTGACCTTTCTTTTTTGGGTGACATACCTGTAGAAACCCTTCTTGCTACTTTTTGAGTGCCTTGCCAAGTTCAGCTCCAGCTGCACCTCGGCCTCCCTGACCTCACCCCTACACAACTGGGGATACACATCCTTATACTCTGCTCAGGATACCTGTCCTGCCTCCCACTGCCCACATGTGCATTTCCTCCTTGTCCTGTAGTTTGACCAACAGGTCTCAACTCAGCCACAACAGTCTCTTGCCTTCCCTTCCTGACTTCTTACACCTGAGGATCAGGAGCTCTTGTGCTCTATGGAAAGCACCCTCAAAGATCTGCCAGCTCTGTTGTGCTTGTTCCTCAGGGCAGTTTCCTGGGGGGTTCTATTGATCAACTCCTTGAGCAGCTGGAGCTTGCTTTCCTAAAACTCATAGCCCTGACTTTACTCTTTGCCTGACCCAGATCCCTCAGGACTGTGAACTCCACCAGTGAATCATCACTGCAGCCCAGGCTGCCTCTGATCTTGATGTCACCCAAGAGCTCAGTTGTGTTGGTGGCCCTCAACAGTGCTTGGCCTGTATCCATGCTGAAGTCTGGCCTAACAAGTTTCCTGTTTGTGAATAACCACATAAACAGTAACAAACACTCACAAAATGAGGCTCTTTGCTCTAAAAGCATGATTAGTGTAGACTTGGATCACTTACAGAGCCTCATCCTGGAGGCCTCCATCATATGACCTGTAATATCCATCATTAAATCATAGCTTGGCACAACTTGCACTGTGCAGTTCCAGGGCACTGCAAAGAAACAGGGACTTCCTCAACCCCACAGTTTGCCAGGGGCACTGAGAACCACTGTGCACACACTTATATTTAACCTAATGTACTTATTGATTTGCTAACAGGGTCAGATTCCCAAAAGTACATCAGGGAGTTGGGCAATCCAGTCCTATTAAGTGTGAAGTTTCAAAAGGAGCTGAATTTCTAAAATCCACCTTTTTTTTTTGAAGCCTCTGCAATACATTTGACAGAGCAGCATGTGCTAAGGCAGAAGGGTCAGGGGCACCACCATAACCTCACCAACATCTGCCACAACACAGACAACAGTACCAAGGTAAACATCATTAACCTTTCTCCCAAAAGCCCACTGCCCTCAAGGTACCCAGTCCTGCAGTAGCACTGGCTTTGGTCCACACATAAGAGGTTTCAGCTACAGGATTTGTAGCACTTTGTGCTTTCACAGGGTGTTCAACCTGCCTCTCTCTGCAGGTTGTTCCTGCCATACTTGCCCAGCACATCTTTTCTGTTCTGGGGGTTTAAAGGTCCCATCATGACCCACAAGAACATGAATTTCTCTGGTTAGTGACAACTCCTTTCTCTGCACTCTAAAGTACAAAAAACCAAAACAGCAGTACTGAACAGATAAATAAGTTAATTTAGACTGCTTTGTACAGATTTGAATAAGACACTCCAATAATGAAAAGCATTTTTAGAAAATAAGCCTTTTTGATTTGTTTGCAAAAACCAGAGACACAGCATTTATGCTTGGAATTGTTGACGATAAGTCAGATTCTTTTGTTTGTTTCTTTTGAAAATGCCCTCTTGAAATACTGAATTCATAAACCTAAGAAATATGTTAGTTGGTGACTTACAACACTCCTGCTACTGCAGCAGAGAAAGCCTCTTTCAGAAGCAATAATGTTTATTTTCTTATTTATTTCAAGCTTGTATTCCCAGACACTTAGTAGTCATAATTCTGTATCCCTTTAGTGTGATACTTACCTACACTTGTGATATAGAGGGGAAGCCAGAAGAGGAAAGTGTAGCTCACTAGCTTTGCAAACAGAAGACAAAGGGAGAACTCTACAACTCCCTGAAAGAATAAAGAAAATAGGAAGTTACTATCTTGACAGAGCTATTTACTTTCAAAGGCCATTATGAAAATGGTTTCTAAGAAGCATTCAGGTTTTTCTTTTTCTCTCGAGAATTCCCAAGAAACATTCTTCCCCTGAGAGCACAAAGAGCAGACTGTGGTATTTTACTTGTATTTTTTTCTCTTTTTTTCAATTGTACTGAATTGACTGAAAACACTAAAATGGTACAGAATAACCTGAAGAGAGAACACTAAAATGAAGGCGAAGGATTTGATATTGTTTGGGACACTTGCATCATTTATTTTCCTTGTGTAAAGAGTTGTTATACAGCATTATAGCAAGTTTGGAGTGTATTCCAAAGAAACTGGCATCTTTTTGTGCTTTTTAGATCCTTCCTTCAGATGGGCACAAGATTTCTTCCCCATTGTTCAGCTCTTTGTAAAAAGCCAGTAAGCCAGTGTGACACAGTTCAAATCAGTATGTGGCAAGAGCACACAGGGCAATGACACATTTTAGACACTGACTTGCTCCATCCTCTTTCCTGCTGGGAACCTAAAAGTGTACTTACTGCACAGAGCTGCAACTAAACTGCCAAATTAACCTATCTTCATTCCCCTCACCATCTGATAACTTTCTGTTGGAAAACAGATTTCTTAAACCCCTGGTATGGAGGGCTGCAGTTATCCTCAGGAACAGCACACACCCAGAGCTGGCTCTACTCCACATGAAGCTGTAACCCTTCCCAACAGCAGGCAGTAAAAATACCACAGAGGCTCTGAGATTCCAGGTGGCAGCAGCAGTAATCTTTCTACCCATTACTTCCACTTAACCACAGGAAAAAACAGTTAAGGACCAGATTGGAAAGGATGAGAAGATCCAGGAATACAGTGGTTGAGTACTGGGTATTTCCTCCCCTACTTTTTATACATGGTCCAAATTAATTTGCAATTATTAATTTTTCTGCATCCCACTGAAGCTTTTAGGCTTCTGTCTGAGAGGACAATCAAGTATGACAAGTTGTGACCTAAAGGAAACTTCTTTTTCTTTACCAGCAGCCCAAGTGTTTGGGCTGTTTGAAACTTCTCATACAAGAGATTATAAAATTGAAGCTTTTAAAAACAATGCTGAAGACTGTAAAAAGGGAAGCCATGGAAGGAAGTTCTGACAAGAAGTGTTTATAGATTCAGTCTGTTATTCCATCCTTAGCACCCACATGTCATTAAGGCAGACCAGTAAACTTTTAGAAGAGACTTTAGAATGGAATAGACTATTTCAGTTGACCTACAGCAGCCATCAAGTCCAACTGCCTGACCACTTCAGGGCTGACAGAAGTTAAAGCACATTAATAAAGGCATTGTCCAAATGCCAAACACTAACAGAGAGAGATCAGCACCTCCCTCTGCACTTCCCTCCTCAGGAAGCTGTAGGGAGCCATGAGTTTGCCTCTCAGCCTCCTTTCCTCCAAACTAGACAAGCCCAAAGCCCTCAGCATTCCAAGACCGTGATGCAAAGTTAATATATCCTCTGCCACTCCATCCAGATCTTCGCAGAAATATGAATTCTGAGGCAAAACTTAATTCTTAGAGGAACAGCACAAGTGCTCACAGGTATTCTCAGGGCCCCAAGGAAGCTGATTGCTGATGTCCCATGTCTTCCTTCCCCACTGACCACAGTGCTGGAGTTCAGGGACACGCTGCAGTTTTCACTGTCAGTAAGTAAATGCTGCATCTCTGGATCCTGCTGTTTCACCCAGCAACCACACGAGAAAGAAAAGAACAAAGAAATCAAGTAATTCCAAAATAATTTTAAAAAGCAAGTATATATTTTATCACGGAAAGGTACAGCTTTTAAAGATACCTTGATTTCAACATACAGAGTAGATACAAAGAGAGTATATACAGAATATCAGGTGAAATAATTCTGGTTGTTTATGTTTGAGTGCATACACTCCATTATATAATCATGTTTCTCTTCTATTGTGGAACAATTTCATATATTAGAGTACATTTGGTGGAATAAAACAGTTTCCCCACTACATAAATGTGGTTTAATAAAAGCAGACAATCTACTGAATACTACAACACATTTCCGTATAAAGCATGTATTATCTTCTTTCTGTGAAAATATTAAGTCTATTTTTCAGACCCTGCAACACCACCTTATTCCCTGATTTAAATACAAGCCATCTTTCCAACTGAGTTATGGAAATTGAGTGTTTTATGTTAAGAAATCGCCTATTTTTTCAACTCTGTTTCATTTGAGCATTGCAATTCCCAAATTATAAAAGCCTGGAATGTACCAGCATTACCTAAGTTGTGAATTCTGAGTCCTTTTTTAGCACTAGGAAGAATTTTACCCCAAGAATTCCACTGGCTGCTAAGAATACTTGTGGAGCAAGTTACCACTCAACAAGAACAAGCCATCCCACTGTAGCCATGAGGGTATATGTTATTTTTGTCCATCCACCACACTGAAACAAACTCAGAATAGAACTGGAAATTTACATCTTACAGCTGTACACAGGAAAAAGAAATTTCAGGTATAAATAGCCCTCAGTACCTCTTTTCCAACTCAGAAAAAGGATGGGATGTAGATATCCTCACTTTCACCTGCTCACTGAGAAGCTTTACCTGGCTGTGCACTTTTCCTAGCTATGTATTCTACATACTGTCTTCCTCCTCCTAATTCTTCAGCATTTGAATAAAGCCTCAGTGAAGAATTAGGTCTCAAATATACATCTGACTGTTGGTTAGGAAGGGTAAAAACAACAGGCCATTCGATTTCCAGTATTTATTACGAAGATTAAAACTTTCTGGTTAACATTTGGCAAGTTGATGGAGGAAGAAAGGAGAAAAAAAGTGTTGGAAAAATTCAATTCTGCTATTTTACACTCTGTGTTTCTAAATAAGTTCTGTTTTTAAAGAACATCATTTAGGAGAAGGCACTAAGGAACCATCTGCACACCTGAGCCCAGACACCTGGCATAATTTTAGAAGCCACTATGCAGCATCCAAAATTCTCTACATGATTTGTAGACAGGATACAGGATATATAGGAGAGCCTGTACCCTGATGAAGTATTAAGTGGAAGACAGCAAAAACATCTAGGGAGCTTTGACATGGCACTGTAAACTGTTCATGGCACATGAGTCACTCCATCATCATCATCATCATCATTATTTATCTTCTGAATTACAGGTGCAACTTCAAAACTTGAACAATTTTAACATAGTAATTTAGCAAATGAATTTTGGATTTAGCAATTCAAACCATCAACTATTAACACTTAAAAAACATGATAGAGAGAGAGAGGAGAAAAAGAAGGGCTTGAGCAGTGAAGCTCCCTCTGGATTCACTGGAAGACACTTCCAGGTAAGTGTCTAAGTGATTATCCCTTGCACAATCTGCACAGCAAACTCAGCCAGCGTTGTCTGAGGCAATGCTGCTCATTTCTCAGACAAGTAGCTCTAAATCTATTTTGAAAGAGTGGGTTAAATATTGAAGTAGAAGTGACTAAAGTCCAAAAAAAACTTATTTAACTCGTGCTGGAAACTTCTGTCGACAATATGGGATTTTTACGCTGCAAATAACTAAATGATAAATAAAACCAGCAGTTTGTGCTTGGCAGAGTTAACATTGTACAGCCTTGCCAGTTTGTCATAGAGCATGATTAGGCATATGGCACACTTTTGATCTCTGGGGAAGGATTCATTATCCCTCAATTTTGTGTAATTTTTAAGAGGCCAACCTAACATAAGCAGCAATGAATGCACAGAGGTATTCAGGTCACGCAGCCAAAAACACATTCTGCTTTCAATCACTGCAGATCCTGAGTATTTGCTTTCTTTTTACAGTAATTGCAGAGGTCAATAAAAACCCAGTAAAAGCTGCCATTCCAGTGTGCTTGGAGACCAACTCATAAATGCAAAACATCTGCTGTTTGTACAGGCTCAAAAGCTGAATGTGAGAATCAGCTCCACACAACTGCAACACAACCGCTGTGAAAAGGAAAGATGTTCAGCTCTGCTTCTGACAGGAAAAAGATGTTCTTCTGTCACTGGCAGAAAATCAGGAAGTC
Organism: Neopelma chrysocephalum; assembly: GCF_003984885.1. NCBI lineage: Eukaryota > Metazoa > Chordata > Aves > Passeriformes > Pipridae > Neopelma > Neopelma chrysocephalum. The sequence continues at coordinate 13,971,382 of NW_020897737.1, forward strand.
CCAAAGAGAGACAAACAAGGATTTTTAATTCTTTTATTAATTTCTTTTTAAACCTTGCAAGACTCTGCATTACAAGTGTATAACCCAGCTGGCAGCGTGGAGAGAGGATGGGGGGAGAATATTGCCAAGGCCGCCAGCAAGTGGGAATTTGCAGAAGAAATTCTTCCCTGTGACGGTGGTGAGGCACTAGAACAGGTTGTTCAGAGAAGCTGTGGCTGCCCCATCCCTGGAAGTGTTCAAGGCCAGGCTGGATGAGGCTCTGAGGAACCTGGTCCAGTGGAAGGTGTCCCTGCCCATGGCAGGGGGTTGGAACTGGATGATCTTTAAGGCCCCTTCCAACACAAACCATTCTCAACCATGACATGATGACAGAGCTAAAATACAGTCACCTGATGATATTCTTATATCTCCCCTTATCTTCCAGCTGGTTGGGAAATAATACTGACAAATGGTTCCTGGGCTGGAGACTGTTCTTAAGTAGCTCGAAACGAAAATGAAAAACTCAGTACAGAGGGAGTTGAAGCTGGGCTGATCAAAATGATGAGTGAAGTGTTGCCTCAGCAAAAATTTCAAAACCTTTTTACCAGCACTGATTATTGTACCCTGTGAATACTCATTATCATTCTATGGGCAAAGGATGAATGGAACAGGAAGTTTCTATTTTCCTGGAAAAGTCTGAAAGAAGTTGGGGGAAAAAAAAAGTTATCCTCTCAGGATACAACGTGCCAAGTGTACTGAATACAAATACAAAATTTCAAATGGAAATTTTCAGTTAATGTCCATCACAAGATAAAATATCTTTTTCCTTATCACCGGGCAAGTCCAAAATTCAGTGTCTGGTGAGAATTACCAGCACTTAAGGTCGCAAGTTTTAAGTAGGATTTTTCTGAATAATTGCTCATTTTCAGAAATATCCATCTCCATGTATAATCTTGGAAGTACATAAAACTGTTGCATTCAAAAGGGAAAGAGGTGAGACTGCAAGAACGGGACAAACACAATACATGTAGTTCAAATATTTCAAGTGGGCTATCTCTGAAATATTTTTCAGTGCATTGCTGGAATTGTGTCAAGATTACAAGAAAAGACCAACTGAGTAAGCATGCCATCTCATTCAGCTCTGTTAGAAGCATTTATGTCAGGAAATGAGCAGTATTTATGTCAGGTAATGCTTCGTTCCCTCCTCTGAAATTACATTTGTGTATGAAGATGGAAGGAGATTTCAGCATCATAAAAGGAGAAGCAATCTTCACCAACAGTAAATCTACTGTAAATGTTCCACATAAGCCTTAGGAAGTCTTCTATGCTATTTTACAACAGTATGTTATATTTTACCTGAGGTTTGCCATTTTCCTTAGCATTTAAGGTCGGCATCTGGATTCTGCACCGAGCTGTACCATTCAGGAAGGTTTTAGAACTCTGAAAAACAAAAGAAAACAACTCCATACTTTTTTTGCTTGTTTTTTGAAAGATGAAATTAGTGTCAATCATTTCTCTGCAACAGGTTTTTGTGCATTGTAACATAAACATAACCCCAAATGGAACATCTTTAATTTAATGAGTGTGCATTTTGAGTTCTCAAAGTTCTTAAGCAGACCTATGGCAACGTACATAAAATGCAATCACAAATTTATCTGAAGGCTAATTTCATGCTGGTTTTAGATAGAAGCAGCACACTGACTTCAGGGCACAGTCATGCCATTCTTAACATCTTTGGCTGCTTTTTTCTCTACTGAACTTACTGACACTACAAACAGTTTTTTTCTCATAAGCAGATGATCTCAGCAGCAAACACAGGAGTTGATTTGTTTCAGGAAAACCTTGGTTCTTCACTTTCCTATCCCTTTAAGATTAAAGTTTATCCCTATAGATTATATTCTGCAGCACTATATTCTTTTAGCCCAGAAATGGACTTGTGGACAGGAGTGTTAATGAAGAGTCTGAGCAGCTCCAGCACATCCAGCAGAAAAATCAAGGCAATAAAGCTACATTTTAGGTACTAGAGGGACCTGCTTTTTATACTTATTTACCAACAAGTGCATTAGTGTAACAGTTCACAACAAAATTACACTCCATGGAAAACAATTCTGTGATCTTTGGTCTAAAAAGGTTTACCAGGGACATTAAGGTTTGTCTGCTCAATTAAATATACAGCTTTAAAGGAGATTTGCAGCCAGGTATGGACAACCTATTGCTAAGACCAAAAGAAGCAGTGTGCACTCCTCGGGTGTGAGATGATTTTTTTAAGTGTCTAATCACACACTTGATGCCACATTAAAAAAACCCAACCAAAAAACCCAAAATAAAACAATAAAAACCGCCACAAACTCTGCCCCAAATAACGCACCCCAACCCCTTGAGCTCACCAGCACGAATGAAAAAAGAATGCAGATCCTCCCTGAACATTCTAATTCCAAATTAATCACTGGGTTATTCTTCCCCAACAAAAATACAAGGATATGTAATGCAGTACTCCTCAGGTAAACTGCCATTCATCACTCAAATCCTTCTAAGAAAGCAAAAAACTTTTGAGGATAAACTGAAGTATTTCTGCTGCTCAATACAGAGCTGAGGCACCTGCAGTCTTGGGCACGAATTCCTCAAAATAAACCAACAACACTCAAGCCCCTAAGGGTCTGATAAAACAGATTTTTAAATTTTATCTTACAGAAAAATCTGGCTCTTGTCAAAAATGTGATCTACAATGATCCACAGGGAAGAAAACCCATTATCTAGAGACAAGTCATCTACATCTTTAATCAGCAGCTCAGCACAGGAAAAATGAATGGCTTTTTCATTTGACTGTCAAAAAATAAGATTTACTGTGGTAAGGAGAGAACATCTGGGGAAAAGGACTAGACTGAGAGACTGCACATTTAATACTTGGACTTATTTCTCCTTTTCAGAAGATAAAAACTGCAGCACGGTAATTTTTAAATGCACAAGCACTTTGCAACAGGAGTTTAACAGAGCTAAGTTTCCTGGCAATGCAAAGTCAAGATAAAAGAAGTTCCTAGAGCATTAAGACAGGTCTGAATGAACAGGATGTAACTATGGAAGAAAAAAAAAGCTCCAGGGAGAAAATGAGCAGCAATAAAACCAGTTCTAAATCACCACATTACCCAAATGCTGTTAAACCTCCTCTTTAACTTTCATGATGGAAGTGCACCAATGCTGAATAAAGCACACTGGCTTCTCACTTTCATTTGTCACAGGTACAGCCTTTCAGAAAGTCAAAGATTAAGCCTCCAATGCGGGGATTTAAAAGCCCTTCATTGCACTCAAGTGTTTACTTGGAAACAAATTTCAGATTGATAAATCAGAGCCAAGATGAATACAAGCAAATGAAGCACAGCCCAGGAAACCAGTGAATAAAGAATAAGAACCACACGTTCAAGGCTCTGTGCCTGCCTTGCCTTCTGTGATTTTGGACAACTCAATGAAATCAGATTACTCACCACTACAAACTCGGTAGAAATACTGGGCTCACGATCACGCTGCAAATAAACAGTAGACCAAATTCATCTGGGATAGTGATATCACACAGAGAGGAATCTGATCTCTGGATCTTAATATAAATCTACACTAAAGTCCTTCCCTCAAGCTGAGCATTTATTTTAGTGGTGCTTAAATTTAACTGGCCTCATTCTTCCACAATGAGGTTTGGTTTTTAGCATCAGCCAGCAGAGCTGCCTGCACCTAACCAAGGCATCTGTCCAAAATTACCTACTACAGCCTGGTGAGAAGAGCAAGTGTGAATGTTTCTTTAGTGTCTCAAAAAAAAAAAAAAGAAAAAAGATTTCTAATGATTTGCAAAAACACAAAAGTTTTTCAGCTGTCACTGAAATGACTGAGCAAACAAAGCAAGCATTTTATGCCTGACAAATTCCAACCCTTGTACAACACAGCTGAAACATTCTGTTCCCAGCATTAACACAGACTTTTACTACATGAACCTTCCTTCAATTAGCAATCAGTTTTCTTTACAGTCAGACACTGTCATTAGCACACCTGCACTTGGAGGAGATCGTGAACTTCTACTCTGCCCTTATTAATTTCCCTAATTTCCAAAACCACCCTCCTGCAGTGAACAGAAGCTGTGATCTTAAATCCATTCACTAAGGATGTGGAATCCTTGCAGACCACACAGGTCTGAAGAGAAGTGTTTGAGCAGTTCAAATAGGACACAGTTTCCCAAGACAGTGGTGAATCTTAATCTGAAAAGGGTCCAAGGCAGGTAGGGAAGTATTTTTATAAACCTCCCATAAGATTTCCAGATGTGAAATGGGAACAGGGAAGGAAGAAGTGATGCCTTTAGCTCTGGAGGTCAAGGCTTCCAGGAAAACTGAAGGTCAAATGCATCCCATGCAACAAGATTGTTCCTGGAGCAGTGATCCTGCTGGTGCCCTAAAGAAGATGAGGTCAAATGCTAGTCCTTTTCTGGGACTGAGGGAAAAGGTGGTGAATAGAAGGGGGGAAAAGCTCCTAAAATACTAATTTTTTGTTAGAAATATCACAGCAAATGTCAAAATTTTCCATACCAGCTCCTTGAGACATATGAGCAATATATTGTGCTTTCCAGCCAAAGTGTATTTGAAACAAATAACAAACATTTACTTCCATGAGGCTGAACAGCAAATTCTATAAACATGAGGCTCTAAGTGCTCCTGAACTCCATAAAGGCTAAGGAAAAAAAAAGACACTCCTAACAGGAGGCGATGAGAGTCACTTAAAATACTCTCATACTTGACAGAAGTTACCTTTGAGAAATGAAAGAGAATTGAATGAAAAATAGAGAACGTGCTGTGATCCCACCTTATCTCACAGTAAGAAACTAAGAACAGGAGTTCCCCACACCATTGAAAGTATTCAGAAGATTTATCAGGAGTACTTCATGTGAGGAGAAAAAAAACATTATCCAGGAAAGAAAAGATAACAGACTAAAAACATTACATTCAGTTACTATTCAAGAGCATTTAAAATGTAAAAAACCCATCTATCTGAAAATATTGGAGGGGGGTGGTAAAAAAGCAGCAATCATCCCTGTACGACCTACTTGTGAGACTTGCAAATAAAAGGTATAGTTCACATGTACAGATAATTTCCATCTGGGATTCCCCTTGGGACCTTCCCTCTGACATTTCCCCCCAGCAGCCATGATTTGCCCTCAAACCTGGGAAACCCTATGACCTTCCCTGCCAATCATCCTTACTATTCTTCCAAGGAAACAAATGAAAACATGGCAGACCAGATTGCCCACAGGAAGCCAAAGGAAAAGAACGTTGGGACAAGAGCTGCTCTAAGTTGTGGTTACAGTAGAGACAAACACATACCAGAGCCTTAGGGAACACAAAACAAGATGAACCTCTAAATACACTCCTAAACAAAACTTGGCTGTAAATGATATTATGAGAATTTATGCACAGCTGGTCTTCCTAATGCTCTCTTTCCTGTTCCCTTTCCTCTCTTTTCTGTTCCCTTTCCTTGCTTTTTATTCTTATCTCATTTTATTTCGACTGCCTCCCTCTTCTTGGGTCACAGCTACGTGAGGCAAGAAAGGAAACAATCATCTTCTCATTTTAATTAAATATTTCCAGGCACATCTTTCTGCCATTGACACAACTTCCTAGAATACTTAATTTTGAGCACATAAAACGTCCTGTGAACTTTTGTTTCAAAAGCACTGAGCAAACATCTTGGTAACAGAGCTTAACCACTTCCAACCTACTTTTAGTGTTTGAACCATCTTATAGAAGGCACTTGGAAGAGAAAGCTTTCCTTTTAGAAACAATTTAAATAGTTATGAGTTTTGCTGCCACAATGGCACACAAAAATATACATCCGACATTCAGCAACCCCAAAAAAGCTTAAGACATTTGCACACACACATTTCAATCCTGGTTCAATAATGCCTTAAAAGGTCAATCCCTGATGTGGACTTTCAAACCACTGTGTCAGGAGAGTGACACCTTCCCTCGTGATACAGCAACATGTGTTACACAACTTGTGTGTGACAGTGTATTTACAGCCTAGTGAAGTTCACAACCTTGACAAAATTTAAGCCCTTGAAGTATAAGCTCTCATGCAAGATGCACTTGATGCCAGTGAAGCATGGGATCAATGTACTCTAAAAAACTCCCAAACATCTACATACAAACAGCATCTCCATCCTTGAGGATTTCAAATTTTAGCAGGTCAACCCTAAGCAATTTGATCCTATGTCAAATTTAGACCTGCTGTGAGCAGAGGATAGAACCACAGAATCACAGAATGGCCTTGGTTGGAAGGGAACAAAGATCATCCAGTCCCACCCCCCTGTCATGGGCAGGGACACCTTCCACTAGCCCAGGTTGCTCACAGCCCCATCCAACTTGGCCTTGAACACTTCCAGGGATGGGGTAGCCACAACTTCTATGGGCAACCTGTGCCAGGGCCTCACAACCCTCATAGGGAAGAATTTCTTCCCAATATCTAATCTAAACCTACTCTCTTCCAGATTAAAACCATTCCTCCTTGTTCTGTTACTACACGTTCTTGTAAATAGTCTCTCTTCCATCCTTCTCGGAGGCTTCTACAATGTTCAGAGGTCCTGATTCAATCTAAATTATTCTGGGATGCCACAAAAACTAAAGCATCCATCTGTCATATGATTCATACAACTTAGCGCAGATTTTTTTCCTCTCTCCTTTTCACATTTCTTCATTAATTTGAGTTCTAGACAAATAAATGCCACATAATATCATGGCTAAACTCATTGCCACAAACTGACTGACTGTTCCAATCTCTTCAATTCAGCTTTATATCCATCCCTTGCTTTTCCCTACCCATGTGCTCTTATTGTCCCTTCCTCTATCCAAGGGAACATCCCACCACCCATCCCAAGCCCACAGACACACGCTTCCTTGACCTTGTGTCAGCAGAAGGGCTGTTTGCTCTTTCTGTAAAGCCTCACACAGGGTTCCCAGTGAGACCCTTCCCAGGATACAGTTGACAGCAAACTCACTATGCCATGCCTAAGCAAGGGAGGCAACAGCAGGAGATGGAACAAAATGCCATGAAGATGCCCAGGAAGACCAGAGGAAAGTAAGAAAAATCAAGAAAAAAAAAAAGAGATGAACAGTTTTTCCTGTTTTACTGTTGTAAGATCATCTATCCCAAAACTTTATTTAAAATAAATTAATTCACCTCTTGATTCACTTGCTTTGAGAGAAAATAAGGTCCTGGTTTATCAGTGAAGCACAGACAAATCACTCTCTCAAGTACAGGATCAGTTGTAACAGCCTGGCACGAAAGAGCCACACGGACTGATTTCCAGAACTATCCTAATAAACATGAATTAGGAGGCAAAAATCAAAAGAGAAAAAGCATTCACTTACACTGGATGGTGTGCAGGAGCAACTTACATCCTTAGGATCTGAAATACAACACCACATACAGTTAACAGTGAAAAGAAGCCTCTTAAAACACTTTCAAACAGTGTAATTTACTGACAACAAACCAACAGTACAAATAACAAGGGCTGTTTTGGCAGTCCTGCTCTTTACAGAATTCTAGTTATCTCTGCAGAACTCTCTCTACTTGCTGAGATAGGGCAGTTATAGTAAAATAAGCATTCATATCTCTGAGTCTTCATAGGGACAAGATGGGGCATTCCTCTTTAACTTCTAATTTAAAGTGTCACAACCTGCTCTACCAGCTGACTTCTGTATTTCCCAGCACAGAAGATGGATGGCAGGGGTTCAATGGTAGCACACAACATACAGTGCAGCCAGGTGGGATGTTCTGCTAAGATACACTTGAACAATTTATCAAGACTGGGAACTAATAACAGGGTGGTGGACTCAATTCTGAAGTGTGCTGGAGTCATTCTGGGCAACAGAGCTGGGGAAGGGTCTGGAGAACAAGTCATGAGGAGAAGCTGAGGGAGGTGGGGGAGCTCATCCTGGAGAGAAGGAGGCTCAGGGGGGACCCTCTTGCTCACTGCAACTCCCTGACAGGAGGGTGGAACCAGGGAGGGGGGTCAGACTCTGCTCCCAGGGAACAAGGGACAGGATGAGAGGAAACAGCCTCAAGCTGTGCCAGGGGAGGGTCAGGTTGGACATCAGGAACAATTCCTTCATGGAGAGGGTTGTCAGGCATCAGAAGGGGCTCCCCATGGAGGTGGTGGAGTCCCCACCCCTGGAGGTATTCAAGGGACAACTGGACATGGCACTCAGTGCTCTGGTCCGGCTGACAAGGTGGTGATTGATCAAAAGCTGGACTTGATCTTAGTGGTCTTTTCCAACCTAAATTATTCTTAAGCAGCTGCTGTTCCTCACCCATAATGAGAGTCCCCCTTGGTTCTGTCCCTCTGAAGCACTCACGTTCAATGAGAAACAGGAAGCAAACAATCCCCATCACAGCAACGATGACTCCGGGCACCACGAAGGAGAGACCCCAGCACGTGGACACCCAGTAAGCAGCAATTAAGGATCCCAAGATATTTCCCACTGAAGTGTGTGAATTCCAGATTCCCATGATCAAACCTCTCCTGCATTTGAAACAAAAGCCAAAAAACAACCCACAAACTTTTCTTATTACAAGCATTACTGGATTGAGAAAAGTGTATGAGAAATAGCTGTTCATCTGTGCTGTTACTGAAATATTTCAATATTTGCAATCTTATGGTTCTTTAACTGATCGTTTCTTTATGCTACAGTCTCCATCTGGCAATTTCAAGGCACCTAAATATTAATAAAAGTGTTGTAAAATACTTCTCTGTGCATCACAGAACTCATCCTGCATTTAATGGCATTTAAAGACACCATTAGGGCTTGCATGTTTCTAGATAAGAGTTTTTTTGATTGAAACAAGTATGCAGATGTTGTGTAGCATGTGGACACGAAGCCTGATGCTTTTGGGAATGAAAATCCTCCTGCAAACACGTTGCCCTGATAATCTGATGCTTTCAGGACACGGTAGACTTATCATGCAGAAGAGAACAACCTGTACAGGATATGTGGAGCAAATTCAGTATTTTCTGGTCACATTCTGGACTTGTTGGGCACCAGCAGAAGATGACACCTGTGCAAGCTTGGCTAACACACACATCAGGCTGCTGTCTGCCTGGAAATCCCAGATTAGCTCCAGCTCAGCTAATGTAAACCACAAAAATCCTACTGAAGTCATGACAGCAGGGTGGGATTTTTTCCCCCCTCCTTCTTCTTCCACGTGGGAAACCTGCCTTGTTCTCAGCAGTTTATGTGGAGCAACCTAACTCAAACAAAGCCCAGTCTTTACCTTGGGCTAAAGATCTAACAGGTCTGCCCATGTTTTCATGGAATTTGTAGCAAAACGAGAACAAAAACCAGAACACTGGCATTCAAACAAGAGCCCTACCCACCAGTCCACTCTGTGGCCTCCTAAAAGTAAAGGCTGTTGCTTTTGTGCAAAGCAAAACCTGAATAAATGTATTTATTTTGCAGACTCATCAATTTTGTTCAGCATTGTATGACAGTTATTCTCTGCATTTTGTAACATTCACCTAAAAGGCTGCAGGGACCACAGAAAACCAGCCTGAACCTACATTTTCACAACTATGCTGTGATTTTATATAGAAAGCATATATTTAACTTTTGTATATCCTTCTCTGGATCTGATAGACAGCAATGCTCTTTTATGGTATTTATCTAAAAAGGATGGTACTACAGTAGCAATATTATGTGCTACACCCACCAACCATTATCAGAGCCTGTGGATTTACCATGCAGCTCTTGCAAAATTTATGGAAAACTACTGTATGGTGGTATGACAAAATAAACATTACAAGTGACCTCTGTGCAGGATTAAGATAAAAACCCAAATAGATGATTTAAAGAAAAGTGACAAAAAGAAAAGTTAAATCAGCTGCCATACATATTTTCCTTTTTAAATTGAATTTTTAAGTTTATGTAAGTGTGTTAGGAAAAAGATATTAGACAGATACTTTTTACAGTTACACCCTGACAACTGTTTTGAAACACAAATGAAAACATGGGAAATTCCACATTAAAATGGCATAATAACAGCCTGTACTAAAAGCAGTCTAAAACTACTAATATTTGCAAGGATTATTCAATTCAATTCTGAAATATTACATCTGAAAAATTAAGTGTCAGACTAAAGAGCTACCAGAGAACACTGGTTTGACATGAGGGAGAATATTTCAAACCCATATACAAACTAATCAGTGTAACAAAGGAAGCTCCTCTCAAAGTTCTACTTAGCTGCTTTTTCGTCCCCCAAAAACGCAGAAGCAGAAAAAAATATTTAAATTGGCTGTATTACAGCCCAGAATGTATTGATCTGTACTTCCAAAAGTCTGGATAAAATATGATTTACCTTCCTTTTCCAAACCAGTTGCCAATACATGTAACGACACTCGGCCAGCCAGTAGTTTGCACCAACCCATTTGCTATCTGAAAGGATATAAAAGTTATAATAAATAAACACACCCTATAATAAGTCAGGTTCCTACACAATCCCTGCCGAGTGCTGTACTGGGAAAAGGAAGCCCTCACAAATGCTCTGAATTTAGAAATTTAGCAGGGAGGTTTGAAAGTGATATTTTTTTCCCCAAGAATAACCAAGTTATGATGTTTTGCAGAGATTCTTCCCTGTACCTGCATCCCCACAATTATTTTATGATTTAAATCACAGACTGTTGTCATTCAACCACAATGCTTACCAAAAGTCACATTGCACTTGAGAAGTGAATTCTCCACACTCAAATAGCAACACAGAAAACTTCACAGAATATTTTGAGTTGGAAGGGACCTACAAGGATCACTGAGTCCACCTCTAATGCTTATCTCAACCTGAGCATATGGAAAAGTGTGTTTGCAATCAAACAAAGTGGAAAAAAAGAAAGCTTTAGGGGAGACTGGCTAACTTTGAACATTCACTTTAAAATGCTTAACAGACACCTGTAAATAAACTGAGAGGAGGAATTTAGCTTACTATTTCAGGCTGAAGTAGGAACTAGTTCAGCCTCCACGTTGCACAGATTATAACTTTAACTATCTCTAACCCTACTCTAGAATTACTCCCTCTAGAATTACACCTTAATGCAAAGGTCACAGTACAATAACTGTACAGTGGGCATTTGAACATGCAACAAAATCACCTGACTCTACCCTAGAAAAAACAAGTAGGTTGGTGGTGCCAGACCACCCTTGGTATTCCAGGACCCACTGACCACATCCCACAGGGCAGCACTGCTAGAGACAGTCAGCTTAACCCTAAAGGAGCCAGCTCCTGCCCTGGAAACCACCTGATCCAAGAGGGTTGGGGCAGGGACAGGGTTAAACAGATTAATTGGTGACATGGTTACACAAGCTTGCTGTGCCCAAGTCAGTACCTGTGCATGCCATGCTGCCCAATGCCATGCAAAGGTGCCAGAGGAGAGAGTCCTACTGCAATAACACACAGGAAGGAGCAGTGCCAAGGTGCAGACCTGCCCAAAACGGCTCAAGTGCCGACCATGTCCTGCTCCTGACCTAAAGTCCATTTCAGGTCAACAGTAAATATTCTTGTGACACCTGATTAGTGCTCTGAAAAAATCTCACACAATGAATCTCGTTACATAAGCCACACCAGTGTGGGAGACTGTTCATCATTAGCAGTATAAATGTAATTTTCCCGCAGAGAAGGCCAGGATGAGTCACTCAGGTCTTGGCAGACTGACAAAAGTAAATAGGCTTGTTTTAAAACTCGCCCACATTTAAGCTTGCAAAGATTTGATCGCTGATTTGACACAGGGTGAAACACACTAATTTGTTTTCAAAGATTTCTTCCACTAGAAAAACATTTTTCAAAAATAAAACCTGGGGCTATCCACTCTGTCAGTTCTGCCTGTCATCACTGACAGTGTGTTCCAACATCTACACCCTCCCATCCAACCACTAATCACTGAGAAACACCCAACACAACACTGAACAGCACCGTAGACACTCTGGAGTGTCTAAATAACATCGTGCCTACCTGGGCCATTATGTAAAACCACAGATTATGTATGTTATAGAAATAACCCAATCCAAACATGGCAGTGAAGAGCCCACTGGCGAGCATCCCACCCGTCAGATAGTACCGGATCGGCAGCCGTTCTCCTATCAGTCCGCTTGGAACGGGGAAGGAAATAAAGAGAAAGGCCATAATTAAAAATGAGATCACATCCCCAGCCTTCACAAACGAAGAATACTTTTTGTTGTTTAATTCTGACTGAGGAGAAACTTTACCGGTAACTGCTGTTTGCCTTCACGGCAGCAAAGGAGCGATTTTTAGCGCTTGACAGGGAAAAAAACCCCAACAAACATTTCATGTTCATTAATTGGTAAGTTCTGACACCTGCACAACCATCTTTCGGGCAGATACTCATCTAGAGCACATTTACTTAGAGAGTCATTTTCCAAATGACAGGTAAGGTGGGACATGTCTCCAGCCTTTTAAAGTGAGACTTGTCTCCCTTGCTAATAATTCTTAGTCATGAGGGTTCTGGTTTTAATAAAAAGAAACATCTCCAAACAGCAGCCAATACTGCACACTGTAAGATGGTTTTGGTATTATTTTTAGGAGGTGTCTGCTTCCATCCTCTGACTCCAGAGAAAGCCAGGACAACCAGTTTAGTTTACAAGTCAGAGACTGATTGAGGACATATGTTCCAGTGTATATTCCTTTGTGTTCCACATGAAGCAAAGACAGGCCAAGTTGGAAAGCATTCCTGCACAAGGCAGTCATGATGGATGCAGGTAAGAAGCAGCTTTCTATAGATCAACAGATATGATACCAGTGGGACTCGGGATGATGTGGGTTTTGTTCCTCCTCAGCAATCAGCTTCTCACTCTCTTCATCAGAAACTTTTCCCATAAGGAATCACAATATCTCAGAAGTTGTGCAGCCTCATAAATTAACAGTAAGCAATAAAGCAGGTTTCCAAGAGAGTGTATTTACCTTAAATACATTCCAACTGCATATGCACACAGAAATGAGTAATCCAGCGCTCCCAGTAACTGTTTGTAGTTGTTCTTATCTAAGAATAATTTTCAAAACAAATTATCAGTTTAAATGTACTAATTAATTCCCAACCATTTTTACATATAAGAAGAAAAATGTTAGTGAACGTGCACTGGCATTTAACTCTCAATAGGCACTTTTACACTTAAGTGCACATTTTGCAAAATGTTTTATTTAATGAAAAAATAAAAATAAATGGCTGTAACATATAACAAAATATTGGTAGGCCCATGCTTAACTCTACCTTATTCAAAACAGCATTTTGGAAGAGAAGAAACACCAGCTATTAATAAGGTGCCCTTGTATGTCCTTAGACAAAAGAAAATCCCCACTGTGACTTGATTAAAAGTGGGAAGATGAGTTGCAAATGTGTGAGATCCTAACAGTCAAAATGGTTAAAAAAATTCCATCATCACAGAGGCTTTTAAAGAATCAGTTTAATATGTTTTTTTTTCAATTGTCAAAGCCTTTTGCATTTCATTTTCCAACTATTCACAGAGCAGAGTTTTGCTTAAAAAAAAACCCAACAAACAGGGTTCTGTTCTGTACAGCAAACAAGCATAATCACACCAAAACGGGACTTGCAGACAGGATGGAGGGAGCAGAAGGGCCTCCACCCAGATGGAAATGCCAAGTCTACTCTCAGGAGACCTGAGCTCATACCAAGAAAGGAAAGACAGTTTGTGTATTTATTTGCAAGGAGCCACAATTGCCATTGACTTTGAGCATGAAGTCACAGATATTGAAGCATTCCTTCTTTCAGTGTCACTCCCAGCTTTCCCAGCCATACTGCCTGAAAAAAACAGCCAAAAACCCAAGCCTAGAGTGCCATCCCGAAGGGGCAGCTTGGCAGTAACCCATGTGTTCATGAAAAAGGAGGACACTGGAGCTCAGAAGTCTCCACTAGCAAAGCCAACCAGTGTTTCAGACACGCAAACTCAGCCTCCCCTCGGTCCAGGGACAAGAAACACCAACCAAGTTTAACTAAATCCCATCCAGTGGGACTAAATAACTTCAGCAGACCTTGCAACAGGCAGTTAATACACTGGATTTTGTCCACAGAAAACCCAGAGCTCAGATCTTTAATTATCTTTGAACAGAGTAGCACCTTTTTTTTTTTTAATTGCTAATTAAGGTCTAATTAGAATGGATGGCTACACTGACTGGGGTGCACTGGCACACTGACAGAATGGACTATTCTACTTCATTGATGTTCCTGGTAGTAATAAAAGCATCAAGGAACAGTTCAAAGTTTCCCTGAAATTCAAATACAATTAAATTCAAATGTAATTGTTCAGTAGGCAAATATTAGTTTTCTATTTAAGTTAAAGGCCATGTCCATAAACTATTCAGTAAGTTGTCAAGTCTATTCTGCAATGAAGTCTCCTCTTTTTCTTCATTGAAACAGAGAGAAAGATATTTCTTCTGGCAGATAAGGACTCTGAAAAGTTCTGATTTCGATAAACACCAAGTCAATTAATTTAAAGGGTTGCTGGATCTTGAATTAAATGAATAGAAAACAATAATGATTTATTTTATTCTTCACCCTTTTTTCCTTGATAGACACTAAAGATAAATCCCGTTTTCTGACTGAAAACTGATCTACTGACAGTATCTTGTAGCTGTAACAAGTAAAATAATGTCACCTGTTTAAGTGAGTGAGCAGGAGAGACATCATAAAATAGGTAACAACTTAACTTTCTTTGGAGAAATCAATTAGAACGTGGAAAACAAAACACCCCTTCCATGCACATCTCCTCAATACCTCCATATGTGAAGAAACAGCAAGAAGCAAATAATCTAATTATGAATATGAGCTCATTATTGGGAAAAATAGAAAACCAAAAAAACCAACCCTTACCAAATGGCTCCCAACCACACTGAGAGGCGTTAAATGGCTTTTTGAGAGGCTGAATCTGGGCAGCATATTCTTTGTAGGAGTCAAGTTCAACTTCATGTGAAGCAGCACAATGTTTATGCAGCTCTCCCTGAAAGGAGAAAGGACATTTGAAAATGGAAAAAACTCACTTGTGAGCTGGGCACTGTTAATTCCCATACAACAACAAACTTAACAAACCCAGACTGACATGAACCTGTGTCAAACCCACCAAAATCAGGAACATTGTCAGCCATTATTAATTGCTTGGCATTTTGATGAGTGAAGCCACCACTACATGAAATAGTTAATCACATGGTTAGAAAAAACAGTCTATAGTGAACTGGTGTTTCTGATAGTGAACAGCTTTGAAACTCTGCAGTAACATCAGGTACTTTGCCCATTGTTACTCACCATTTATACACAAGACAGCACTGGGGGATTTGATTTGAGTTTGGCAAGTTTTACAGGCCGAAGATTAAACTAACAAACCTTGAATTACAGAATATTTTGCCACCAGCTTCACCAGAAACAGAGTCCCAAGTGTACAGACAACTATGATGTTCAACAGTACTTGGAACACTCTTGTAAATGCCAAGGAAATGTTATCATGCTCAACTCATCAGTTATGAGTAGCTTTTCTCAGAAATATCACTGCAAACCTCTCAAATACCTATAATTAGATTAAGTCACATGAATTAAGTGTAGGCAAAGCTGTGTCAAGTTCTAACCCCAAAAACCAGACATATATGCAATATTCTAGGCGTGGTCTCACTGAAGTTTATCAAGCAAATGTCACTGTGTACTGGCTTTATCAGTTTTTCATCTTGAAGCCACTTCAAGTTAAAGTTTAACACTGCCTTTCACAATGGGAAATACTAAAAAAGACAATGACTTCCGTGTTTGAGGAGCAGAAGGATGTTTAAACAAGGACAGAACCCTGCTTACCTTAACTATACTAATAGGTTTCCTTGATAAATGGAAGCTGGCATACAGCAGGAAAGTGAGAGAGAAAATGAAGGCTCTATACCTACAATATAAAATAAAAAGATTTTTGAAAATTATTTTATTTAGGTTTCCTTTTAGCACCAAGTTACACAAAAACATCTGCCTTGTTTGCAACCTTCCTTTGGGGGCTATTAAATGTCAGTTCAACATTAAACATACTGATAATCAGATTTCACACCTCACTGTCTCACTGGGTTTTCTGGTATGACTAGGACATAAGTGATGGCTCTCTGAGTTGGCAGTTTGGATATTGTGGGTTATTACTTCCTTGTTCTCTTACTGCTTTTAGGATTCTGCTTTACTTTTGCCCTCCTCTTTAACGACAGAAATCAGCTGTTTCCAGGGATGGATGGTGGGACTGACAGAGTGTACTGGAGCACATGAACACAGTTAAGCAGGTTTGGGATTGGGAAGGAATTCTCCTTTGTGCCTCACTGGCATCCTTGGGTCTTTCTCTGCAGTTCAGCTGAATTAAAAGGGCATCCCAAAATCCCTGTCACTGCAAGCATTAAACAAAGTCAATAAGCTGATCTATTCTCTGCTCTACCTGCAGTTTCAGTTGTTTAAGGACAGCACTCTGAGCAATTGTGCTTTTAACAATACACAGAGTCCAAGTGTATTTGCTGGTTCCTTCTGGCCTTCATCTTAAAATCAACATCACTAAATAAAAGTACATATATAAATACAAATATCTGATAACACACAGACTACTATGGCCCCTGATTTTTAATTAACGATTTTCAATAATTTTTTGCCTTACAAACTTTTATATAATCAAGGCCTTGTTTTATAGTTCTGGTATATTCACAGAGACACTAGAAGAGTTATCCCACAAGCTGAATTACTCACTCTCACAACTGAAAACACACATTTATTCCTCACAAGGAATAAAACTGAAATTACTTTGTTCCTGCTGCTATACTAGAGAAAACACATGATAAAATTGCTCAAATGGAAAGTGCTTGGTCTTTCATCTGTTATTTTTTTTTCCACACACAACTGACTCAGTCTTCTATCTCAGAAAGCACATGAACTGATGTCACAAAACTTCCAGAATTAGTTTTCTTGAAGCAAAGAGAATTTGATTTTGGTTCGGTTTTGTTGGGGGGTTTTGTCTTGGTTTTGAGTTTTTTGTGGGTTTTTTGTTTGGTTGGTTGGTTTTTGTTTTGGTTTTTTTTTGGGGGGGGTTGTTGTTGTTTGTTTGGGGTTTTTTGGGTTTTTTGTTGGGTTTTTTGTCTGTGTTGGTTTTTTTGTTTTTGTTTGTTTATTTTTGGGTTTGCTTTTGTTTTTAACATTACAGTAGCAAGAACTAAAACTGTAATTGTACAAGTCTGTATTAAACATCAAATTATTGGGGAGAAAATACACTTGTGGTTGAGAAATGAAAGCTTACCTTAAGCCACTCTTCCTACCTAAGAGCTTGAAAATAAAAATCTGAAATTTATCATTTAAATATCATTTAAAAAGGACAAAAGGCTAGTAAGGGTTTCTTTGGGTTTCCCAATAAAGCATCTTACTTTTTAAATGTCATCAATATTTATTATACAACTGGCTATATTTTCTTCCTGTATATATTAAGCAATGAAAAAGCAAAAATAGAGGAGTGTGATCTTCCCAGATACAAATTCACACTGTCCACAAAGATCACCACCATACTTCAGGACTTACCACTGATCTCGTGAAAATGAAGTGATGAAACGAATCCCAGGAGGAAGCTGAGCCATCTACACTACAGCTGGTACCAAATTTTAGGTGACACACTTATGTACTTGTGACAGTGTTTTCTGTTCTTCCGAATGTGTAACAAAGATCCCCTTGAAGCCGTGGGATGGCAGGTAAAAAATGTGGAATATCTGCTGCTGAGCTGATGTCCCTGTAGGTTTTTATTCTTATACCTTCAGTCTCCACGTGGCAAATCCTTCAGTCTGCCTTTGTTAACTGCTGATCTTCAGATAAGAGAAGCTGATAAGTAAACAGTGTGATCAAGGATTTGTAATATTTTCTAACCATAAAATTTCAATCAGCATAATCTACTTCAGAGGCAAGTAATTACCATAACTAACCTTCTAGCCATCAAAAACGTAATGGAGAATTTTAAGCTGATATAAAAATGCAGCCTTTTCTGAATTTTATCATTTATAATGCATTTTGAGAACTCGGCATAGTACAAAGCAGCGGAGACACAAAGGAAAGATGCAAGCACAACTTGATCCAAAGCCAGCTGACATCAAAACACTCTGCTTTTGTCCCAGAATGGCTACAAGCAGACAATTCCCCAGCCCACAAAGATCTGTTCAAGCACATCAGAAACATTCATGAGCTTGCAATTAGTTCAAAAATGGCTGTAGTGTTTCCAGCTCGGAATAGAGACTCCTCCAGCTTGAGAGTGGGTGCTGCTGAACAATGCTGCCAGCAAGACTTGACCAGCACTCCCTCTTCCACCCCATTTCCCTGTCCCAGTGGCAGTGCTGCACAAAGCACCGCATCGTCAGAAAACTTGGAAAAGAAAATAAACAAGTTTTTTCACCACCTGAGCTCCCTGCACCAGCACAAGGGGAGAAGGCAGGATCTTACGTGTCCATAACAGGCAGGGGAGAGAGAGACTGTAGCCACATCAATTCAGTTTGGCTTAAAGTTTCAGAGTTTCTCCTGTTTGTTCAAACATGGGCTGAAGTCCCTCAACAGAAAAAAAATACACAATATCTTTACTGCAGGTGCTGCACCAGAGAGCAGCTTCACTGTTAGCTGGCAGCAAGTCAGCCAGCTGTTGAGGGCGATGACAAAAGGCACTGTAGGCAAAAGGTGTGACTGCAACTCACACCCTCCCTGTGTGCTCACAGCAGAGCCACCCCAGCAGGATGTCAAGTTAACACACCAGGGCCTGCAGCATAACCCCTACCACCCTCCTGGTAGTCCTGTTAGGAGGGTTTAATGACAGCAAAAGCCACTGATGGGAAGTTGGTAGGATACAGGATCAGCTTTCCTGGTAAACAAAAGAAAACACACCTGCCAAGCAAGTAAACAGACCTGCCCAAGACCAAGGGTTGGTCTTAACATGAGATCATCTTCATTGCCCCATCTTATTACAGAAATCAAAACTATTCCTCAACCAGATGAATGCCAACACCAAACAGGATCCTGCTGTGTCCAAGCCAGCAACTTGAGAGCTTCACTACCCACATTGACTTTCTCCCCAGGAATGGAGGAAAACTCACCTCTTTCCAAACAGAGCATCCCAACAGAAAATCAGGGGTCTGCTCCTTTATGCTAACACATTTTTGCCACAGCTTTATTTTTTCCAGTATCCTGGTTCAGTTTGACACCTCCCTCCCCTCGAAGTGAGCTGACTTGCTAATCTCGTTTGGCACGTTTCACCCCCCCACACCTCCCCAGCTCTGAATCATTTGAGCAATTAATTAAACCCCGTAATCATTCCAACCCAACATGGGTTTCCTACCTACTCTTTGAGGTTGCAGAGGTTAGGGAAAGTGCAACCCTACATCTTCCTCCCCTCTTCCACTCCCAGATGCAGGTCCCTGCTTCCCACTGTGTCAGACCTTGCAGTTGTACAGCCATGGTTCAGGTGGGTGATTTGTCAGAACACCTGCCCTGAAATGCAGCTGATCCAACAGAGAATATTAATTTGTTCTGTAGCCATAAAACTGCTACTTAGGATTAATCCAAGGCAGCGGGAGCATAAAGGCATGGACTGAAGGTGGGATTGCCCCTTCCAAGCACAGCTGGCTAGTTAGGTCAGAGGAACTCAATTTCAAAACAAACAACTTGTCAGTAATCTGTGTTTGGTTGATAGCTCCAGTACCAGAAGAAAGGTAAAAAGAAAAATAGGTTGGCACAAGCAGCCCCCCAGCTGGAGGGAATTTTTCTTCCAGCAGCAACAAACCTATTTCAGGGTGATCCCAAACCCCACTTCTCTCTCACAGTTATCCCCAAACACCAAAATTATTATTTAACTAACCACACTAAGCAAGGTGACAGGAATATCTACTAGGAAAAAACTGAGAAGCCAGCTGAGAACAAAAACCCGAGGTCAAACATCTCCTTAAATGGTTATTTTAAAATATAATAGGACAAGGCAATTATCATCATAGCAAAGCAATTGTTTAACAAGCTACTATTTAGCAGCTTTAGCAGTAAGCAGGAAAAAGCTTCACAGATCTTACAAAAGGTTTCAGTACTAAGTGGTCACACAAGGTTGCACATCTGTGCACCTGCTGCACAGATGGTACTTGCACCACCTCCCAACAGTAAATCCCATCACCCGGATCCCAGTCACTTCCCAGCAAAGATGACTGGACTATAAGCAGCACAGAGAGGACTGCACTCGAACTCTATTTGACAGAGGTTGATTTCATTTTATGTACTGCAGGCAGAAACAGCTGAGTCCTCAATTACTTGTCAACAACTTATCTCTGTCTCCAGGTATCCGTAAGTTCCTCTGACCTTCCTGCGCTTTTTAATAAACAAATAGAACGTCCTCTACAAAAGGAAAGGAATTTGTGGCAATAAAACTCGTGAAAACAGGTTATAAAGATCACATCCTGCCGTAGATTAAACTAAATTTTAAAAGCCAAACCATACTTCAGAAATTACATTAATAAGGTACAACACATAACTGAGTTTGCCAATACATCCTTTGTATTTCTGGTTTACTAATGAAGCTCAAGGACAATCTCCAATTTAATCACTGAAACCGGCTTTATATTCTTTCATTTTCTGCAACTATTTCAGCCGACAGCCAAACAAACACTTCACTTCCTCCTTGCTGTACTGCAATGTATAAAGAGATATTCTAGTTTGAATATAGTTTGAAACCATATTTACCTTCCAAAATTGGTACTGCTCCTTCAGGCTTCCCACTGGCTGAAACATTCCTCCCTGTTTCGGGAAAACAGTCATCGGTGACCGGCCTTTCCCTCTGCAAACACGGTAAACCCGGGATCAGCTGTGCTGGAGAGGCAGAGGGAAGGAAGGTCGTGCCTGGCCACGCACAGCTCCCCAGAGGGCAGAGATTAATTCAGTGTCTGCAAACAGCGGGTAACCAAACCCTCCTCGGGGTGTCCTCAAGGGCTCAAAACGCCTTCGCACACACACGCAGGTCAAATGCACGCAGCGCTTAACGCCCGGCAGCTCCGCACCCGAGCCAGAACCTGCCGAACCCACCACCCCAGGGCATTAAATGGCCATATTCCTTCTATTTAACACACAAAAAAAAACCCGGTTCATCCTGGCTTAGCCACAGAGGGGCACAGCCCCGGTGAGCACATCGCGGGTCGGGGGCCCGGGACCCGCAGGACCGACCAGCCCAGGGGCCGCCCCGGGGGCCAAGGGCAGCGCCGAGACCAAGAGCGGGAGCCGAGCCCAACCCACGGGCAGCTCCCGGCAGCGCACAGGGGCGGAGAGCCGGGGCCGGGTACCCTCCACCCGGTGCCCGAGCGCTCCCCGGGCACCCCCCGGCCGGTCCCGCCGCTCCCGAGCGGCCCCGCGGCTCGGGAGCCGCCCCCGCTCCGCCCCCGCCGCGGGCACGGCAGGTGCACGGCCGCCCCCCGCCCGCCGAGCCTACCCGGCGATGCTGATCCCGGCCACCGGCAGCTTCCCGAGTCCCCGTGTCCCGCCGAGCCGGGCTGTGCCGGGCCGGGCGCGGCTGCGGATCGCCGCCCGCCGCGGGAGCTGCGCGGCGGGACCGGGCGGGCTCGGCCCCTCCTCCCCGCCGCACCGAGGAGGAGGAGGAGAAGGAGGAGCCTGCGGGGGGAACCCTTTGCATGAGGAATAGCAGTTCCCGCCGGTTGTCCTGACCGTCTGCTCAGCGCTGGTGAGGCGCATCTGGGGTGCTGTGAACAGTTCTGGGCTCCTCAGACATGGAGCTCCTGGAGTGGGTTCAGAGGGAGGTGTGAGGATGATGAAGGGACTGGAGCATCTCCCTTACAAATAAAGGCTGAGGGAGCTGGGCCTGTTCAGCCTCGAGCAGACGCGGCTGAGAGGGGCCCTCCTCAATGTGTATAAATACCTAAAGGGAGGGTGCTAAAGGATAGACGAGGCTCTTCGTGGTGATGCCAAGCAACAGGACGAGAGAAAATGGGCACAAACTGATGCTCAGGAAGTTCCACCTGAATGTGAGGAAGAACTTTCTTGTGCAGTGACCAAGCACTGGAACAGGTTGCCCAGAAAGGGTGTGGAGTCTCCCTCACTGGAGATATTCCAGGACCCTCTGGACACAGTCCTGTGCCATGTGCTCTGGGATGACCCGGCTTGAGCAGGGAGGCTGGACCAGATGACCCACTGTGGTCCCTTCTAACCTGACCCATTCTGGGAACTGCTGCCCCTGGCCTCCCACAAGGCCCCAGCTCACCCCCAGCCTGCTGGGCAGGGAAGAGCTGCTCCCTTGTGCTTGCCATTCCCACTGACCCACCTGTCACCCTGGCAGCCTCTCCCACTCCATGTGCTCCAGAGTGGTTTCCTGACCCCTCCGTGCTGCCTGGCATCACCAGTAGGAATCCCAAGCAGGCAGCCCCCTGGCCTGGGTAGGTGAGCACAGGTGTCTCACTGCAGCACTGTCGGTTGCCTGCCAGACATAACACGAAGGTATTTCTGGTGCCAAACAGCAAATGTTAACAAATCACACACCAGGTCACCGGAAATCCGAAGGAAAAATTCGGTGGTGCTTCTTTAAAAAAGAAATAATATATTTATTTTAGTTGTCATCTGGTTTCCTGATCCTGCAGTGCATTTCAGCAACCGTATGTATTTCAAAGCTCAGTTATTTATATAAATGCATGCTTCCAGCTGCTGGTGCATTTCTTCATCATGACCACCTCCCCAGTGCAAAAAACCCTATGCTGTTTCTTTCATCCAAGACTGAATAGCTGCTAACAGTTACCTCATGCAGGTTTAAATTTACCTGTATAACTGTTTGTCCCCTGTAAAGTACCCCCTGCCTGGCACAAATGACCTGCCTATGGCACTCACTGAAGTGTTCAATTTTGTTCTGTCTTTTCCCTCTCCTCTTGCACTGCCTGTGCTGGAAATACCAATAAAAGAAACTCTTTGACTCCCAGTGTGATGTTACCTAGGCTCCACATGTCAAACACTCAGACACATGCTCAGCTTTGCTCCACAATCACAGTGGCATCTTTCCTTCACTTCCTCTGAGTCAGTAAATGAGCCCTTCGCCCTTATTTTAACATTTGCAGAACCAGGGTCCCAGAGTTGCACCCATTGCAGACGCAGGTTGATGCTGCACAACCCACTGCTTTAAAGCTTGCTGGTGGCAGATGTTGATTCCATCCTTCTTTTGCTGCGATTTGTAAGCAGAGAATCAGAGGTTAAAAAAAAAAAAGTCTTCACATTATCTCCCCAAGCACTACAAATTACTTACTTGGAAAGCTAATGCAGTGCTCTTGATTATCATCAGTCCTCTGAGGAGATGATTTTGTTTCTCAGATAAAAGCAAAAGCCTCTACTCACCATCAAAAGGTCTCAAATTAGCACAGCTTTTACCAAACCATCCTGCAGCATAAAACAAACCACAGTTTCATTCAGCGTCTCAGGGAAAGGACAGTGCGTGGTTGCTTTTTTAACAATACAGTCCCATGCCAATCCAAAAGAAAAATCATCTGCCCCAAACCCTCACCAGCTCAGCCTATTGTCAAAAATGGACATAGGGCTAAGTTTAGCAGTCTCTGAACACTTGGAGATGGAGATAAACAGGCATGTCCCGGGGCTGCTTTAGCTCTCCACATCTACTGTCCCCTGTATGATGGTGCATGAAGTGGAGAAGGAAATACTTCAAGCTGCTTTATTTTTTCTGAGCAGCCTATCACAGAAATGTCCTTGCCTTACTGACAGGACAACTGTTCTCTGGGGTGGAAAAGCACATGCTAAAATCCAATATAGAGGGGGTAGTTACAGCCAGAGCGTCTGTGTAATGACAAATGATACTTGTCATTTTTGCTGTAACAACCAATTAGCAGAGACAAAACTAGTCAGGGGATGCTCCTCCAAGAGCAGTGATTTGCATGAGTCATGTGGCTGCACTTTTGCACTGTAAGGCACAGACATCATTTATTCTGATTCACACACACATACACACCAAAAAAATGAAAAGTCGTCTCTTTACAGCACAAAAGGTCAGACCCATCAGAGTGCATTTGTATACATGAGTTAGCCATCTCAGATTATCACAACAACTATTCATCATCATGTGGAATCCTCATATTTTTTAAATTGCTGTCGCCTTGGCCCTTTTTAAATTCCTGAAAGAATTTAACCTCGCTTGAATATCTTCCTATTCTCAGTTACAAGCAGCTTGCAAAAAGCATGAGTCAAACAGCCACAGACACCCTGATATTTTTCATACTTAAAAGTAGAAACTGCATCTCCCATTCAAATAAAGGTTCCCTGCAATCCATTCCTTTAGCATCACTGAAACCTGCTGGCCGCCACACTTGGCACAGCTGCTCTCTCTGCTGTGCCAGTGTGGGTCACCAGCAGCTACAATTGCCAGAAGCCATCAAATAAGTAGGAATACAGAGAGAGGGAGCAGCGGGAGCTGGTGCTGCTGGTTGCACAACAGCCTGCTGGTGTAGAGCATCAGAGGAGGGCCAGAGGTCAGGCGGAGATAAAAGGAGATCTACAGCCAAAAGTACATGGATAAAAAAACAGAAACAAAAGTTTTAAAATAACGTGTGTAATCTAGAGCCTCACAGCATAAAACCCAGAAAGGACACTTCACCAGTTACTTTCCAGAAGGAAACACAAATGAAGGATACAGTCCAGTAAATTAGGTAGAAAGTGTGGCAGCAGTTTGGCTTTTTAAGCCTCTGGCGACATTCATATGAGAGGAAATAGAAAAGTACGAGCTCTTGTCTGCAAAACCAAACAGAAATAAAGATTTATGACTTGGCAGGTGCTGACAGATGCTTCTGATGGTGCTTCTCTCAGAGGAGATAAACTAATTTCCTGGTTGACAGTTAAATTTTACTTCCACGAGTGGTGCTTTAACTCCTCAAGACCTGATGTAGCAGAGCACTTTGTAGTGGTGGTACAGTGGGTGTCACCAAAGTCTTTCCTTGCTGAATTGGTGATGCTGGCTGAGCAGAGGTCTGGATGCAGACTATTGCATCCTTTAGCTGATTCATATATTTATTTCCTTTCCAGTAAATTGCACAAGTATCTTTTATGACTCATAATTGTACAGATGGAAAAGGCTAATCTGTTTGGCCACAGAGCAGTCTCTTTGTCTTAGGGGATCAGAGAAACTCATACCTTATTTACATAATAATGGGTTGTTAAATAATATCTTACTATATAAAAATTGATATTTACTTAGACTTTATTCCCCACAAGTAGCAGGATTCCTAGGACTGATGTAATCACTGCTTTTATTTGCCTTTATTAGTTTTACATTAGCTTTGTTTTCCCAACAGAGCAGCTGGGATATTGTATAAGCAATTCACATCAACACTGGGTGCAATCCAAATATAACCTGCCCTCGAGCTTTGGCAGACAGAAAAAAAAAATATCCAAAAGAGCCTAAAAAAGGCTATGCCTGTATGTAGATGGGTATAGCCCTGCTGTGGCCACACTTGGGACGGGCTGGAGGTAATCCAGCTGTGTTGGAAGCTCTCTAGCTGATTTAGCACATTATGTCCTACCCGTTATGATAAATTTTAGTGCTGGCACAGTGCCACACTAATATGTCTCCAGAGTTTCCAGACTGGTTCTTTCTTTGCATGCAGCTTGACAGAAATCCAGTGAGAATCACCAGGCAGAAGCTTTAGGTAAAGAGACCAGTGGACAAGAGCACTGGGCCAGCACAGGCTTTTCCACAGACAGAGCAAGGCTGTACCTGAGTACTAATGGCTACTTATGAAGAAAAAAAACATTTAGCATGTGGAACATGGAGAGGGAGGGGCAGTAAAACTGCCTCCAGGCTGCCTACATAAAGATGGATATTGCTCTGACTGCAGGAGACATTTAGGAATGATGGCATTTATTTGAACCCTGTGAGCTGCCTTTCTGTCTCCGGTTCCATTCAGAAAAATGAGGTCAGTGGTGCTGGCAGTGTGCTGCTCTGACTCTCCCCAAGGCTTTCCAGAGGGCTGGAGAGTCTGACTGTTAAATCACCTCATGCTGTCTAAGGAAAGATCTGTAAAAGAAGAGATTATAGCAGCAGTGGTGTCTATGGGGGTAGGATCTGCTGGAGGGAGCCCTGGGCAGAGCTGCTTCATGTGACCTCTGGCTTCTGGAATCAGCAGCCCCTGTAGAGAGGATGGAGGTTCCTTGGTTAGAGACCCAAAATAAAATATAGACTCAAAGAAAAATGAAAACAATGTTCTGAGAATGCAGAATTTAAAAAACAAGCAAACAAACAGCAAAAACAGAAACAAAACCAAAATACAACCAAGCTGTCATTGGAATCTGTGAAACGATATGTAGAGCATCTTTCATCACAAAATACAAATCTATTTTGAGGAACTTATCTTGAAGAATCTAATTCTGCTTCCAGCAGGAAGTGGGATAGTTTCTCTTGTTACTTTGCCCTTATTTCTAGTCTTAATTTTCCTGGAGAACGGAGTGGAAATGCAAGATATGGCTGCAGAAATTATTGCTGAGGAGTAAACAAGGTGAAATAGGCAGGTAGGCTACTGACAGATTTCCTTTCTCCTTGCTTGCAAACTTGATCACTGGAGGGTAGTTATATGAGAAGGGAGGACTGAAGCATATTTTAATAGAAGTCAAATACCAGAACAGTTACAAATACCATGGTAAAATAGAAAGCAGACAAGAACAGAGAGCTTACACTACAGCAATTGCCTTGCAAGTCAGGAATAAGGAGATGAAGTACAAAGGTATTTGAGCTGACAGGAATGAGGAGGCACCAAAGTAGTCCCATCTATCTCAATCATTTCATTATTCTCTATTGAATTCATTCTGAATTACCAGATTAGGACTTCAGGTGGTATAGACGAAAGGATTGGGCTGCTTAAACTTTATGTCCTTACAAGCTATGCCTGAATAAAGAAGCTTAGCTTTGAGTGGTTGGTTATTTAATGAAACAACTTCTAGAGAAAAGTAGAGAAAAATGTAATATTAATGCTGCTTTATTCTTATACTGGCCATAAGATATTATTTTATCTCATGAATGCCAACTGCTTTCTTGGTAGCAGTAGTGATTCTGATTGTCATAGAAATCTTGAGAAAAGACATTAGCAACAATTTCCTAAATGGAATCAAAGTGACCTGTATATGTCCCTATTGCACTTTAGTGGAAGGGGAAACCCCTTAGGTAAAAGGAGAAACTTGACAGTTTTTCCAGATGTCTGAAGAATGGAATGCAGTCTGTCCTTCAAACTGAGCAGTGAGGTCAGAGAATTGGGAGGCAGGATATAAATACAGGAGAACACTTGCCCTTGGATATTCTGCAGGAGGAAACTGAAAGGTCTTATTTCGCCAAGATACCAAAAAGTTTTATCCCTATTTCAAGAATGGCTTTCACACAACCTCTGCTTTTTGAATGATCCTGCTTTAAGGATATCCCAATGTTAACCATACTTGGAGGAGGCACTTGTAAACTGAGTGGTTTGAAAGGTCATTTACTTGTTTTTCTGGCTGGTTATTAGCACAAAAAGAGGCTATCTTTATACAGAGTAAGCACATTTCATTTTGCCTGTAAAGAGCTTAAAAAGAGCCACATGGAGAGAAGTTCCCATTTTGCAAAGGATTTTGACATATAAGAATCTTGCTTAAATCTGAATTGGAGGGAAAAAACCCAATATATGGAAGTTAGTGACAGTAAATTCCACTTTGTCCACTGTTTTCTCCCTTAATCTAAGAAAATATTTTAAGTGTGTCTGATAGTATTTATCACAGAATATTAAAAAGACTGGAATATGTGTTCCCAAACAAGGACTGCCCTTTGGATATTATTTTAATTCTCTTATCCCACAGTTTTCCTCCAAAGGGCTGATAAAAACAACCTGGTTTATATTTAAGTTTCAGGAGGAAGAAAGCTGACTTCATTAAGATTTTCCTGACAGCTCCTGTTTACACTTTGCAAGTATCTGATACTGACCACGCATTACTCTTGACTGTGGTTTTAGCTGTTATAAGGAGAAAGAGATAGCAAAATATTTACCTACAGATTTCTGTTCTTTAAAGTCCTGTCAAAAGACATAATCCTGCCCAGGTCTGCCCTACCATAAGCAATGAAAGCTCATTTGCATCTCTAATTTAGCCCAGAGCTAAACTCCAGCTGACTTGAGTGCCAGGGACTGGCCCTCACAGAGCAACCAGCTCTGTCAGTAACAACTGAATAATATGTGAAGTGAGGAAACCAACCTGTGAATCAGGCAAATTATCTCCACTCTTCCTATTAATTTTGATGGCAGAATTTGAAAAGGTGGCTCCCTAGAGCCACATTGCAGGCTGGGTGGAGAAAAGCTGGTTCCCAGAGGCATTGCCCCTGGAAGAAGGATGTATGGTAGGAAAGGGGCAGAGAGCAGCCAGCTCCTGCAGGCAGGAATTCCAAAGTGCACCAAGTGTGAATTAAGCAGCACACTGCCTTCACCACATCAGAGGTCATGTGTGCACCCTGCTGTATTTTTATCATCCCTTGGAAGAGAGACACTGATTGCAATGTAGAGGTGAACAAATAGTCCTGTGATTTCCAGTGTTCACTGTGCAATGTGTGTTTTCAAAGCTTGGCAGTGCTGGAAGGAGCCCCGAGCCCAGACCTGGCACAGCAGCACCTTCCCTGCAAAACCTCTGCACTGCTGAAAATCTCCCCACTCCTGACACAGGCTAAAGTCTGAGAAAAGCCAGGAGCACAACTGGCTTTAAAAATGCTTTTTGGCCATTCCTCCCTACAGAGCTCTCTGGTTCAGTTGAGAGTGAGGACCTGCAAGGCAGGATAAAAAGACATCCAGGGCTGTCCTTTCCCACAGGAGGCACCTTATGGGGTCTTGTGCTCAACTTCCCTACATCACTGTCTTCCCAGTACAAACACTTACGCTCTCAGGACTTTGGATAAATGAAATTTATATACAAGATCAGCAGGACCTTAAGAATATTTATAGTATTATGTTGGTCCTTTGACAGAAAAGGAAAAAACAGGAAAGTAAGGAAGTAAGAAAGCAGTAAGAAAGCAACCCTCCTTTCAGTAGTCACATACTTGAAGCTTAACTTTAATGTGACATTCCAACACACCCAAATGCAAGTGGAAGACCAGAAACTACACAATCAATCCTTCTTGACATTAATTATATGTATCCTTATAAGCTGTAGTTGTCCTCACAAGACAGTTTCTAGAAAACTTTAAATGATGCCTCCCTCATTTAAGTAAGATTATGTGATCCTGACATACAGACATTTGTGCTGTGTGCCACTTCTGGGTTCTGAGCAGCTTTACTTTTAAAAAGAAATAGTTCTTGGCTGTTTCCCAAGAAAATTGAGCTATTGCTCCTTCAGGCCCTCTTCTTCCTTCGGAGCTCTGAAACAATAAGCAA
Organism: Neopelma chrysocephalum; assembly: GCF_003984885.1. NCBI lineage: Eukaryota > Metazoa > Chordata > Aves > Passeriformes > Pipridae > Neopelma > Neopelma chrysocephalum. Next base: position 14,000,818 of record NW_020897737.1, read on the forward strand.
GAGCAGTTAATGATCATTATTAGTGATCGTCCAGGGGAGTGACTCTGGTGGCTTGTCACTGCCTCCTGTTTGTGTCACAGCTGTCCCCTGGGCTACGTCACCTTAGAGGTCAAAAGACATGTCTGGTTATTTTTATCATTGAGTTTAACAGGGAGCACCTCCACATGCATTCCAAACATATTTTCCCTTATAACCCTGAGCCTCAGTGTCTGCTTAGAATGAATATGCCACTCACAGACCAAGTGACCAGTTTTATAATTAGAGACATCGCCTCATTGTAGAGAAAAGAATGTAGCCAACCTTGGGTGCAAGAAGAAACAGAGCAAGAGCAAGAAAGAAGAAACTGCACAGATTATGCTTCAGATAGTGTGCACTCCTGTCAGTTCTGCAGGATGTGAGCAGTCAGGGCATTAATTTGCACATTCTGCAGTTGCTTATTAACAGTGCAGCATTATGTAAATTATGCTTCCCTAGTCAAGTGCTGGGAATGTGCAGGAAGGAGAAATAACCACACAGTTTTGAGTCAATAAATGTATGGCTTCTTAATGCCCTGCCAGCTGACAAAGTTTAATTTCAGTGTTCTTAGTTGTTTCAAAGGGAAAGTGTTCTCAAATTAGTGACATGGAAGCCCACATGGTTCCTACGAACATGGAGGTATTTAGCAATAGTCTCTTCCTTTTTCATCTTTGCCCAACTGAAAAAAAAGACACACGTGCCATAGAAGTGACACTTTATTACTATTTATTTATTATCTAAATACTGGCTATTTTGATTCCTACCTATGAAAACAAAGAAACTTACCTGAACATGGTGTATCTTTGTATAGAGATGACTCTGTTTTTCTTCTGGTTTGTGTGGTAAAGCTTTGACTTGGGGTGGGTATAAGGTGACCTCCACCTGTTTTCCTACCACTTGCCACTCCTTTTGCTGCCTGCCTCAGAAATGTCACCTTTCCTGCCCAGTGCCTGGATGCCTTGCTGCTTTTCACCACACATATCCTCGCCTGGCTCCTCCTGGGAAACCTCAGCCATTAAATTACTGTGCAAAAGGATAGTGAGGTGATTTGCCTGACTCCTGTATCACTGGCCCGCCCCGAGTCCTGCCAAGCTCTAGCAAGCTCTGTGAAGCTGCTGCTTTGCAGAGGAGTGAAATACAACTTGCATTCAGCAAGACAACCTGTCCTCAACATCTGCGGGAGGCAGGCAGGAGCTGGAATGCAGTCGTCATCAGTTCCCTTCGCAAAGGCAGAGTTTCAGGGCGTTTTCCTCTGCAAAGAGTCAGAAAGCACTGCTTTGCATTGAGGCAAATCAAATCTCTTTAAAGAGTGATTAGTTTTGAATACCGCAGCTCACAAATAAAACACAAAAAATGTGACATAAAATACAAATCAAGTCTTTGTCATTTGGGGTATTATTGCTGATTAATACAGACGGGGGGGGGAATTGTGATGTACTGTACTCTCTCCTTTTCCTCATGAGCTTCTCCCTTTCGTTCTTCTTGGTCTTTTGAGGAAGGAGAGCCCTTCTCTTCCCTGCCTGCACTGATTTATCTGTAATTGTATTAGTATGGGAGGCTCTTCACTGTCTGAGGTGGCTGAACTTGGCCACGGGAGTTACGTAGGTCACTGCCGAGGCCGACTGAGTGGAGGGGCTTGGGAAAAAGCCAGAATACGGAGAATTTCCTGCATAATAAGTCCATTCCTCTTGCTCTCCCTCGTGTTGAGGAGGACCTTGTTGTGTTTTAGCTTATGGCCATTGCTCCTCTTGCTGTCGCTGGGCACCACCGAGAAGAGCCTGGCACCATCCCCTTGGGGATATTTAAATGTATGGATGAGATCTTCTCTCAGTGTGGTTTTTTTTTTCCCCTAGACTAGACCCAGTCCCTCGGCCGGGCTCCGGGGTCTCCAGGCGCGGCCCAGCCGTGAGGGGCGGCCCGGCCGCGCTCGGCCCCGGTGGCGGCTCCGGTTGTCACGGCGACGGCGACTCGCGGCCATGTCGGACCTGGGCTCCGAGGAGCAGGACGAAGCCGAGGAGGGCGAGGCCGGCGTGGGGGTCCGCCAGGATGGAGCCGGGGCCGGGGGGAAAGCGGGCGGGAGCGGCTCCAGCGCCGCGGGCCGGGGCTGCGGGAAAGGGAATAGGGAGGCCGGGCGGGTCGCGCCCGCAGCGCTCCCGCGGCACCGGAGCCTGAGCCGGGCTGGGGCAGCTTTCCTCACACGCCCGTTTCCCTCTGTCGGACTCAGTCCAGTCCAGCCCTCTCACCCATTCTCTTCCCGCGTTTGAGCAGGAATACGACGGCGATCGCAACGCCGAAGGGGAGCGGCACGGCTATGGAAAAGCTCGGCTGCCCAACGGGGACACGTACGAGGGGGAATACGAGCATGGTTTGAGGAGCGGCCGAGTAAGACACCGACCCTTGGTTGTGGTTGCGTTCCTCCGTGGTGTGAGTTTGGGCACTGGACTGAAACAAGAGTGAGCGCTGACAAGTGTTTTGTCTGTGCCAAATGTGTTCCAGGGGACCTACAGGTTTAAGAGCGGCGCTCTCTACACTGGAAACTACCTTCAAAACAAAAAGCACGGCAAGGGTATCTTTTTTTATCCGGATGGATCAAAATATTCAGGTAAAACACCGAGCACAGTTGCAAGGATTTCTGTTACCACAAGGACACATTCACCCCTCCTCCCCCAAATGCATAGAGATAGTGAATTGGAGAATGCCTTACTTTAAGATGCTGCATTTGCTACAAGATGTTTTCCTTTCATTCCTTCTTTAGTAATGGCTCTGAGAAGATTGGGGTTTATTTATGGGGATTTAAGATATATTATTGTGATAAGTGTGATATTTATTAGTGGTTTATTCTTTTCATATCCTCCTTTGAAGTGGGGTGTTCCACGTCCTGAGAAATATTAAGTATCTTTTGCAAATAAGTGCAATCCTCATAGCAGAGAGCATAGTTCCTTATTCCTGGGTGCTAATTTGAACCACAGATGTGTTCAGTATAAAGTATTTTAGGAGTCTGTTAGGTCCATCCTTAAAAAAATATTCTGTTTATTACAGCCCTTACTCAGGGATTGGGATGTCTCTGAAGGTTGAAGTAGTTTAAAGTCACGTTGTTTCCCTGCTTGCGGGAGTGTACCTGAAAAACTCTGAATATCAGTCAAGGTTCAAGAGATAGTATTTCCCCCCTTTTTTTCTAAGCTAGACAAGAAAAAATATTCCTGTTATGAGAGCTAGAAGCTGAGAGCAAAAAGAGCAGCCTAATCTTGCCTTGCAGAAGCGTATGCAGCTGTGATTTTTACCTTTTTTTATTTAATAACATTAAGTTTGAATAGAAGAATAATATGACACGCAGTCTAGCATCCTTTTGAGTGTACGTGCCCCCTGTGTGACAGGACCGCTTCAGCAAATGAGTCAAATTAAAGTAATTACCCTTTAAATTTGTGTGGAAATGTCACATTGTCTAGTGCAGTTGTACTACATTACCCAGTTTAAACGTAGGGGCAGGTTGTTACATGGCCTCCTGTGTTCATAATGATAATGGAGACACACCGTGATGGGCAAAGGGAAATGGAGGTCAGGCAGCAGCATGAATATATGTGACAGACTGATGAGAAAAGAGGAGGGGTTTAGAGTGAGGAGGGGCTTAAGGAATAGTAAGGAACTACAGTGGTGTCGTAGCTTTCTTTTCCTTCTCTAATAATTGTGTGATGACTTTACCAACTGACCACTATATCACACCAGGAAATAAACCACATCTCACGCTGTTTGTATCCTCTTGTCATCAAAGGAGACTGGGTGGATGACCAGAGACAGGGCCATGGAGAATATCTGTATGCAAATGGAGACACCTACACTGGAGAGTGGTTTAACCACAAGAGGTTTGTTTCATTCTCTGTGCTCTTCAAGTCACCCAATGGCATTAAAAAGCAAAGATTTTCAAACCACGTCTGACTGCAGCAAATCAAGTCCAAGGGTGACCTTGCAATTTAGTCCAGTTTGAGTAATTTCAGCTGCTTAATTAATACAGTTTTAATACCTTAAAAATAACAACTTCATACCTTAATAGCAATCCTTAATTCTTAGTATGCAGTGACATAAAGCAAAATTATGTTTTTCTCTGTAGGCATGGGCAAGGTGTATATGTCTATAAAGACTCAGGATCTAAGTATGTTGGTCGTTGGGTAAATGGAATCCAGGAAGGACCAGCTGAAATTATCCACCTAAACCATAGGTTTTTGGGCAGGTTTTTCAATGGAAAGGTAAGTGTGCAGCAAAACTACCTATTCATGTGAACAGTTTGCATGGAATTGCCTTAATATGATCTGTTTCCACTTAAAATAAGAAGCCAGGCTCCTGATCTTCTATGTTATTTCTTGTGCCATACATGTAACACATAAAACTGAATTAATCTGTAGGACACAATGCCAAGTTTCTCTGCAACTTTGCTTTCAAACTATAGTGCTGTTGACTACTGTGTGGATTTTGTAATAAAGGATATTATAGATTTCTGTGCCTAGAATGAACTGTTTAGTTCTGCTGACGTTTTTGTATCTTTATGCAGCCTTTAGGTCGTGGCAAATACGTCTTCGATTTTGGATGTGAACAGCACGGTGAATACATACAACTGGAGCAGGTAAAAGAGACAATGCTTCAAATTAATGTTTCTCTGATATTCTCTGAATATTAGAGAACTCAGTAAATCAAATCTGTTGTTGAGTAATCTATAAAATGCCCTGTAGACACTGATGTTGAAGTTGGTCTTACCAGCCAAAGAAGGGTGGAAACTTGTGCATTTTTAAGAGCTGAGGTTTTTCATTTTGCTTTTTTCTTTACCTTCTCTACTGTGAAAGCTTTGGCAAGTACAAGGTATGATTTTGCAGTGCTTGCACACATGAATCATTTATTCTTAAAGTTTAGGAGAATCAGGACCTTCCCAAAACATTTGAAGGCTCAAACCACAGAAGAATGTAGATGTATCTGTCTGTACATTTAGCCTGTGTACGTTACACTTTGTTCTGAAAACCAGAAAACAGAGAAAAATATTTCTCCTTGTATTTCTGAGCTGCTTGGTGCTATGCATACAAATGGTAATTTCCAGCAGATTCATGTTTTTGAAGTATTGTTGTCCTGGTCCTGTCAGGAGCATAATATCCACAGCTTCTAATAACTGTAGGGAGCAGCTGGGATAAGGACCTGTTTTTCCTTCTCCTTCATGCATGAATGTTTTGAAACATTTCTGATTAATATGGTGCAAAATAGCTATAGAAATAAGAAATATGTCTTAATATTACTGTTTTGGTTTCAAGATATAATAAATAAATAATAAATAAAATTTTAGTTTAGAGTTTGCTACCTCTGTTGGCTGACACATTAGTTCCCCTTACACACTTTTTGAAAATTCTCTGATTCAGCAATTATTTCTTAAGGATAAAATAAAAATTATCAAACTCCTGTCAATAGTGATAGAGATTTGCAAAGCTTGGAGACTGTTTTACCTTCTTTGGCTAAAAGCAAGAGATCCCCAAATTAATTATCAGCTTCACAGAATTATGCAAAATGATGTGTATGTGGTAGTCTCAGTTTAGTTGGGAATTGTTGGATTAGATGTGTAAAGCAAGGGACAGTGCTGCCACTAAAGTAAGATTAAATTTTGCCCCTTTGCTTTAGTTGAAGTAGTTGCAAAACAAAGTGCATTTCAAAAAAAATTCAAAGAAATTAGGTGGGAATACAGATAATGATTCCATTATAAGACTTTCCATATTTGGATAAAATCAAACATGATTTTTTGAATTAAAAAAAATTATCTTCGAATTTCAAACCCATCAGCTTTGTGCAGTACTTTATTGCTTCCTAGATTCTTTCAGAGGGCTTCCCTAGGCAAAGATTGAGGCAGAAACAGCTGTTTTTTGTTTCTGTTCCTGTGTGAGACAGACAGGGCAGCATCTACCAGGCAAAGCATCAGGTCTCCTTTGCAGGCACTGAAGAGGAGCCATAGTTGACAGGCCCCTCCCAACCATTCTGTTTAAGGGAGAGACAAAATTTTGCCTTAAAGAAGGCAAACTGCGAAGTGTCAATCATTAGTAATGGTCAACTGACTTCATCAAGGTTCTAAGTGTAGTTCTTGTCCAAGATTTGTGGCTGCTGAAGTTCCTCCACCTGGAAAAATTCCTTTAAAAGGTGTCGTTTTCAACCCTAATAGGGAGGTTTTAGTACACAAAACCATCACCTTAGTTACTCCCCTAATAGCCATAGGATGAGATAATGGATTTCTTGAATTCTCTTCTAGGAAAAAGGAGAAGAAGAAGAAGAGGAGGAAGTCCCATTACCTGTTGAACCAACATGGAAAGCAATAGAAATTACCAAATTAACACCCAGGACTTCCCAGGATGAAAAGCCCCTGTCTCCCAGAGAAGCCTCCCCGGAGGCAGCAGCAGCAGCAGCAGCTGGAGAGGAGGAAATGCCACCAGTTGCAGGTTTGTTCTGCTGGACATCTGGAAATTCTGTGCTCTGACTATGTGACCGTGGTTTTTCAGGTTTAATATCAAGTGGTGATATTAAGGTTTTTGTGTTTTGCTTTGGTTTGGTTTGTCTTTCCTATGATTTTCCATGTATTGGATGTTTGGAACTGCCAAGTCTGTTCCTAACCTGCACAATACATATAGATCTGTTTCATCTGGCGTAGCATAATAAGATACAACTGTGAATCATTTTAGTCTATACCATACAAGCTTGATCATAAACACTTAGAGAAGATTGTGTGGGATTTCTCATGTGAGTAACAACTGCAGCCTTCGGTTAGAGTTTGTAGCTGCTGCATGAAAGCAAAGGCTGAGTGCAAATGTGTAACATTAGTTTTCTTTGGTATTTCTAATTTCTCATGTTTCAGTCACTGAGGAGTCTGCTGAGGAGTCTGCTGAGGGCGGGGGTGTTGAGCCCTCTGCTCACGAACCCAGTGAAGGTTTGAGCCCAGCAGGGGATGCAGGAGAGGAGGGTGAGGGAAGAAGAGAGGAGGAAGCAAACGAAGTTCGGGAGGATCAAGGTGAGGACTGGGGCATGTGTGCTCATTGTTTAATTAGCAGTCAGGGTTTGAAATGATGCAGGTCAATCAGGTGAAGTCCTGCTGCTGCTGAGAGACCATGGGAATCTCTGCTTTTGATAAGAGGGACAGTCCTCTAGAGAGGTAAACTATGAGTAGTCAGGATCATTTACTGCCACAGCACAAATTAAAAGTGACACTTCTGTGCAGCATTATCTATGCATGTACAGTTAACAGCACTTGCAGAGCTGAATTTGGAGGAGATTACATTTCCAAACTGGGGGTTTTTATACAAAAACGAGAGAGATGATGTCAGACTCTGTGAAGTTCGGGAAGTTTTGAGGATTCCACTTTTCTCTCGTGACTGAAACTGTGTATTCTTATTCTCTCAAGTGAAGCTAAAAAGCAAGCAAAATAACTCCAAAGCAATAAATTTTAGGTATTGGTATATCTTATGGTTTGATCAGTCTCTCTGGTTGATTTGTTTCTCCTAAAAATTCAGAAGCTCAGATTTTTTCCAGGCTGTTCAGAAGCCTGTTTTAAATACACAGTTACTAAGAAGCAACAAAAAAATGCTTCTGTATTTAATCATATTTAGCTTGTAGGCCTCCACCCAATTGTGTTGATTTTAAGTGTTAAAGTTTACAAGCTTGCATGTAAATTATATGATGTCTGAAAATATCAGGTAATTTTATCCATTTGTAATCAGTACATTTTACAATAAACTGAAGCAAAGCACTGTCCATGGGGGTCAGAAAGTCTGTTGAACTATCTGAGAATGCCTGGGGGTGTACACAAAACATTTAGGTCAGCTCTTGCAGTTTTCATGGTTTATTTGCACTCAGTGTTCATCTCTGAAGGTGCTCTCCTGCTTCAGGGCAGAGCAACCAGCTGGCTGACCTGGTGTATGGGACTGACATCTTACAGGATCCCTGGGCTTGGATCAGATCCAGCAGAAATCTCAGCAGGTTTCCTGCATAGCTGTGCTTTGGATTTGGCAAAATGCACTGAGCCTGGTTTGTCTCAAAGACCACTGAACTCAAAGAACCATTTGCATTGAGTTTGATTCTAATGAATTTTTCTGGCCTACCACAACAAAGCAGTTCTGGTTTCCCCACTGTTTTTTGTAGGGACTCTTTTTAAGAACAAATGAACCCAGGTATCTGTCAGATACAGCACAGAGGCTGATACCAGTGCCTGAAAATATAGCAATGTGACATATGTCCAGAATCAAGGAGTTGGATGATTATATCCATTTTTCAGCATAGGTCTCCATCCATAATTATTTAGGCAACATGTTGTTCCCCTTGTGTTTGTGTTTAGCAAGATGAAGTTACAGGAAGAGGAAAAGATATGAAGAAAATATGGATCCTGTGAAGAGCAGATGTAACAAAATCTGTTTTCTTGCAGCCTTGTATTCCCTGCCCCATTACAATGATTTTAGGACAACACAGAAATTCTATCCTTGCTCCACATTCCCTCTGATATCTAAGTAGGAGACATCCTTTGGCTATTCCAGAGTTACATATGGGCTGGCTGGCAGTCAGTGTGTGTGTACTGAGTCTGTCTGCCAGCTGACAAACAATGTAAAACAGTTAAATTCAAGTGTTGGCATTGAAAGGCAGTGGGTGAGGAGGACTGAGGTAGACAGCAGAGTCCTGCAGTTCTGTTTTAGGTTGCTGGGATTACTTTCCAGTATTTCATAATGCATCTCTATGCCCTGTCTTTCCTTCACCTCCACAGAAACTACTGATTTAGGAGGTTGAATGAGAGGAAACCGAATAATTGGATACAACAGAAGGCGGAGATCCAGAAAAAAGGAAATTTCAAAGTAGATAATTTAGTGTGGTAAACCTGCAAAATTTTTGTTTGTAAAAGGGTGAGTTAAGATACATTGAATAAACATTTCTGTCATGGTTCTGTCTGGAATGTACACCTTTGGATCTTTTATAATCTCAGAGTCTCAGAAGAACTTCCCTTATTCCATGTAGCAGGTAGTCACTTGTATAATTCAGTGCAGAATTATGCTGGATTCTGTGTCCTCACAACTTAATCTTCTCCCACTCTTTGTAGTTGTTCTCTGTTGAAGCTGCCTCTGGGCACAGAGCCTTGGGGGTCTTGCTTGTGAAGACAAAGGCAGTGCTGGGTTTCCCAGCTCTCTCTGTTTTCCCTGTCCCTTGGCCACCATGACAGACCTCCATTTTCCTTGTTTATTTGGCTGCTGTTGATGCATCTGTAGAAGCTCTTCTTGTTGCCCTAAATGTCCCCTTGCCACTTTGAATTCAAGCTGAATTTTTTTTATCCTCACACACCGATGCAGCGTTTTCAAATGTTTCCTTTCTAGTCTGTTTTTTCTGCTGCTTTCTGTATACTATAACTTTGTTTGTTTGGTTGGTTTGTTTGTTTCTGGTTGCTTTGTTTTGTGTTATTTTTTTGTGTGTTGCATCTCAGTTTCAAGTTCCTTCTTTACCCTGTGCCCTCCTTAAGCTGTTTCAAGGACACTGTCAGGTAAGGAGGGTGAGGAAGTGGCTCTGTAACAAATTCCCAACACTGTGCCACACTCAAATCCTTGGCGACCCACAAGCTCTCGGCCAAGATGTTGTCTGTGTACTGAACAGTTCCATATGTTCCAGCTGCTTCTTCACATAAAGAAAAATTCTCCTCCAAATTTT